>NW_026555334.1:44199860-44614928 GCF_029017545.1 Prosopis cineraria
TATTATTTTTAATCAAATAAATTTTTTATTTTTAAATTAATTTTATTTTTTTATATATACTTTTATTAAATACTCTATAATAAATATAAATTTATTATCAATAAGAACATTTTTTAAAAAAATAATAATTACATCTCAAAAGATTAAAAAAGCCTTACATTTTTAATATCTAATTTTTTAAAAAATACATTACATTTTTAAATAGAGGGAGTAATATTTTTTATTTATATTTTTACTAAATATTTTATACAAAGTGATAATAATAGTAATTAAAATTGTAATATATAATTCTTTAAAAAAAAGAGTAATAAATAAAGTAAAAATATAATTAAAAAATAAATATAAAAAATTTTGGATGATATATATTTTAGATAAGGTAATATTTCTATATGATGTTTTATATTGTGATCCAAAAGTAATACTCTCTTTATTAAAAAATATAAAATATTTTTAATTAAATTTTACCTCAATAAAGTAGTTATTTATTTTTAAATTAATCATATTTTTTATATTTATCACTATTAAATATCTTATAATAAATATAAAGTCATTAAATATAAAGCTATTCATCAATAAAGAAACTTTTGAAAGAAAGACAATTACTATATATTGAAAAACTAAAAATATCTTATATTTTTTAACATCCAACTTCTCATAAAATGTCTTACATTTTTTAATAGAAAGAATATATTTATTCTATTTCTATATTTACAAATCTACCTTATTGTTTAAAAAAAACATTTTATATTTTTAAATATCAAATCACTCTTAAAAATATCTTATAAAATAAGACAAATTGAGTATAATTTAGACTAAAGTACATTGTACTGTGCCCTTTTTCCATTACAAAACATCTTCTAAAAAAAATTATTGATTCTCAATATAAAGAAAAAATTATTTTGCAAGTCTTTCTAGTTTTTATCAATTATGAATTAAGTTTTTTTAATTTATTTTATTTTAATTGAGCCCTAATAGTTTGATCAACTAAATATGTTGATTCATGAGAATTAAAATCCTTAATTTTGTCTTCTAAAAAATAAAGTTAAGCACTTTTATATTTTTACTAAAAGATTACATAACATTAGAATTAATTACATAATTTTTATAACTCAAAATTTATATAATTAAATTATGTTTTCTAAATAACTATATGTATATATATTTTTTCATAAGAAATAATAAAAATATAAACTTTCTGTATTAAATCAGCTTTCTTTGGCCTAAAGTATTTAATCAATTTTTTTGTAAGCTTTGAAAGTGCTTCTGTTTTAGAAAAATTAATCATTTATTAATAATTTTAATCTTTAGAGACTGATATATTTACTCGATCAAACTATAAGTATTTTGATGAAAACTAGAAGGAGCTACAGATTAACTTTTCTTAATATAAATTATATATAGGATTATTAATTATTATTTTTCAATTTTATCCCTATTGTAAATTATTAAGTGGAGAATTTAATTTTAATTTAATGTTTCTATATAGCTCATTGAATATTGTGTTTTTTTCCCTCAAATATGGCCAAGGTTGTGATTTTTTTATAATTTTAAGATAATGTTAATGAATTGATTATATTTTTTTATTCTAGTGAAGTGATTGATTTTTTTTTTGATGGAGAGGTGGTTGAAATTGATTTAATAAGGACATGAATGAATGCTTACAAGTAGGGCCATAGAAAAGATTGACAAGATGGAATTTTGGCTTAACTCAAAATTTGATCACTTTCATTAAAAAAACTAGATTAAACAACTCATAGTCTGATCTAGTTCAAATTTAACTTGAGGTTGAACAAAACCATACTTGATCCATATAATTAAAAAGCTGATCTCAATAGTCCAATACCTTTCTTTGTTTCTCTCCTTTGTGAGAGGCAACAATTTATTTCAATCTGATAGGCTTAATTAAAATAACAAAAATACTTATAATTATGTAAACTTTATCATAAAATATGAAAATATAATCATATTAAATCCATAACAATCTCCAACAAAAACAAAAAGCATTTCAATTACAAAAATAAAATACTCTAATATTTAATAAGTTTATCAACATTTAATAGGGACAAACAGGTAAAGATGAACACAATAATTATTGAGATACTTTATAAATATGATTAAAATAAATTTTATATATCTACTATATAAATAGGACAAAGGGAATAATGAAGTTGAGCGAATATGTGGCATGGCAAACTATAGTATTTCAAAATAAACGGACGACTTATAATAAATTGAGAAAGTGGACAAGCCATTTCGCTTTTATAGCCCCTTAGGTCCTTAGGGCTGATTAGAACTCTAATACTCAACATTTTGTTAAGGCCTGTTATAAATGAAACAAAGAAGTGCTTGGATTCACTGAAGCACGAAAAAGAAGATTACTTACTTGTTTGGATGGAATAACAAGATAGTTAACTTTTCGTGAGCATGATAAGGGCTTGGAAGATCTTTAACATGAACTTTGGAAAGATCTTGAGGAAGTTATGGTGCAAGAAAATTTTCTCTGGGCTTAAAAAGCAAGACAATACTAGAATATTCATGGTGATAAGAATAGCAAATTTTTTTTATTAAGTAGCTAATGGTAGAAGAAAACATAACAAAGTGAGTGCTTTCTAGAATGAAAATGGAGACTGGGTATTCAAAATTACTATAATTAAAACTATGGCTACTTCTTTCTTTAAAACTCTGTGTCATGAAGATATAGAGAATAAACCTGAGTTAAATTATTATAAGATGTATCCAGCTATTCTAACTGGTATGTTAAGGAGCTTCAGGCAAGTTGTGACTAAAAAGGAGATTAAAGATGCATTATCTGATATGGGCACCTTGAAAGTGCTACTAGGACTTGATAGTTTGATCGGCCTCTTCTTCCAGAGCCAATGGGAGCATGTCCAAGAATAAGTGGTTTGCATGGTAAAACATCTTTTTAGTAATCCTACTTATTTGCATTCTGTTAATAGTACTCTTATTGTTCTTATTTCTAAAAATGATCACCCAGACATGCTTAAAGGCTTGCGCCCTATAAGTCTTTATAATGTGATTTACAAGGTGGTGACCAAGATTATTACAAAAAGAATGAAAATTTTTCTTTCATTGAGTATTAGTCCTAATTAATGTAGCCTTGTTCTAGGAAGATATTTTTCTGACAATCTCATTATGGCTCAAGAGGTCATTCATACCATGAAAAATTATGAAAAGTAAAAAGAGTTTTATGGCTATTAAAATTGACTTAAAAAAAGCATATGATAGAGCCAAATGGGACTTTTTGAGAAATTGTCTCTTGGAACTTCAATCACTAAGTCAGATAGTGAATGTTATATGGAATTGTGTAACCACCTTTTCCATGTAACTTATTTGGAATAGGGGACGAGCTAATTCATTCAAATCAACAAGGGGTGTCCGACAGGGTGATCCTATCTCTTCTTTCTTTTTTGTGATTTGCATAGAAAAAGTTGCCTATTTGATCCAGCTGAAAATGGATGATTGTGAATGGAAGCCAGTTAAAGTTTGTAAGGATAGGTCTCCTATCTCTCATTTATTTCTTTGCTGATGATATTGTTCTTTTTACAAAAGCTTCTCTTCAACATGTTGATGTGATTAATGATTGATTAAATCAATTATGTGAAAGTTCAGGACCTAAGGTTAATGCAGCAAAGATTAAGGTGTTCTTCTCCTATAGGGTGTGCTTGCTTCAAGGGGAGGGGAGGGGAGGGGAGGGGAGGGGTTTTTAATGATGTTTTGCTTAATTTAGGAGGAGAGGGGAGGAAGGTAATAACTAATTTATTAGTATATCCTTACACATTAGTTTAAATTTTTTTAATTTTTTCTTGTAAAAAATAATTTTACATCTCAATTTAAATTGCATGATTTTTTTAAAAATTCACTTTCAACCTATCATATTGTCAATATGTGAAAAAAAAGTAAACCAATAATTATAATAATAACGATTTTTTATAAAAAATAAAAAATTAAATCTATAATAAAATATGATGAAATGCAACTTTTATAAATAAAAAAAATTCAATGAGGTCAGTCAAGATTTAGGAGTATAACACAATTTGATTTAAAGGAGAGTTTTTTTAGTTATGGGTATGCTTAGAATATTAAAAATTAAATAAAGGTAGAATAGTCAAAAAAATTAGCTCCCATCCAAAAAATCCAAAATTGAAGGGGAGAAATATGAAGGAAGGAAAGCGGAGGGGTTATTTTAGCTCCCTTCCCCCTCCAAATTTTTTTAACTAGATGAAAGGGAAGGGGAGCATCATTGTTCACCTCTCTTCCAAAAAAACCCCTAACCAAACACACTCCTAATATAATTTACCATAAAAGCTAGGAGTTGAGTAATGCTCGTTGTTTCTCTTACACCTTAGATCTTGGCAAGTACCTAGGAGTACCAATCCTTCACAAGCGAGTGGATAAGAATACATACCAAGATGTTATTAATAAGGTGAAAAAAAGGTTGACCAATTAGAAGGCTAATTCACTCGCTCTTGTTAGGAGAACTACATTGATCAATTTTATCACTTATAGTATTCTTAATTATACCATGCAAACAACTAGCATCTTGGCTGCAACATGTGAGGATCTAGAGAGGGCAAACTGGAACTTCCCTTAGGGTACTATTAGTAAAAAGAGGAAAGTGCATCTAGTTTCTTGAGATAAAGTGTGTAGACCTAAGGCTCATAGAAGACTTAGAATTATGCATGCATAACAACAAAGTCAAGCTTTTCAAATAAAGCTCGGTTGGGGTATTATCAAACATGGTGATGACTTTTGAGTTCAAGTTATAAGAAGTAAATATAAATATGGTTCTGATATCTTTTCGACTATTAATAAGAAAAGACTAGGTTCTAATATATGGTATGGAATTAAAGCCACTCAGGATTTTGTCCGAACTAGGATCATTATTAGTGTAGAATGACAAGATGTTAGTTGGAAGTGGAGTAAGAGTAGCCAATTCTTGGTCAAGTCTACTTATGATAAAGTGGCTCAAAATACAATTGATTATGATAGCAGCTGAAAGCAACTCTCTAAGCTTTAAGTCCCAGAATGCTATAAGTATTTTATATGGCTATCATATCATAACAAGCTTCTTACTAGTATTGGTCAAATGCAATATGGAATGCTTGTAGATGTCCAGTGTGAGATCTGTCAGGATGCTTATATGATCTCATCCATATCTTATGAGAGTGTCCAACCATAAAAAGCTTTTAGATGGAACAAATTTGGCATGAAGATAGAGCGAAGTTCTTTGGTATGGATCTACATGAGTAGATCAAATGAAATGTGCAATCCCAAAGAAAGAAGAGAGGTGTTCCTTAAAGCTCTTTCTTTTCTATTGTGTGTTAGCTCCTTTGGAGGAGACGGAATGAGAAGATCTTTCAAGACAAAACCACTCTGAATGCTACTATCAATGGTCAGAGTCTAGCAATTATAAAGACTTTTAAAGAGTATTAGAGCAAGCTCATAAGAATTATATGGTGAAGGCATACTAGCCCTATTCTTAATGGAACTTGGTACCTACCTATTGGTGGATGGAATAAATTAAATGTGGATGGTGCCTATATTGTAATTGAGAATATTTCTAGATGTGGTGGTTTGTTTTGCAATCATAAAGGAGAATTCCATAGTGAATTCATGTTTAAAATGAGTGATGGAGACCCACTGCATGCTGAGTTATGGGCTTGTTTGTGGGGACTTAAAGTTACTTAAGATCTTAGGTACAGAAAGATCATTCTTGAATCAGATTCCCTGGAAGCTACTGAAACAATAAATAGAACAATCTCTCTTACTCAACTAGATTTTGGTATTGTCTCTAAGATACAAGCCTTACTGAATCATGTTTGGAAAGTACATGTTCAAAGGATCTCCAGAGATGCTAATGAAGCAGCGGATGTTCTTGCAAAGAAAGCCTCATCTTGTATAGCTGCGTTTCATCCTTTTTATGACTTAATCCTTGTAATGCAGCAAGACGCTCTTTACTACTATATAGTTTATTTTCCTTTGTTATCAAAAAATTAAGATTTAATAGTTCATTCCATGGAGTTTATTTTTATTAGAGTAAAATACTCTAACCTCCCATCTATTTCACCTCAATTACATATGCACCCGCTTCTATTTTTGAAACATGTACAAATATCCCCTAATATGAATGGTTACAAAATACAAACATTTACTCTAATTTTTTAAATTTTATTTTCATCTATCCAACTATCAGTTGATTGTTGAATCACACATGCATTCAAATTGCTAAAAAATTAATGCATATATTTTTAAATTTATATTTTAATTTTTTAATTAGGTAAATGTATTTATTTTGTAATTTTTAAAAAAATTAAATACATAAATAGGAAAGATAATGTTCAAACACATGGTTAAATTTTTTAATGAAATAAGGATTTAATATAAAAAATTACTCAATGTAATTTATGTTTACTTTTCTTTTAGTTTCAACTTTAATACAAAAAATTTAAATTATTTATTTAAATATTAACATAATTATTTAAATTTTTTAAAATTGAGAGAGAGGGAGAAAACGATTAGATCATAAGGGAAAATTAAAAATGTTAACATTTTTAACATAATTATAAATAAAAAATTAAGTATTCTATGATATTTAATAGAACATTCCTAATGGTATTAGAAATTGGACTAAAGTGTGGCTTTTAAAAATAAAAGTGAGGTCTCTATAATTTTAGCAAAACAAAAGGAAGGTTATTGTATTGTATTCTTTTTATTATCTTTAAATCTTTTAAAGAAGCATTTTTTGTATAAAAAGCTTAGGTGTGTTAAAATTTTGGGGCTCATTATAGCCGTGACATATCTCTAGACTTAAAGAATGCTTACACACACACACATTTACATATTACTTACCAATAAGAACTTAAAATCAACACTGGTAAAGAGATTTAAGCCCAAAACCTTATGGGTTATTGACCAATTTTTTATCAATTTAAAAAAGTGTTTGGCCACACATCATATATAACTTTCACATTCCAACACTTGGATTTTTATGATGACTGACGACAAACTCAAACTCAAGGATGGGTGGCATTTTGCCAATAATGATGAAATCAAGCATTATATCCAACGATAAGCCATGCTTGGGTATTGGCTGCTAGTGGCTAATAATATTTGTATAAAAACTTGATTGGAGGGTCTTGATGCATCAATATTTATGGTTTTTTTAATAAATTAGCAAGTCTATAGTATCTAAACCTTAGAATTTGAATAAAAGGTGAATTGCACTAATAACATGAAGAGCTTAATGCATTCTTGTATTGTATGGAAAGCTTAAAGTCCTTAAATGCAAATAAATTATAGAAGTCAATTACTTAAATGCTTTCGTTTTCTTTTTTTATTTTGGATAAAAAACCACTAGCCAATCAGCTATCACTATTAACAGGCTTGACACCATCATTAGTAGTCAACTTTGGAAGGGGGCCAGGAGGTTTGAATTTTGAACCCAAAACCTCTTAGTTCCCCAAAACGTTGAAAACCAATGACCCATGTAACATCCTAATTTTTATATAATAAAGAAATTGTGGAATTTAGGTTTTGAGGAAAAAATGATAATAATAGAAATTTATATTATTTGAGGTTATTTAGAAATGATATTATGGTTAGGTATTTAATTATAAATTTAAAAATTTAAATTTAAAATCACATAAGCAATATTTAGTTAAGATATAATACATAAATAATTTTTTATTGCGTGTTAAAAAAAAAGAGAAGGTAGAAGGAACAAAAAAAAGGGGGGGTGGAAGGTTGTTGTTTCTAAGTCCCACATTGGTTAGATGAGGAAAGAGAAGAGGTGCCTTCATGTATAAAAAGGAGGGGGTGTGTGCATTAGGAAGCATGAGAGGCTAAGATGCAATTTAGAGGAAATTGTAACTTTTGGCCCAAAGGTTTAAATAATTAAATTCAAACCTATAGTTTTTTTTAATATAATTTTGGGATCACAATCCTATTTTTATATTATTTTTCTCTCTTCCTCTCACATTGCTCGACGTTTTTCTCACAAGGGGGGATTATTTTCTTTTTCAGGTATATTCTAACTTTTCTGTTTAGATTAGCATTTAAAAATTTATTTAATTACAGAATTAATTTTATAATTATTTTCTAAATAACATTAGCTTTCTAGTGATATGATTATTTTATAGGATAGAGTAAATATTCTGATTATGATTTTTTTCTATAGGATAGTTAATCTGATGATATGATGGATTAAAAATATAGGTTAAAACTCTTAGGGATATAATAAATATTATAGAATATTTTCTTGAGGTTGAAACTCATGTTTAAGAATTTTTAAGTTAAAATATAGATCTATATGGTTGAATTTATGTGGAATCTGAGATGTAGGGATAAATCTATGATTATTAAATATTTATTTAAGTATGAATAGGTATTTTTGAAGTTATAGAAAGGTGATTTGAGGCTTCAGGATAATTTTAAAATTTTTAATTTATTTTTGGACGAATTTTTAGAATATAGAAGGATGAAATTGTGATACTAGAAGTGATTTGAGAATAAAAAAATAGTTTATTAGGGTACGAGAATTTTAGAAAAAGAATTTGGAAAGTTAAATGAGGCATAAATCTTAAATTAGTATTAATATGGATTATAGATCTAAGAATTTCTAATTCTTTAAATTAGAGTTATTTATTTTAATGTAAAATTAATATATAGTATTGTGAAATAATTATGTAGATTATATTGACAAAGATAGTGGTGAAAAAGAGGTTGTGAAGGGGAATTTATTATTCAAGACACAAGGTAACCATTATTAATGTGTTGTGATGAGTGTGTTTGTGAATAGTTATGTGTTGTTTTGTTGTTTGGAAAAATTATGAATTATTAAAAATAAATACTGTATATACTTGTTTGAAATTATTGCCAAGTGGATTAAAAATTTATCTTTATTTATCATGATGAGATATTATTGTTCAGATATATTCCTGTTTGGATATTTGAATGATGCATGACTTGTCAGGGTATTTTAATGTATGGTGTTAATGGGAATTTCTGTTCGGTTAATTATTACCACGTAGTAAGCCCTCATTGGACCCAATAAGTGGCGTGTCGCTTGGTCCAACTCACCTTTGGCCGGGTGATTTGGCGTCCGAGCATGGTGAAAGGAGGATATAAGGTGCAGTCATGCAATTAAATACTTGTTCGGTTTGTTTGAAAATATTGTTCGGTTAAATGTTTTGTGTGCCCACTTAGCAATCGCATAATTAGTTACATCCGCATGCATCATTACATATTAATTTTTAATTATTGGGACTTTTAAGTCTCATTCCCCGTGGTTAATATTTTTACAGGAGCGAGTCCGACCGAGAAAGCACCAGAGGTGTAACTGTGGTGTATGAGACATCATCTTTTACGTTGCCTCTTATTTTAGATTATACAATGTATCTTGTGCCAACTTAGGACATATCTTCTTTGTGAAGCATGTAAACTCTAATCCTTTTTATTAAAAGTATTTATATGACCAAGAGAATTATGTCTGTCCCTCTTGATTTATGATCTGATTTGAATAACATGCTATGAGGATCATTTCTGTCCCTCATGATTCTAATTGCTTTTT
Organism: Prosopis cineraria; assembly: GCF_029017545.1. NCBI lineage: Eukaryota > Viridiplantae > Streptophyta > Magnoliopsida > Fabales > Fabaceae > Prosopis > Prosopis cineraria. The sequence continues at coordinate 44,209,450 of NW_026555334.1, forward strand.
TGAGATATTTTAAAACCTGTGGTATATTGTCTTGGATGTATCATGGTAGAAATTTTTCTACCATGATAAGGGTTCAATGAAAAAAAAAAGATTTGTTGAATTAATAAATTTGCGAAAAATCAGTTTGTAAATTTGAGGGTGTTACAACCCAAGTAATCTTTTAAGATATATAATACAAAATAATATACATAGACGCATATATCAAGTTTTGTTTCCAAACATTTACACAAGTTGTTGTTAATTCTATGTGTGTTGTTGTTAATGCCTGAACAATCACTTGTGCACGTTTGGACTTAACAATATTCAAAAAAGCAAGTTGTTAATTTCTAAAGATCAACTTGTTCCCTTATTATTAATAAGTTATCAATATTATATTAACTATAATAATACATATGTTGTAAATATAGTCTCTGGGCATTTCCATAATTGTTAGTTAATTTTGGACAAGCTGATATTTAAATAATCATTTGTTAATTTTTGAACTTGAATTGTTAATATTTGAAAAACTAGTTGTTAATTTTCAAATAACAACTTGTTCCTTTATCATTGACAAGTTATTAATATTATGTTAAATAAAACACTATATATGTTATAGTTTTAGTTTCCAAGTGTTTTCATGGGCATTATTAATTACGAACAAATAGTTAATATTTGAACAATCACTTGTCAATATTTAAAAAATAAGTTGTCAATTTTCACGAAACAACTTGATCATTGAGCATTGATAGATTATCAGTAATATGCCAAATGCATGTTTGCGTTATAAATTTAGTTTTTAAACATTTATACAATCACTATTAATTCTAGATGAGTTGTAGTTAACATGTGAAAGGTAACTTATAAATATGCAAATGTGACTTGTTAATATTCAAACACTTAAAAAAAATTCAGAATTTTAACAAGCCATGTTTGAATATTAACAAATATATATATATATATATATATCATTTATTATTTTATTTAGCATATTGTTGATAACTTATCAATATCCAGAGAACAAGTTAGTATTTGAAAAATTACAATTTTTTTTTATAATTAACAAGTGAAGTTCAATGCCAACAAATGGTTGTTCAAATATTAACAACAACAAGCCCAAAATTAATAATGGCATGAAAATGCTTGAAAACTAAATTTATGACGCACACAAGCAATATATATATATATATATATTTAGTATAATATTAATAACTTGTCAATAATGAAGGAATAAGTTGATATTTAAAAAATGAATGCACACAAGCAATATATATATATATATATATATACTTAGTATAATATTAATAACTTGTCAATAATGAAGGAATAAGTTGATATTTAAAAAATGCTGGCTTAATTTTTGAATATTGTCAAGTCCAGTCCAACTATTAACAAGCAACTATATAGATATTAACAACCTATCCAGAATTAACAATAGTTATGAAAATTTTTGGAAACTAAAATTATAACATATACTCTTTTCAAACCACAATATAAGTCATAATTAATTAATTTATAATTTATAAATGATGTTAGTATTTATTTATACTCTCATTAGATACTCTGTATAAGAGCTATTCATGGTAATTAAAATTTTAATAAACATGATTTTTTTAGAGAGAGTAATAAATGAAATAAGTATATAGTTAAAAGAAATATAAAAGTTATCTAATATCCTATTTTTTGGATCAAACAAGATTTTTGAAAAATGCTTTATATTGTGATTTGGAGAGAATATATTATTTTATTTAGTATAATATCGATAACTTATCAATAGTCACAAGTAACTTGGTTTTTGAAAATGTACAACTTGTTTTTTTTTTAAATAATGGCAATTCAAGTCCAAAAATCAACAAGTGGTTGTTCAGATATTAATAATAATGCTACCAACATTAAAAATCACTCAACCAATGCTTGGAAACAAAACTTATAATTTATATTATTTTACATCATATATCTTAAAGGATTGCTTGGCTTAATGGCCTTTAACATTTTGGAATATTAGGGGGTAAGGGGTCTTAGTCTCTTGGGTTCAAAACCCCCATGCCCCCTTTCCAGAGTTGGTCGTCATTGACCATGTCATTGTTTGTGATAGTGGCTCTAATGTCAGTGGCCAGTGGCTTTTTTTTTTTTAAGAAACAAAGGCATTAATTGCATTTAAAGACTTTTGGCCCTTCGTGTAATTTCAAAATACATTTAATTTCATAATATTATAAATTATCTTCCAACATGTAAAATCTCCTAATTACTCCATAAACTTAATCATATTAAACACAATTTACCATGATAATTGGTGAATGACTCACCCCTAAGTAACCATCTTCAGAAGATTCTTTAACTGTAGTTGTTAGAAGAACTCATTATAATAGAAAGGAAAAAATTTGATTCAAAAGTTTGCCATGACTAATTAAAATTAAACTTATTCAAATTAAGCATGAAATGATCCCTACCATAGTAGAATAAATTTTACTTTGAATAGTTTCACCCAAGTAACTTTGCCTCTTAAAATAAAAGAGATAGAAATTACTTTGTTGATAAAATATTCTTTGATAAAACCATTTAATTAATGGGATCCCAAGTTTAAATATGACTAAAGCCCTTTTCAATCAAAACAACAATGAAACATTAGAGTTCACATATATTTGAAAACATGGGATACCAACTAATTTGAGATCTTTAGAAAGACATAATTAAAAGTCCAATTTTAACAAACATAATTGTTCATCATAGCAAAGATAAGATGAGTCGTAGCCAACAACATTATGTGACATGCACTGTGACATAGGTGTTGTTCACCACAATGCATTGCACATTTCAAATAGCCCGTTGTTGTCAAATTACAAATTTGGGGGTCAAACGTTTAGTATGCCCTAAATTTTTATCTGATATCTAATTGAGGTGATTAAAGTATTCACAATAAGCTTATTCAAACAGCCAATTAGTGGCACTAGTTTTGTTTCTAAATAAGATCATATAACAAAATTGGACACTCAAAATCACAATAATAACATTTTCATATTTTCAACCCTTCAAGGTGTTCACAACCTAACAAAAGTGTTAAAAGCTTAACAATGCCCCTAGACCACACTCAAGAAACTTAGGACGACCTATACAATACACATATTAGTTACATTTAACATAGAACACATCCATTCATGCACCCATAATCTAACCAACCTATACACAATTTACCTTAGCAATAATCACAGGTTAGAATGCAGCAACCACAAGTAATATGCATTTTGGTGCAAGTATGATTAAACTCAACCTAATTGGTAATATCATAGTAAATTACACATATAAAAACTCAAATGTTAAACAAGGCATTACAACAAGATTCACACCCCAAGCCTTATATCTTTTCAATTTTGTCTTGACTAAATCTGGTGCTTGTAAAATGTTAAGTGAAGGGTGAGTACAACCACTCAATAATCAAGGTACACCTAATCTATACAAATGTAAATTAATTAATTATAGCAACATGAGTGGCATAGTTTGAAACATGTTATAACCACAACAGTCAACAAATAACCACAGTCACAATACGAACAACCATATGACTATAAGTAATAACACACAATGTCACGATGATAATAGCCATGTGACCATAAGATACCATGATGTGCAAATGTCATAATGACAACAAAAACATTATCTTAAAGACGATATGCATGATCAACTCCATCCTTATGTCCTCTTGATATATTTAACTAAAACTATGAGCTATATAACTAATGAGCTTGTCCATGTGAATAGATTACCTAAGCTCTTCAATTGTGAGAAACTGCTAAGCCAAGGAAACTATACTTACTCTAGGACCACTGTTTCCCCCCACATTAAACACTATGGGGTGTCATGCCCTTAAACTAGCATCCTTGTTGAACAAGTAAGAACTAGTTAGGTTTAAATTTCTTGATAAACTATAGGATAGTTTCTCGTATAATAAGTGGGACAATAATTAATTCACAAGCCATTGAGCTCCAATAGTCTCTTTGCCACGTGTATTTAATTCTCTACTCTTCTCCCTAAATTAATTTTCACCTTATATAATCTTGCAATGTAACACATGCTTACTTATAGCATGCAAATCTCAATCATCATGTACATAACATGTAATTTCTTAAATTATCAACTCATCACTTCTCAAGCACGTATACTTTATCAAGGTAATTTATTAAATCACAATAATAACTTAAAGTTTTCATTCAACATCATCACACTTCACGTTTCTCTTGTATCTTCTCATAATTATGCTCAACGTTACGTTACTCATATTATCACATAGTCAAATTCATTTTTGCCAACAACCACTTAAAACATCAATTTCATGTCACATTTGCATTTTGCATGTATTTTAAAAGAATATTCATGTTTTTTAAATAAATCATATAATCTATAATTAATTAAACAAGCAAGAGTATAAACTATATTTCCTTCAATTATTTCAGACTTTTGAGAGATCAAATATTATTTCTTACTAAACTTGCTTCCTAAGATTACATTTGAGCTCAAAATGGTGTGTTATATGGTTAATCTACAATCCATAATAACAATCATTACTAATAATCACTAGACATACAATTTCTAACTCCCAATTACATACTTTAAATACCAAATTTTCAACCCACATGCGCAAACTCAAATCCAATAAATTTATTATATCCCATTAACTCCATTGAATTCCAAGTAACTTAAATAACATCAATTTATAACACTTCACAACCAAATTTCTTCGTCAAAGAGTCTTAAACCAAAGAAATTCGGATCTAATGATCACATCATCAGTGTCCATTGTTCTAGGAGCAAAAACGAACTATCAACAACTCCATTCCATCCATTTAATTCGGCCATAGTCAAACAAAGCTAAAAAATTCCACCAAGAACCGTAATCAAAGGAGGAGCTATAAACCCTAATCTCAAAAGGTAGCTAGGATGAAAGAGAAATGATGGGAAAACTTACTTCAAGTGATTCATAGCTCAAAAATGCCCTGAATTGCTAGAGAAGCTAAGCCCTAGCAAAGCTTCACTGTCTCCTCTGACCTCCTACTATACTTATATGATTTTTTGCATTTTTCAAGCATTTGAAACATTGTTTTGATGTTAAATTTATAGATGGTCATGCATGTTGAAAAACACAATTGTTGGCGGTTGTAGTTACTAAATAGGATTTGTCCTTGTTCAAAACTGTGGAAGATTTTATTTAGTGTAAAAATACAGCTGTGGACGGTTTTGATGAAAGAGTATGCTCCACTCTAAGGGTGCTCATGTGCGATTGGTTTTGATAGAAATTCCATTACTTTCTCAAAACTAAATTTTAAGCCCTAATCTCAAACTACGATATTCCTTATCACTTTTTATTTTGATTAATATTTTTAGTAAAAGTTTTTGGGATATTACACAAGGGCATTCAATGCAATTCTCCTGTGAATAAAAAAAATTAAATGCACATTTTAACCTTTTTTAAATTAATCGTTAAAGATGGAGAACGATCGTTGTACACATTTAATCAAAATCAATAAGAGTTTAGTATATTTTAATCTTCTCTTCCATGTGAAAGTAAGCTTGCCAGATAGACCATCTGCGCTTCAATTTATTTAATTAGTCGTCATCCATACGTTATTTTTCTTTTTTTTGTAGTCCTCTTATATACAAACAAAGGCTGCACGCTACTCCGGCCATGGCCCAAAAAAAAAAAAAAAGTCGTCCGATGCACGCTCCTGTTGCATGAGCAATTGGTATTAACGGAAGACAGAAACAGGACGCCCACATGCGATATTTCTCCAACGCTCCAATGACGATGACTTGCAGTTGGAGACTCAGATTGTTCTAGAGCTGATAGGGGTTACATTTCCCTATAATTACGTGCACGACCACATTTAGTATTTTTTTTTTGGTGCCTTTGCGGCTAAGAAAGAGGTTATCCACTTTTTGATTTTGCGACTGCGAGTTGGTAGTTTCCGGCGAGTTTGCTTTACACCGGGAAATACGCTTCTTCGCGTTTCGGGAGCAGATTGAATGTCCTTTTCTTTTCTTACCGTCTCAATGGTGAAGGATTTGAAGTGATCGTGTGTTTTGTTGCCTCCAATGGGAAAATTTCTTGGTGGTTTTGTACTGCCTGTGCTGCTTCTAGCTGGTAAAATTGCAATTCTGTTTTACCAGAAATTGCTTTTTCCATTTTATCTCTAATTTGAACTATTTCGACGTGTCAGTGACTATATATGATCCTAATTGAAGGGTTTGAACTGGGTAACTTATGGAAAATCAAATCCAAGGTTGTGCTGGGGGCATTTTTGAACATGACTACTGAATTCGGGTTGTTTTATAGGCTAACCATTTCTTTGTAGCTTCCAAAGCTGATCGGCTTGCATGATATAAAAAGCATAAGCTAGTCTAACAAATTATATGCTTGAAATGAGTGGAACGGCAGACATTGTTCATTATCATGGAGCTTGAGGTGCGGAATAAATCCTCTGGTTGGTTTTCTGGTTGAAATCAAATTTTGCCCTTCTGGGAGAGAATATTTCCTACATATACGTACCCATAATATCCTATCGGTGAAACAATATCGATAAATAATAAAAAGTTATGGGGAGCTGACTGTGCCACTTATTTTGTGTTCCATGCAAATACGCGAGGCGCACTCTGGTTCAATTGATTTTCAAAAATAAAAAGGTGGAGTCGAGTCCTTTGATATGTGTAAAAATTGTCACTTCGAACCATAGTGTGCTCCGTGCAGAAATTTAACCTATTTTCTAGTGGACTTTTTGGGAGGCATGTCTTATTATGATTGTATCCGAAGATTTTGTACTCCTTAAACAAGAACCCTGGTGGAAAATTAAAGATTAATTTAAGAGTGAGTAGCAGTAGCTATTTTTTATGATAATTTCAATATTTAAAGAATATAAGCTTTTTATATCTTTTCGAATTGTTTCACTACCTTTCACAACTTAATGGCTGCTTCCTTTATATGGACACGTTGATATTTACTCCATCACTGAAGCATGTGATAACTTTTATGTGCTCTCCTTTCCTGCAGCTGCTTTAATTAACTGGAGTTTGATATCTCTCGTTGATTTGATAGCTTTTCTTATCATTCAATATAATGCACCAAAGATTGGTACGTACCTATTTCTTTATGTTTGAAGTTGCCAATTTGCAAGCTGCAAATGTGATTTTTATCAGCAATATGCAAATTACTTGTCCATTTCGGGAATTCTTTTAGTCCTTGGTTTGGCCTGGGGTGGGGACAGGTTGTGGCTGTGGAAGTGATGTCACTTATATAACTGGAAACACAGGCGAAAGCTCTTATATTTCTTTCCCTTTTCTGATCAACGGACAATGTAAATCCCTTCTTAAAATTTATATGTAAATGATGAATGATATAATGTTGATAGGACTGCTGGATTTACTAAGACATAAGAGAAAATTAAGGATGACAGAGAGAATGGGAGGGAGTAATTCTGCTGGTCCAGGGCATTATCCTTTTATTTGTAAATCACTCATTATCTTATGTAAAAGCTTCATTGTCACTGCAAAGTGCAAACAACATTATGATTTCTCTAGGCCATTGTGAAATTCCAAAAGATAATTTACCAATAAAACGAGTTGAAAATATATAATAATTTCTTCTACTTTCACCCCACGTCATATGCTGTCCACTTGGCAGTCAGTAGAGCATGTTTCCCATTTTTGGAGGACCCAAGAAGGAAAATAAAAAATGAAATAAAAGAATAAGAATAGATGATAGCATTATGTCAAACAATGAACCACACCCTTTAACTGTACATTTTTATATTTTTGAAACATGATATTGATGTTTATCGTAGGACAGAACTGAGAGTCAATTGCTTATGAGTATGGGCCATTCTCAGGCAGAAGTTACTAAGAGTTGATGTGTTCTTGATATTGTTTATCATTGTGTTGGATGCTATGGTTTAGCTCATTATTCTGCTCTTATCATTATCTTAACACCTGCCACTAACCCCTTTTTTTTTTTTTAAATTTTTTTTTCTTCTTGTAGGATTTCATTCCCGAAGGCATTTGTTGCTATTGTGGTCAATAATTATCTTTTCTGTACTAGTCATACTTTCTCAAGTGACTTATCTGGTGATATGGGCTGTTGAGGGAAGCTCATGGAGCGTACCTGGCGTTTGGTGGGAAAACCTGATTGGACTTATGATGTGAGATTGATTTCATTTTAACTGACTAACTCATTCGCTCTTTTGTGACATACTGATTAGTTTTTTTTTTTTTTGAAATTTACTTTTGCAGAGTTCAATCATGGAGATCCCCTTATGTTATTTATTTCTTGGCTGTGCAACTCCTTGTAATGTTTGTAGCTTTAGTTGATATACACAAAAACAGACTTTTTCTTGGGACATGGCAAGATTCATCTTGTGGCCAGTTCTTATCAATTGTTGGACAAATAGGTTTGTAAGTAGTTCATTAGACCCTCTTGCGTCTTTTTTTTGGTGGAGAAAAGTGGATTTTGCCCCTTTGAACTGAGGCCTTATAACAACTTCAGCCCTTCAACTTTAAAACGTTACTGATGGACTAACAGGGCATATTTTTATTTAGCAAGGGGATATTTTGTTGCATTTTAAAGTTGATGGACTAGAGTTATAACTAGGCCTTAATTTTTTTTTTTTGTGGGGAGGGGGTAAAATATTTTTTTCCCTTTCCTTTTTTCCTTGTATTTGTTTCTGTTGGTTGCTTTATTTTTTCTCTCTCACCTATTACTTGTTTGCAATGTGAAATGTCTATTTTTGGAAAGTGCATTCATTTATAGAGGGAATGGTGTCTTCTTGGGTGATTGAAGTTGACATACTCATGTCCATGCTATGTGGCAATACCCATGCACTCTCTCTCGGGTGATAATATGCATGCGTACTGTATTATTTGGAAATTATTAGTATTTCTTCATTCCATTTACACTTGATGAAACAGGACATGAGTCAGTAAAAGGTGATAGCCATGAACTGTATGTAGTCTAGTGGAGGCTGTTTGAATATTGCAAATACCATGTTATGCTGGTTGAAGTTGGTGAGGATGTAGTATGGCGTTTCATTCTGTTGTATAATACATATCAGTCTTTTTTGGCAAGTCAAGCTATTGAACTCTTCTTATGAATAGCCTTGTAATTTTGAAATATTCTAAAACGAATTGTGAACAATTTTACTTTTTACATGTTTAATTGAGTATTAACATGTGATAATAATAAATCAAATTAGTGATGTTGATTGCATTTGGTGTTATGTTTGCGTGTGTTGAGATATTCAATACTAGAAAAAAAATAGAGTAATCAGGAAAACATTATGGTATCAGAAAGTACTATACAAGATGAATTTTCTATGCTGTTTATAAGCTCTTCCTTCAATATCTGTACCTCTTCTTATGACCTTTTAAACACTCGTGTTATTTATACAGCAGTGTTAATTTGATATTGATTTTTTTTTTGTTTCTGACACTTGCATCTTGGTGTTAGCGATGTCAAGCATTTTTCACTGTTGCTCTTCCTGTCTCATTTAGTTTCTCTGTATGTCATCTTGAAGGTTCTCATCTTCGGGTCACTTCATGCTTGCTGTTACCTGCTATTCAACTAGTTGTTGGAATTAGCCATCCTTCCTGGGCTTCATTACCTTTTTTTATTGGTAGCTGTGTTGGTCTTGTGGACTGGTCTTTAACAAGCAACTTTCTTGGACTTTTCAGGTGATTTCTTAACTCATTTATTCATCATGCTCTTTTCTCTCACTCTTTCTAGGTCATGTTTTACTGTTCCATTTTAAGTCTCCTTTGAGCTTTTGCATATGTATGTGGTTCTATAGGTGGTGGAGGACTCTTCAACTTTATGCAGGTTTCAATATTTTCCTGCTTTACATATATCAACTTCCTGTGGAACTTCCAAGTATAGTTGAAAGAGTAGCTGATTTGATTGGTCTCTTTAAAATATCTGTAAATTCTGAGTGGCTCAAGATTTGTTCCAGCCTTTCTCTCGTTTGTTTTTATATGATGGTATGTATCTTTTTCAAGATTTGATTGGTTTATATGGCTTTAAGTTGGAATTGTATGATAAATTTTTTTCCCCTTTTTGGGATGGAAAAAGAAACTTTATTAAGGAAAAAAGAGAATTACAAGAATGGAGAATAAATGATTTGCTTCTTATTTAAATAGTTAATAGTTAATTTTTGAGGAGGGTTCCTCTCCCTTGGGTGTTCATCAATTGATGTCAGAGCTGATGGTTGAGGGCTCTAGAAGAGGCTACTTAGAGAGGGTTTTGATCAACATAAGCTAAGTGAAGCATTGTAGAGTTCTGCAGTTGGGACATTGACTCTCTAAGGTTAGCCAATTGATGGCGATCAAGGTAGTATGTGATGTGAAATCTCACATTGAGTAGTTTAGTTGCTCTATGGGGGTACTTAAGTAGGTTGTTTGTCTCATCTCAATAGTTAGCTTTTAAGAAAGGATTCTCCACCTTACTTGAGTGCCGATCAACTATCAACAATGGATGCTTGTAGTCTCTCTCTTTCTTTCTTTTTGGCACTATTGTATTATGATGCTTGGACAGCGCATTTCAGGCTTTTTTTAACCGTAACACTAGTGTTATTACTTATTCAACTTTCAACTAGGAGAGTAATGATATACGACTGTAAGCAATTATCCTTATTACACATGTGATAATATATGCACCTTGAGTTTGTCTCTGAGAGTGTTTTCTCTTCATAATTCTTCCCTCCTATGCAGCTGTGTTTCATCAAATCTGATTTGGAGGAGATGGATTTCATTATGTCTGGGACAGACAGTAGCTTAACCGAGCAACTGCTTCCATCTAACCACTCATTTTTTATTCGTGAATCAAGGTATAGAATGGAAACCTATTTGTTTGAGTTGCCTTTTGCTTCTCTTACAAGGACATAGTTCAAAAGCTTATAAATGGATGATGTAGTTATTTTGTGTCAAGAAAAAGAAAATTCTTTCTTTATGTCATGTAAATAGGCCACAACTATTTCTGTTGCATCATAATATTACTAGTAGTCAGAGTTAATGTCCAATTTGTAAGACTATTTTGGCAAATGAGTGTTTCTCTTGGCTTTTTTTAAAGATAATTTGTTATTATTTTTTTAAATTTTTTGATTGGCCATTAAACTTTTGAGTGCACTATAAGTTGACACCCTATATTGTTGTTAAATGAATTGTGTGCAATTATTTAAGTAGTGCTCATAGCCTGTAGGTCCTGCCTCCTGTTAACTAAGTCGCATTTTGACTTTCATATCTGTCGCATATTTTGGGGATAAGGGAAGGACTTTGATATTGAACTCATTTTACTTGCTCATATCTTACTGTGTGTAAATATAAACTAGGAGATACATTAGTAAACTACTATTTAAGGATTCAATACAAGGATAAGTGATCCTCCATTTTTTGCTTGAATGACGCTGACAAGTATTGGTTTAGATTCTTCAAGATGTTGCAGGAGCGGATGTTTAAAAAAAAAAAAAAAAAAGAGTCACTGATAATTTTGTCTCAATCTAATAATGACGAGGTTATGTGCTGCTTGTGAATACTCTGCACAAACGCACTCATCTTTGTGTTTTTTCCCCTTCTTTTCCTCTCTTTGGTAATATGTTATATGGCCTGAATCCTACTGGGTTTGTAAATTAACTGTGCAGATCTGGCGTGAAGCACACAAACGTTTTACTCAGAGGATCTGTTTTTCGGACATTTAGCATCAACTTTTTCACGTATGGTTTCCCGGTATAAATTCCTGAAAACATAATATAATCTACTTTATGTTTTCTCTGATGATTCTTACATGATTTTGACTGTCAAAGTCATTAATTTCATGGGGCACATTAAATCATGAAAGAGTATGAAACTATTAATAATCATAGTCAATATGATTTATTTATTATTATAATTTTTTGAATTGATGAGTTCGCCTTTAATTTGTCTGGAAAAAATTGTGCTTTGTGATTTGGCCATGATTTAAGATTTATGCACATTGGTTCCCAAGAAGTATGTTGTATTGGTTTTCCCTTCCAATGTGGAGATGTGCCCCACAAAAAAGGGTTAAAAGCAACTTGACCTAATTTTCTGAACTAGTGAGACCCCCAAAGTATTATAACAATCAACAAGGAAAATCCTCAGCATAAAAATTTGGTAGGCTCAAAAATTAAACAGTTACCTTATATTGAACCTAAACATGAAGTCAATATCTCAATGATTTAAATCGAGAGCAGTTCAGTTCAAACTAAGGCTGTTGAATAAAGTCAGCTGGGATGTCAACTGCCTCTAGTTGGCTCCAAAACTCACGAGAGGAGACAGAAAGGAGGGACTGAAGGAAGGAAGGAAGGAAAGAACGGATTACTGGTCCACTAGGGAATACAAGGGTATATGCCTAAAAGATAAAGGGAAGCAGACTGGTAAATAAGTGAATTCACAATGAAAATGAAAATAGAAGGGGGAAGATGGGGAGTGGTTGGGTCATCCTTTAGGGGGGGGGGACTTTATACCAAATGGTGTATTTGGGATCGAGTTTGCTTCTACCTCCCTAAAATCAATTTTATTCGCCATTTGGGACAATATTGATTTTCAAATTGTTTAACTTCTTTAAGAAACAAATTCTGATCTTGACAGAAGTGGAGGAGGGACTTTGCTCTGATTTGGATAAATACAACTAACAAAAATCAACCAGAAAATTTCTACAAGACCTACTGAAATTTGAAGCAGTTGGATGCTTATTCATCAATAATTGATAGGATTAGACTTAGGGGCAGTTACTTGTATCTTTGTTGTCAGGTTCTCTGTAAAATTATAAATTGTTAAGAATTCTGTAAAAAAAAATAAAAAATAAAAATCAAATCATGGGATAGTGAGTCGTAGACTACATATTTGTCTCTGAAAATCATATATTTGTCATGTTATTATTGGAAAGCCATACAATTGTTGCTTTTAATTACCTCGCTAGCACAGATAAATGGAACTGCATGTAAGGTTTTTCCCAACAAGTTTCAAAGGTGCAAGACTTGTGTTTACTGTATTGGATCAAGCAGGCGCCTCTTTCATTTATCAGTCTTCAAGTTAAAGCTTAAGTTCTCATAGTATAAAGATAAACTTTGTCCCTTTGAAATTTACCATTTTCATGCTAATTATTGGCCAGACCTAATTTTAATATCCATACCTTTTTCATCTAAATGAAGCAAATCACTAAATTAGGAAAGGAAATGGTTTCATATTTTTATTATCCAAATGACCAATGGGCCAATCAAACGATAAATGATGCGTCACTAGCTATATTATTTAAGGAAATTATCTGTCTTTTGGTTCCTTCTCTTCTATGAAGGTGCTTATTGGGAGGTACATAATCTTGTTTGATAATCCCTCTGATGCATTTGCAGCTGTTTATTTCATTGTAATGTTCTTTTAATTCACTTGCTATGAAATAACTTGTCTATGAATTTTCTTTTTCCTTGGGTGAATAACATGTATAAATTGTCAAATATTGAAATTTTTTACAGGTTTCCTTGTTTGCTTTGTCCTTTTGGAGTTTTCATTTTGCAAGCTTATGTGCATTTGGGCTACTTGCTTATGTTGGCTACATCATCTATGCCTTCCCTTCTTTGTTTCGTTTGCACCGGTTGAATGGGCTGCTTCTTGTCTTCATTCTCTTGTGGGCCGTTAGCACCTATGTCTTTAATGTTGCATTTGCATTCCTGAATTGGAAACTTGGACGGGTAATTATCTCTTTGAAAATTGCCGTTTGATTATGTAAAAACTTATCTTTAAATAATTGTTCCATTATACGTGTGTTCAGGACATGAAAATATGGGAGATGGTCGGTTTGTGGCACTATCCTATTCCTGGACTTTTTCTGCTTGCACAGTTTTGTTTGGGAATTTTGGTTGCCTTGGGTAATCTTGTGAACAACTCTGTATTCCTCTGCTTGTCAGACGAGGATGGGAATTCTTCAAATGAATGTTCCTCTGACAATGGTAATAGTTACCATCTTTTCATGCTAGTTACTTAAAAACTTGACAACCCTTTTTAGTTTATAATTATGCCTATCAATTTCCTTTTTTAATTTGTATATGCCTTTTGGACGCAAATACGCACGTTTACATTCATTTTTTGTTTTTTGACTTGCTTGAACTAACTCCTCTGGTTGTATTAAATGGTTAAGGGAATAAAAGTGAGCATCCTACATGTAGCATAACAAAATCTGTGAAGACTGATGGATTAACACCTAACACAAGACTCGTAAATCCTCATAGAAGAAGAGCAAAGGAAGAAATTACTCTTTTGCACCAGTGATTGTTTACTTATTAATTTTAACATTCTTTTATGTATCAGCCATCTTACCTGACTTACATGGCTAAACTTTTATCCACCACCCTTGCTTATTTCTTATCGTTTATTTTGCATTATCTGTTTTTTTTTTAAACAAATTAATTTTTGTCGACTGAATTTAAAGTATATCTGTCTCTATAATGTTGTCTTATTATTTTTTCAATTACAGTGGAGGGAGAGACTAAGGTGTTGATTGTGGCCACAATAGCATGGGGTCTGCGCAAAAGCTCTCGAGCTATCATGCTGACATTGATCTTTCTCATTGCCATTAAGCCTGGTTTTATCCATGCTGTATATAGTATGCTTTATCAAACCATTGATCACTTTTCTTTTCTTTTCTTTTCTTTTTATCTATTTTGCTGATTGATTGAAAAAAATCATTTATCCTTTGTTCTTTTAACTGATAAGATGAATGGTACTATGTCATATGATGAGACTTAATGTGAACTTACTGATTGCTTTCTGTTATGTCTACTATGCAGTGATATTTTTCTTGATATATCTTTTGAGTCACAACATTAGCAGAAAGATGAGGCAGGCTCTGGTTCTTCTATGCGAAGTTCACTTTGCACTTCTATACATTCTTCAAATTAATTTGATCTCTTCTGCTTTGGAGAAAAAAGGCTCTATCAGTATGGAAGTCCTAATGCAGTTAGGTATGCGGTGGGTTTGTTTTGTTGAAAAATATATTGATGCCTCGTTTACTTGCCATCCAACTAGTGATGTAATGAGGAAAAGAGAAGTCTGACTGGACATATTGTGAATTGATACAGGTCTCCTTGAAGAAGATAGTTCTTGGGATTTCTTGGAAGTGACTTTACTCGCTTGCTTCTGTGCAATTCATAACCATGGTTTTGAGATGTTATTTTCATTTTCCGCAATTGTACAGCATGCCCCTAGCCCTCCTCTTGGATTTAGTATCTTAAAAGCTGGTCTAAACAAATCTGTTCTGTTGTCTGTATATGCCTCCTCCTCTGTGAGATACAGCCATGACACTTTCTCTTATGGTACTTTTTTTTTTGGTGAATTTATTTATGGCTTATAACGCTTTGACTTGTTTTTTAGGTTACATATTGTGCTTTAACTTTTGTTGCCGTGATTGATTACTGATTGGTTGCCCAGCATGGGTTTATTGGGCCCTAGGCCCATCAATTTTGTTATATTTTATTTATCATTTTCTGTTCAACAGATTAGGAACCTGACTTCAAAAAATACTTTCTGTCATGATTTACTTAATATCTTAGATTCCTAGGTTCTAGCAATCTAGTATGCAGTGGTTTCTAGGATTCTAGGGTTTAGTGACTGCTGCTTCTTCACATATGGTTGTATACTTTAGTTGGATAATTAAAAGGATATTATTCTGTCACTTTTGATCAACTTCCATTTTATTTCAAGAAAAAAGTTGTAGATAAAAATTTTATTTTTTCCTGAATTTATATGATTGGCATGCCGATTCTCTTAATTGTTGTATTAGGAGATAAACCCTGGAAAGTTATCAAGCATGTGAACTGTCTGTAGGTGACATCAATTACAGTTATCCTTTTTTATGCCAAATTCTTGTTGGGGGTTTTGTGGTTGAGGGTAGGGAAATTATTCTAGGATCAGCTCACAGTCTGATAGTCTAATTGGATGATGGAAAACCCTTTTTTTTTTTTAAATCTGGATGTTGGAAAAGTTGTAATGATGTAATTATGAATTTATAATTAGGAAGTTGTCAATGGTAGGATACATACTAGCATTATGTATAATGTATGTTAAACCATGAATAGAAAAACTAAGTGATACCTGTGATAAGAAGAGTCAGGAAGGAAGCAGCTGTTACTTCTCAGTCAGGAGTTAGTTAAGAATTGTTAAAGGTAACTAGGGAAGCTAACATCTTAAGTACTCAGCTAACTTCTCTTATGAGATATGAACAGGAGGCAATAGGAATATTGTATGCTGTTAAATTAATTGAATAGACATTAGTATTGAGTACTGGTTTTTTTTCTGAAACTATGCACCACTAAGAATCTTTGTATTTCCACCATTTTTCCCACTGCTTTCATTCTTGATTTTGGTCTGTGTTTTATCATATATTATTTTTACAGAGAGAAGAATAGCATCATATCTGAGTGCAATTGGGCAGAAGTTCCTATCTATTTATCGATCTTGTGGAACCTACATAGCTTTCCTGACAATTCTTCTCACAGTATACCTGGTGAGACCTAATTGTATATCATTTGGCTACATATTCCTTCTCCTTCTGTGGATCATTGGAAGACAACTTGTTGAGAGAACCAAAAGACGGCTGTGGTTTCCGTTAAAAGTTTATGCAATTTTGGTGTTTATCTTTGTATATAGCTTGAGCAGTTTCTCAAGCCTTGAGATGTGGTTGTCTAAGTTAATTGATCTCTACATTTATTTGGGTTATGACTCAAAGGCATCGCCTCTCAAAAATATTTGGGAGTCTCTGGCAGTCCTAATTGTCATGCAACTTTATAGCTACGAGAGGAGGCAGAGCAGGAATAATAGACTGGATGACTTTGATCGACTAGAGTCAGGGATTGTGGGGTTTGTCAGACGATTTCTTATCTGGCACAGTGAGAAGATCTTGTTTATTGCATTGTTTTATGCATCTTTTTCTCCAATTAGTGCATTTGGATTTTTATATCTGCTTGGCCTTGTCATATGCTCCACTTTCCCAAAAACTTCTAGGATCCCATCCAAGTCATTTTTAGCATACACGGGGTTTCTAGTTGCAGTTGAATATCTCTTCCAGATGTGGGGCAAGCAGGTTGAAATGTTTCCCGGGCAGAAGCACTATGATATATCTCTATTTTTGGGTTTCCATGTATTCCAGCGAGGCTTTTGGGGTTTAGAATCGGGATTGAGAGGAAAAGTTCTGGTAATTGCAGCTTGTACCCTTCAGTACAATGTCTTTCATTGGTTGGAGAGGATGCGAAATGCAGTTTTAAACAAAGAAAAGTTTGAAGAACCTTGTCCATTGTTTGTTTCCATAGAAGATGCATTCAATAATGTTGATGCATGCAATGAGGGAAATAAATCATTGTTCAATTCACATCCACCATCTGCAAGACAAGAAGGGGTTTTGAACAATTCTTCAGAAATTTTGTCCTCTGGCTTTTCTCAAATAGGTGATACTGCACCTTCTAAACCAGGAGGTTCTGACAGTATTGGTAGTAAATATTCATTTGGGTTTATCTGGGGTAGCACAAAGGAGAGTCACAAGTGGAACAAGAGGATTGTTGCTTTGAGAAAGGAGCGATTTGAAACACAGAAGAGTCTCTTAAAAATATATCTGAAATTTTGGATGGAGAATATGTTTAATTTGTTTGGTCTTGAGATAAACATGATAGCATTACTATTAGCTAGCTTTGCTTTGTTGAATGCAATATCAATTTTGTATATTGCACTGCTTGCTGCTTGTGTTCTTTTGAGTCGGCAAATTATACGTAAAGTCTGGCCCATATTTGTTTTCTTGTTTGCTTCCATTCTCATCCTGGAATATTTTGTCATCTGGATGGATGAATTGAATTCACATGTCCCAAGTGAGATTCATTGCCATGACTGCTGGAGAAGTTCAACTAAGTATTTCCATTACTGTAGAAATTGTTGGCTCGGTATGACTCTCTTCCATATTTAGAATGTAATTCATGAAGAATTCTAATGCCTGTACATATGTTTCTAATAGTTCAGTATTTGAGGGCATTATAAAGTTTTCTTTATAAGCATTAAGCCTTCTAAGTTCTTTATCTTTTTCAGATGCTATAATTATCTGTTTCATTTTCAAACAATCTAGAGTACCTTTCTCTCTGGCTTGAGGAAACTAGTGACATTGATTCTTACAATTTTTTAGTGCTTCCTTTTAACACACTCATGTTAATTATGTTAATATGTATGTATGAATAATATGTTTTGTTTAGTCTTGCACGTTGAAACCTTCAAATTGAATAACATGTTCCTTCCTTTGGTTCTTCTAGGACTAATTGTTGATGACCCCCGGATCTTTGTAAGCTATTTTGTGGTCTTCATGCTGGCTTGTTTTAAACTCCGTGCTGATCGCCAGCCTGGTTTGTCAGGGTCTTCAACTTATCATCAGATTATGTCCCAACGTAAGAACACATTTGTTTGGAGAGATCTCTCTTTTGACACTAAAAGCATGTGGACATTTCTTGACTATTTGAGGCTTTACTGCTATTGCCATCTGCTGGATCTTGTGCTAATACTAATATTGATTACTGGAACACTTGAATATGACATTCTACATCTTGGTTATCTTGCCTTTGCTCTGGTATTCTTTCGCATGAGACTTGAAATACTGAAGAAGAAGAATAAAATATTCAAGTTCTTGCGCATATATAATTTTGTTCTAATTGTTCTCTCTCTTGCTTACCAGTCTCCTTTTGTTGGGGGATTTAGTGCTGGGAAATGTGCTACTGTGGATTACATTTTTGAGATCATTGGATTTTACAAATACGACTATGGTTTTCGGATTACAGCAAGATCTGCATTAGTTGAGATTATCATTTTTGTGTTGGTATCACTTCAGTCGTATATGTTTTCTTCTCAAGAGTTTGATTATGTGTCTCGCTACCTGGAAGCAGAGCAAATTGGTGCTATTGTACATGAGCAAGAGAAAAAAGCTGCTTGGAAAACTGAACAGTTACAACAAATTCGTGAAGCTCAGGAGAAAAAACGTCAGCGTAACATGCAGGTGGAAAAGATGAAATCTGAAATGCTCAACCTCCAATTACAACTCCACAGCATGAACTCATCCACTAATTGTGGTGATGGATTTTCTCACAGCAATGAAGGTCTAAGAAGGAGGAGAAACACTTCTCTTGCTTCAAATAATGACATTGGAACCCCTGATAAAGAAGAGCATATTGTTGGGAAACTAGATCATAGTGCAAGGGAGGATTCCGTTTTTCCAATTGAACTGCACAAATCACCTGCTAACATGGATATGGAAACTCCATTTGCAGAAGAATATATGAAGTATTTGGTGGATTCTTCTAGGTGTGAGATTACTGAAATAGATGATGATACTTCTAGAGAGTTAGAATTAAAGGCAAAAATTAAAGGGCAAGCAAAAGAAAACCCATTAAAATCTGCTGTACAGTTGATAGGTGATGGTGTTTCCCAGGTACAGTCCATTGGAAATCAGGCAGTCAATAACCTGGTGAGCTTTTTGAACATTGCACAAGAAGAATCTGATGTGAATGAGCAGACATTTATGGAGGATGGGATATATGATGATATGGAGAGTCGAGAGACCCAGCATGGGTATTTGGAACGTTCCTCATCTCTTCAGTCTGATAAGAGTTCTGATGCTGCGAGTCTGCAGTTAGGAAGGATCTTCCGTCATATATGGTCTCAGATGCGTTCCAATAATGATATTGTGTGTTACTGTTGCTTTGTTCTTGTTTTCTTATGGAACTTCAGCCTGCTTTCAATGGTTTATCTTGCAGCTCTCTTCTTGTATGCTTTGTGCGTAAATACAGGCCCGAGTTACATTTTCTGGATTATCATGCTCATTTATACTGAGGTTTATATTTTACTTCAGTATCTGTACCAAATCATCATCCAGCATTGTGGGTTGAGTATTAATTCTCACTTATTACGTGAATTAGGTTTCCCCACAGACAAAATTACGTCATCCTTTGTTGTCAGTTCATTTCCTCTATTTCTTGTGTACTTGTTTACCCTCATTCAGAGCTCCATAACTGTAAAAGATGGTGAATGGATGACTTGTACAGACTTAAAGTTTTTTAATAGAAATGATCTCTATGCTAGAGATGTCTCCACTAGTTACAACTGGAATGATAGAGCTTGGAATCTGATAAATCAGTTAACCAATATGGTGAAACTGATAATCAGAAGCTTCTTTAGGTACTGGAAATCACTGACGCAAGGAGCAGAATCTCCTCCTTATTTTGTCCAGGTGTCTATGGATGTCAATTTCTGGCCTGAAGATGGGATTCAGCCAGAGAGGATTGAGTCTGGAATTAATCAGTTGCTCAGAAATGTTCACAACGATAGGTGCAAGGAAAAGAACCCCAGTCTCTGCCCTTTTGCTAGTAGGGTTCATGTTCAAAGAATCGAAAGAAGCCTAGAAAATCCCAATGTCGCACTGGTTGTTTTTGAGGTAGTTTATGCCTCTCCTGTAATGGGGTGCTTTTCAGCAGAATGGCACAAGTCTTTAACTCCTGCAGCTGATGTAGCCAAGGAAATTCTTGAAGCGCAGCAAGGAGGTTTTGTGGAAGAATGGGGATTTCCTTACCATATACTGTCAGTAATTGGTGGAGGCAAAAGAGAACTTGATCTGTATGCCTACATATTTTGTGCAGATTTGATTGTATTCTTTCTTGTTGCCATGTTCTATCAGTCTGTCATTAAAAATAAAAGTGAATTCCTTGATGTATATCAGCTTGAAGATCAGTTTCCAAAAGAGTTTGTCTTTATTTTAATGGTATGTCAATTTTTTAACATTTTCAACTGGTCTGTGTATTTATATACAACACTAGTGTTTATAAACTTAGATTAATCCAGATCTAGATCATGTGCATTTCTTGGGTGACTGATAAACTTAGATTTGGACTTATGCAGGCCCCCCACTTCTCTCATACCAGAAAAAGTTACAGAATTATAGAGGCATGATTCGGTTTTGCACCTTTCCCCCCTATTTTTTCAAGAACAAATTTTGTGGTGGTTAAAAGTCACATAAACGAGCTGTAATACATTATAGTGATTGGCATATAAGCTAGCAGCTGAGTTAGGAAAGCTACCTTGATTAAGTACTACCTCCATCTCAAATTATAAGGCACTATTGAATAAGTTTTTCCATCGCAAAATATAGGATACTTTGGATAAATTAAGATTTTATTAAATGCACCAATTTTAATATTACCTTTTCTTTTTCTATAATTAGAAAATCGGTTGAGATGGTTTGGGCATGTGCAAAGAAGACCAAGGGAGGCACCAGTGAGAAGAGTGGAACATATAACTTTGAGTCCGATTAAGAGAGGTAGAGGAAGGCCTAAGAGAACACTCTTGGAAGTTGTTGAACGTGATCTCTTAATTAATAATATTTCTAAAAGCTTAATAAATGATAGAGCACAATGGCGTCTTGCAATCCATGTAGCCGACCCCACCTAGTGGGATAAAGGCTTGTTGTTGTTGTTGTTGTTGTTGTAATTTTCATTCCTTTTCTTTTCATTATGTTAAATGATGGGTATTGTTGGAAGTTTATATTTTTGCTTTGGAAAGATAAAATTGTTAGATGCATTTAATGAGGTTTATTGATATGTGAGATTTTATCTAAAAGTGTCTTATAATTTGAAACGGAGGAAAGCCCATATTGCTTGATACTAGACTTAGATATCTCACACTACCTTGATTTCCTATCAGTTGGCTGCTCTCAGGATGTTGATGGCCTCCATCTGCACCCCTGCAAAACGCTTTACTTGACCTATCAACAATTAGAATCCTCTGCAGATGGCTCTTTCTAGAGCTTCCTAGTTCCAACCATCAGATCTGATACCAAATGGTAGGGACTTAAGCGAGATAGGAAACTGTCTATAAAGTTAGTTATTGAGGTGGGAGGACATCCTGATTAGGTATCCTGTTAAGTAGTCTGTATCACTTGGTGAGATTTAGGCTTTCTATACCACTTTGGTTCCTGTCAGTATATTTGTGGTTCTTGTTATTTATTTCTTTAATATAAATTATAATGGCCAGATAACTCCGTGTTTACTGGTTTGGCTTGATTTGCCATGTTAACTGGACTGTTAACAATAATGAATTCTTCAATGCAGGTTATCTTCTTCCTGATTGTGCTTGATCGTATAATATATCTCTGTTCGTTTGCCACAGGGAAAGTGATTTTCTATATTTTCAACCTCATTCTCTTCACATATTCAGTTACAGAGTATGCCTGGCAATTGGAGCTTTTTCAACAACATGCTGCTGGGCTAGCTCTCCGTGGCATATATTGTGCAAAAGCAGTTTCTCTTGCACTACAGGCTGTACAAATTCGCCATGGCATCCCTCACAAGAGCACTTTGTATCGGCAGTTTCTGACCAGTGAAGTTTCACGAATCAATTATTTAGGATATAGACTTTATCGTGCTCTACCTTTTCTATATGAACTACGATGTGTGCTTGACTGGTCATGCACAACCACATCATTGACCATGTACGACTGGCTAAAGGTAGGCTCTATTGCAATGTGATTTAATCATCATATTTGTTTTCGAATTTCCTCATCTTTTGAATGGAAATTTTGTTCAACTATTAAACTCCATGGTTTATTGTAAGCATGACCATTCTCAGGTAATTGAATCTTAATATAACATGCTAAAATTCTTGTTTGAATTATATTTCTGTTAATAGTAGTTATAATTTCAACATTAGATTTCAGTCATAGAAATGAAGTTAAAAGATATCAACTGACTGCTTGCAATACTGAATTGTGCGACACTGATAGTGGAGATAAGAAATCTGCTTTTAGCTGGGTTGCCTTGAAAGCATTTCCAAAAGTGTATTTCTGAAAAAAGTCTCCCATTATGCACTAATGGTTGACTTCACAATGACTGTTAAAGATGACAACTATTGCACCAGTTAAGATGACCATAGCTCCTTCATGAATACTTTTGAGGAAAAATTGCACTTTAACCATTTAGGAAATTTGTACTTACATCTTTCTTGCCCTTTTCAGCTGGAGGACATAAATGCAAGTCTGTACCTTGTAAAATGTGATGCACTTTTGAATAGAGCTACACACAAACAAGGAGAGAGACAGACAAAAATGACCAAATGCTGCAATGGGATATGCCTGTTCTTCATATTAATCTGTGTTATATGGGCTCCTATGCTGGTAAGTCAATTCACTTGCCTTTAATATCATGGAATTACTTTGTGTTGTTGCCAAAATGATTTTGCTTGCTTTTTTCTTGCTAAACATCTTTCTGACACGCACAACCATTTTTTGATAGCAAAACTGTAATGGTTTCATTCATGAATGTTTTTGTTTGTTTTAAGTTTTAAATTGCGCTTCTCACTTTTATTGCCAAAGGTGTGACTTGTGAGTATGGAAGTTTTGTGGTCCTTTTATCAAAGGGAAGAGAATAGTATTCTAGGTTTTATCAATATATCCTCGTTTATAGCAGAGAAGCCTAAAGAAAAGGGCACAAACCTGACAATTACTAGACTCTATGCAAAGCAATACCCCTGTAATAAAGAACCCTGCAAAAAGAAACAAACTCATAGCAAGACCTAAACTCAACGTTAAAAGTGATTCAAAACAAATAATTAAAGCCCTAGAGACAAGAGAAAACAGAAAGTTAGAATATAAGGCAGCTTCATGGTCCTTATGTCTATGTCATTTATAGCAAATGTCTGAGAACTACGCATTTAGCCAACAAATTATACGACAATTCTAAATGTGAAACAAATTTTTGGATGATTATATTCACACAATTGGTCCTATTTTTTCCTGAGCAGAACATGATTAAACATGATGTGCCAGTTCTAATCTTAGTTTTGATGACAGATGTACAGCAGCGGTAACCCAACAAACATTGCAAACCCCATCAAAGATGCCAGTTTTCAGGTTGATATCAAGACAGTAAGTGGAAGGTTGAATTTGTACCAAACTACCCTGTGTGAGAAAATCCGTTGGGATAATCTTGGGTCTGATGCCAATCTTGATCCCTATGGCTACTTAAATACATATAATGAGAATGATATCCAATTGATATGCTGCCAAGCTGATGCTAGTACACTGTGGCTTGTCCCAGCCGTCATTCGGACCAGATTGATCCATTCACTTGATTGGCATAGACCATCTAGTGAGATGGAAATATATTTTACCTGGTTACTTTGGAGGGACAGGCCGAAAGGGAAGGAACTAGTTAAATTTGAAAAGCCAGTTGATTCACAGAATCTTCCAAGAGAGTCAGATGTTCAAAAGGTTCTTAACGGCTCTATGAACAGCTTTAGGATATATGGCGTTTATCCAAGGTTCTTTCGAGTCACTGGTTCTGGTGATGTTCGACCACTGGAAGTAGAGGTAATCATTTTCCAAGTGTTTGTTGTTTATCATCATTGTTTTCTTGTTTGTTAAACTAACTTTTATGAACTTCATGTTTCCAGCACTTATATATCAGCAATTTTCTCTTTATTTAACTTACTTTTGTGAGTTTCCTATATTTAAATGGTGCAAATAATTGGAGCCCCTCTGTCAGAGCCACATATTTATTATCATTTAATATTGACCAACGAATTTAAATGAGACAACAGGGAAGATATAGAAGAGTTGATGTTGAACTGCATTAGTTTCATGTTTCTCTGATGAATGCAAATATATAGATGTTTTGACCTCTGAATGTGATGTAACACACGCTAGCACAGTTCCGGACAAAGGGAGAGAGTAGAGAGAAACCAGAAACAGGGAGGGAGAATTATAGATGAAGAACAGAACAGTGGGGAGCAAGAGAGGGAGACAGACGCTGAGAGAGGGGGGGCTATTAGACTTTACTCATGATATTCGTTCATTCATCAAGCGTTGCCCGTTACAAATGCAACCAAGTCTATTTAAACAAAGCTATAATGCCTAATAAGAAAACCTTAATAACATCTCCATATTAAGTCAATGTTAAGATTTCCTCTTACAAGATATTAAAATAACACAAAGGAAACAACATATTAAAATAATACAAGAAAACATATTTCTTCCTAGAATAATAATAATCTACTACTATAGGTTTCTTCAACATATACTATTATTATATTTCATCAGGATGCTTCTAAAAATATTATCAGATAACTGAAGTGTGAGTTTCAGGATAATTCTGTGAGTGCTGATCTCATGATAAATCATGAGCAATATGAGTGGTGGTCCTTTCATGATATAAATTCATCTGATTCAAGTGGATGCGGAGGTTTGACAGGACCCATGGCAATTATAATATCTGAGGAAACACCACCACGTAAGTTGGCCATGAGATTTTTCTCACTTATTCGTGTCCATCCTTTGTTATCAGTGCCAAATTATTTCCTTGGGTAATGATTCTGAAAGTATCCCATAATAATGCTACAGAGGGTATTCTTGGTGACACTCTAAGCAAATTTAGCATATGGGGGCTCTACATAACCTTTGTTCTTGCTGTTGGCCGTTTTATCAGACTTCAGTGCTCTGACTTAAGGATGAGAATTCCCTTCGAGAACCTGCCTTCATGTGACAGGTACCGTTTCTTTTTTAAGATGGCAGTAATCGACGTGATAAAATTTTTTTGTTGTTACTTCAAATTTGTCAAACTAGTTCAACGTGATTCCGGAGGCTTTATTATGCCAGGGGATCCTTGACATCCATTTTATGAAGATACTTTATCACGCAGTAATATTAATTGTTGCATGATTTCTAATGTAGGTTGATAGCCATCTGCGAGGATATATATGCAGCCAGGGCCGAGGGTGAGCTTGGAGTTGAAGAGGTACTATACTGGACGCTGGTGAAGATATATAGGTCCCCTCACATGCTACTTGAGTACACCAAGCCAGACTAAAACCCTCGATATGCTACCTTTCGGTTGCTAACGACTAAAAAAGGCTTAAAGCACTAGTATGTCTTGACTTCCCTGCATATGGATGTGCACCATATAAGTTCGTATGGAGACTGAAGCAAATACAAAGCAGCAGTGCCTGTCCAGAACTCAGAGCAGAGTTGTTATTGCTTTGGAGATTTTCTTGACAATATAATGATCCTTGCCTCGAGGAATCTTTCCATGTTGAAGGCATTTGGGCTCTGATGCTACAGCCTAACCGGCCATATTCTTGCCAGTTGGGACTTCAGCGTCATTGAAAGGCAAGATCTACATTGGCAAATTGGTGGAGATATCATGACCGTATTTATGATTATGATTCTAAATGATTGCTTGTAAATAGTGTAAAGTGTAGGCAATTGGATCTTGTTGTAGCGAGGTATTATTTTTAACCGCTTCGCTCCATTCTCCAGCCACTCCCCCCCTCTCTCTCACTTCCTCAAATGATTAAACCTGCCTCCCAGTTCTTGCAATGCATGTGGGAAACATGTTCATGGGTTCCGCTTCCTGGGAATGGGGGATGGATTACCTTCCACGTCCTCATTCCTTTCTGATTATTAATTGACAAATAACGAGAAATATTTGTATTCGTCAACCGCCAAACTTTTAATTCTTATTCATTCTAGTATATCCTTAGGGTGAGATGGACGTGGGGGAAGAAAGATGATAAGTAATTTGGATAATTTGGCTGAAAAAAAAAAAAATCTTGTGTTCAAAAGACATGAATCAAATTTTTGGAAATTTGAAATATGGTCAGTTTGCATTGGTATATGAGGGATTTATTATTGATATGTGAAGAGTTTATCATTAAAAATTTAAAAATTTACTAAGGGTTATCATTGATATACAACAATATATCATTGATAAATATAATAAATCAATCATAATATAAAATATTATAAATATTGGGTTATTTGTTTAGTTTGGTTTTATAATATGGATTATATATGTAAAAGTCCTTAATAATTTAGTGTTGAATTGTTGATGGTGCCTCAAATGAAGAATTTTTTTTTTGAAAAAAAAAAGGTTCAACTTTAAATAGTTGATATTTTGGTTTAAAAATTCATTAGAATTTTTTTGCTACAGCATTAAACAAAATTGTTTTGTTTTCAGGCGTATGGTTTGGATTTTTTCTGCCTTGGTGAAACTGCCTTGCGTCTAATTGACCGTGCTTGAAGACAAAATAAATAACCGGTTAATATGGGCTTCAAAATATTAAACTAAATTAACTCCCGTACGTCGTACAAGATTTACATGACTCAATTGTATAAATGATCTAAGTTACCTGGAACTATAATATGAGGAACAACTTTGACAATGTAAATATATTCATATCTTTTGATAATATTTCAATTTAATTTCCTTACCTTCAATGTTAAATGGTTTTTTTGATGTTTATCGTGTTTTTTAATAGATTATTGAAATTTTTCTGAAATTATTCTTAGGCATCAATTTAAATTTATTAAGTTAACATAATTACTTTTACATTTGAATTGTGTTTTTTAAAGTTTTTTTACTTCTTTCGTTTAAAAATGTAAAACATTTTTAATCGAATCTCACCCCTTAATAAAATAATTATTTACTTTTTAATTAACCCTATCTTTTTATATTTATCCTATTAAACACCCTACAATAAATATAAAGTCATTTTTAATAGGGGCACTTCTGAAAAAAAGATAATGATTACACCTCGAAAGACAAAAAATGCCTTACATTTTTTAACATTCAACTCTTCAAAAAATATTTTTTATTTTTAAATGGAGGGAGTATCTCTTAAGGTATTATTGCATATTAGTTCTGTCTCACGTTTTACACTTCACGTTTTTGTTATATAATTTATACATTAATGTAATCATTAATGCTTTCTTTTTATTCTTATTATAAAGTATTTTCTTACTATTCTGTTATATCTAGATTTTTTTATTTTTAAAATTTATTTTAAATTTGTGCATAATTAATAGTTAAAAAATTTTATATTTATTAACAATTTTTATAAGAAATTTGAGGATAATTTAACGTCGCCATAAAAATTTAGAAAAATATCATTTAAACGTTAAGGGTCAGATAGGTCATGTGGCCTGATAGAAAAAATGTTTAGACAATTATCATTTAGAAAATTATTTATATTTCTTTGTAAGAAATATGTTATTTATTTAAACTTTATGTGTAGATTTTTTTTTTAACCTTTATATAGAACAGGTTGACAGTTATAAAAAATGGATTATTTATGATGACTTTTTCCTAATATCGTCCGTGCGCGTACATTAGCATTAATGATGTTGTCATCCCATTTTGATACTTTGAAGTTAAGAAAGAAGCACTTGTCTGGAAAAAAACACATTGCGTGTTTGTTATTCTATACGTTCTGAAATCATTCGCCACTGTGCCGTTCAGGTTATCATGTTAAATCTACGAGTCCTACGTTTCTAGATGATATATTGTTGTGCGTTTGCCCCAATCTAGTTAATCTCTGCGTAGTGTAAGTCATTGTGTGAGAAAAAATATATTCTATTGCCTCTGTTGGTGTTGAAATCAAATGGAGACACCCATTGTTTCTTTAAAATCATGCACCGAAGTCAGAATAGCAGTGACTATTATTCACGTCTATGGAATCATGGCTGAGTCGGACCCCGGTCAGATTGCTTCGGTCAACTTTATTCTCATGGATAGAGAGGTCGTATTGTTCAGAAATGATTATTGGAATGATTTATCGTGAACGTAGTCCAGTCACTTATGTTTAATGTAAATATTGTTTTTGTTGTTATGTCCATCTGTTCAGCTATCTAAAATAGAAGCTTCTACATTTGATTCCTGCTTAATTTCAAAGATGATTGTTCACGTGGATGAAGATTATTCAGGGTCAGCCAGGGGAAGGGGAACCTGTATGAATTAGTGGCCCTTTGTCATTTATAGGAGAAGGGTCCTCTGCATTGTTTTCTTTCTCTTTTTTATTTTTCTTTTTCTTTTGTTTAGCTATAATTGATGATTTAAAGACTTGGAAAAGCATACGGTGTCACAGCCATCGACACGCGTGTATGAGGGATTAGTGCCTTGGGAATGCATGGAGTGAAATTTCCGAACATTCAAAAACCAATCATAAAGGACCACAAATGAGGAGATTTCGTCATAATATGTGCAGCTTAATGGCTAAATGGGAGAAAGTCTGTTGAGAATAAATGTTGACCACCATAGACATGGAAAATCCTTTCACGAAGCATTATGGAAATACATGTGTTTCTCATGTCAATGCAAAGCTATGATCACAATCATTACATTTAAAAACGAATCACAAAGGGACCAAAAATGAGGGGGTTTTGTTATAAACGATGTGAAGCTTAATGGCTGACTGGAAGAAAATCCACTGAGAATAAATGTTGACTACCAGAGGCATGGAGAATCCTTTTATGAAGCACTTTGGAATGTTTCGACAAATGAGTACTGGTTCGGATGTTATTTTTCAGGTAATTTTTTTTAAATTAATAACTAATGTCAATGTCATTATTATCGGTTAAGTCACACCAATTTGATTTTCTTCAGATAATGAATTTACTATCAGTTATCAATTTTCATTTATAAGATATAAGTTATAGTCATTTCATGAATATTAGTTACATTTTTGTAGCTAATAAATAATAAATTAATTGTTAGCAGTTATTTTTACAATTTCTTATAACGTAACTCATACGATTACATGAAATGACTTACCTTTTTATCAGGAATAATCAGAATAGCCGTCCAAGAATTGATCAAGTAAAGTTTAAACTAATTCTATTCTATTTTAAGTAATAATGAGTAACAATTAAATTTTAAGTAAAAATTTAAGAAATCAGACAAATGAAGTTAACGAAATTTAAGAAATTAATGATAAATAAACAATAGCAAGTCATTTAACAAATGTGTCGGTATCTGCATGACATGTCATAGTTTGAATAGTTGAGATCATCTATTGATATGAATTAAATAGATGATATAATCACAATTATTATATTATTGGTATACCTTTTCTACTATTATCTAATTTAGAACATGGGAGGTGAAAGTTTAACTACATTTTACCTGTAACAACTTGAAATAAAATGTTTATTGTCTCCATCTCATGTGAAATATAAAACCATACATTGATCAATGTTTTGCCAGTTTACTATTATCAGATTATAACCATGATATATAGGAAATTAGCACAAATACATGTAAGCTGTGCGTAAATTATGAAATGGATCCGCTTTGGTAAATTAAGATCGATTAAGGATGGTATGAATTGACATAGAAACGTAGAGATCATGTAAATGTGATGAACCTAAAATGTACTCAAACGTTATCTGAAATACAACATTTGGAAAATATGACTGTCTTACAACGTCGTAATCATTAAAAGGAAGGTAATTAAAATTCAGAAATATTAAACATTGACTAACGGCCTCTTCTTGATGTAGAAGGATGATCTGGATCAATAAGCTCACGTTTTCTCTTAAAACAATCTCTGAATTACCGCACAACTTCTGAATCAGCATTAAAATGAACTCTGGTTGCATTGAAATGATTTTTCATGACCTTATCATCTGCAGTAGGAAGGAAGGAAATGTTCGTCAGGGTAAAATGATATTTAGGTTTTGATTTTATAGAGGAGTCAAACGTGCAGATGAAAAAGATCTACCACGCTTCTTGCCATCCTAGCCCATTCAATTGTAATGACCAAGTCTTGCTTGGAATTTTGAAGAAGGTAGTCATTTTAAGCATCCCAAGCTGGATCATCTTCAAATTCACAATTAAGTCGGTTACCCCTCCATATGAGATGAATCATTAAACCATATAAGGGGAACACAAACAAAGTTAACAGAATGGTTCAATGTTTTAACAGTTGAAATAACAGAATGTTGAAAGGGAAAAAAATATTGAAATATTTAATTATGGATTTATATTAATTAATAAGTCCAAATAATTTAATTTTTATGATCTTATGTGAACCGTAATAAGTAAACCAAATGGGCAGAGGCCCAACCTACAACTTAGTATTTGTCAATTATTCCCTATCTGTCAGAGATAATGGAATATAATTAATTAATTTATTTAATATAATGGTTACTGATTTAATCCTTATAAATTGATCAATTGGTAACTACTAAATACACGATAGTTTTCATTTATTTTCATTATCTTTGAACTCTTTGAAGACTATGAAAGTCTAATAAATTGTGCGTCTGTCTATACTTTAAGTAATCGAGGTATCTTTAGCAAGCGATAATAAATTTTTCAGGTACGCACACATTACGCTACTCAATCTTATTTTATATATGAATTGAGATATATGTAGTTAACAAAAAAAAAAAAACGAGAGCTCACATACCATGTGTCCTTGATAAGGAAAGTAAATTTCCAATGGATCCAGCCATCAAGATACATCTTTTTGAAGGGATCCCACTCCAGAAATGATACCGGCAGTACCTGAAATGGAAGGATAAGAATAATAAGAAAAATACATGAGTCGACAAACACGTGAAGAAAAAGAGCACAGGGATGAGGAAAATCTAACATTGATGAAAAAGACGTTTTTCTCTCCTTCGTGTATCAACCAGGAGAGAAACAGTTAATGTCTTAAGTGGGGGCAAGGGGACCGTTATTGGTGACTTCCCAAAGGCAGTGTCGTGCTTAATGACAACGAAAAGCCTGGATGAAACGGGGTTGGCATTCCAAATGACTTTGAAATGGTGAATGTCATATGAACAATCCTTTCGAAGAATAGGCCCAAATCCTATGAATAAGACTGAGCTGATTGATAACAACCAAGATCCGAGTACCCTTCAATGACAGATTAACGTATGGAAAATATGATTTAACATTTAATATATGCACTAAAAACATAATAAAGGAGATGAAAGAAAAGACCTCCATATCACAAACTGTACTATTTAAGATCTTTACAATCTGGAAGAAGCCCATATTATCTTCCCTGCAGAATAAATGGACCAACCGAACACATATGCTAGCTTGCGAGTCACCCTCTTGAAGATCCTTCAGATGAGTAAATAGATTTGGGTCCATCTTACGTGTTGGGAAAAACGAAGATAAAAAAATTGATAAGATGGTTGTTTGTGGAAAAAGAGACAGTTAAAAGACTATAAACATAAATAAGATGAACAAATATGCAAGGAACCTGCTTGGCGGTCGGGAATGAGAGTGTCAAGACGATCCATCAAGATGAAATAGACGAACAGAGAAAGGAAACAGTGGTGAAATGAAAAGAAACAGATTAAGAGAAAGAAAACGATACTGATAACAAATAACTAGGAGAGCGGAGGAAAATGAGAATGTAGAATAGAGAAGATGGAAATTCATGGGAAACAGAAAGAGGATACAATTATAATGGCATGTCGTATCCAATTAATTTGAAATTTGAAAAGGCGCAAATCAGGGATAACGTGGAAACAGATTACGTTGAAAAATATGGGGAATAAATTATGCGGGGTATATGCATGAATTGACCGATTGAGATACGGGTATTAAAAAGTAATCAAAGTATATAGACCAATGAGAATGAAGGAAATTTCCACCAATCAACTGCTTGCTTATTCCTCTGTAAAATATAGTTGATTGATAGTTGATGGTTAATTAATTAATTGATATCTGTTTTTTTTTTTAAATGATGTCACTTGTCTCTTATTTTGATTTGAATTTTACATCCTATCATCCCTTGTGAATGTTATCCCCCAAAAAAAAAAGAATACGTAAATTACCCACCGATATTTCATTATAGTAAATTATTCTCATAAATTGACGGATTGAGAAAAATCTGGAGGAGTGGGGTAGAGATCATAGGGAAAAATAAAGTTATACTCAGTCAAAGATGCAACAAATCTTGTGGGCTTTACTTTTAATGTAATAAGTAGAGCAGTGGAAAAATCTTGATATAACATCACAATTAGATAACATATTATAAATATGGATATGAATTATGATATTTCAGATAAGAAAAACAATGTTTTCAAAAAAAAAATTGAAGATAATCTTCAATAATTGATGTTTTGAAATCTGTAATTGTATAACACAAATTTCATTTCTCTAAGTGTGGTCAATTACATGAATCACATGATGTTGTTATGTTATGTTTGAAATTAATTTTTTCAATAAGCCATTAAAATCTCTATCAATGACTTATTTGTGTGTTTTTATTGCCATTCTTTTAGCTTTATTCACAAGGTTAAAGAATATCTATTTACTTCTTATTGACACTTTCAATAACTTTCTTTGAATAAGATCAAATTATTTTAAACAATTTTTTATTATTTTTTTTTTCTTAATAGATGTCACATTGACTTGTTTTCTTACATGATTATTATGTATTTGACTTTTTTATTGTATGACTATTACTATACATCCATCTTAATATCTTTATTTATGTTACATTCATTATACGCTCATACCGCCCTTCTCGCACCCAACATCCACTATCACACTACGCAAGCAAAAAACATATAAGCAAAATATAACAATAAGTTTACAGTGAAAATAAACAAATACGCTTTGATGTTGTAATTTAAGTGTTTTTAAATAAATTGCTGCCATGATTTACGCAGCACCCTACCTTACTTTTTTTATTAAAAATAAATAAATCTCACTAATCTCGAATCTTTTGTTTTTAGCTGATAAAATAAAAACGAACAAAAAAAAAACAGAGCGGATGAAAAATGGACAATGTTTTTAGCAAATTAAGAAAACTTTATTTAAAAAATGAAAAAAACCAACGGCTCCGAGTCTTAAAAAAAGTCCAGACTTAGATTTCTGGTCACTGGAAATAGACAACATCGTCACCGTTTGTAAGCCCAAAAGAGTCACCCGACAGGCATTGTTTCTTGTTAGTACGCTTCTCGTATTCGACACACCAATCCGTTCGGCGTCTCCGTTCGCCACCTCAATATGACAGACGAGGAACTTTTACGGAAGCTGGAGGACTTCACCAAAAATGCCCAGTTTCACCAGTTGGAGACTCTCCGCTCCATCCTTGATCACAACGGCAGCGTACGCTATCTCCAGCCCTACCTCCGAGGCTATGATGCGCCGGTCAACGCTGATACTTTCAGACGATGCGTGCCCTTGTCTTGCTACGATGATTATGCTGCTTATGTCAACCAAATGGCCAATGGAATGAATGATCGTGATGCGCCTCTCCTCTCTGTTGACCCTCTGCTCTGTTTCTTCTACAGGTATGCATCTTCTTATATGCTCTAATCCCATGAAGATTCCAACGGTGTCATCTTCAGTTTGAGTTCGTAATTATCTTCATTTTTCTTATACTATGGTATCCTTTGATGGGAATAGAAGTCTGTTTTTCGTTATTTGAAGGAACTGAGTGTGGGAAAAAGCGTCGTTGGAAATTTGAAATCAGTATTGCAATCCCTGCCTTTTCGTCGGTATCATTAGCTATGATTAAAAAAAGATGATTAGGGATAATAGTACTATGGCTCTATTATGTTTTCTCTTCGCCATTCTTATTGACCGGCCAGATACTGGAACTTAAGACCAAAATTCCTCAGTCGAGGATACTGATTTTGAAATGAATTATGTGTTCTCAGCTCTGGAACAAGTTCCATGAAGCCAAAACTAATTCCTTACTTTGATTCAAACTATTCGAAAGCTGCCTCCTTTATTGCTCACCGAGGGAGCGTATCCATCCTACAGAGGTAAATTAACCATCAAATCATGTTCAAATTTGATTGGATTTGAAGGATTTATATTACTTCAGCATGATGAGTTTTTAAACCTTCATATAGGCTGTTTCCTCCGAGGCCTACGGTCAACAAGAACCTATGGTTTCTCTATGCCGGCAATATTACTACTACTAAAAGTGGCTTGAAAGTTATGGCTGCTTCTTCCTTCCCTATGCAAAGTGGTAAAGCTACCTCTCAACAACTCGCTTCCAGTTCTAGTCCTCCAGAAGTCATTCTTGGATCAAATGTTCAGCATCAAATGTATTGCCACCTTCTTTGTAGCCTCAGGAACTTCAATGATATAGATGCGGTTAGAGCTCCATATGCCGCAGGCTTGATTAGAGCCTTTAATCTCCTAGAGTCTAAATGGGAGCAGCTATGTGATGATCTTGACAGTGGTTTTGCAAGTGATGAAATTTCAGAAATGTCAACAAGGGAAACAGTTAGAAAAATTATTGACGGGCCTCAACCAGAGTTGTCAAGGAGAGTAAGGCTAGCTTGTGAAGGCAATGACTGGGGTGGAATTGTAAGTAGGTTATGGCCCAACATACGTTATATTAGGTGCGTTACCACTGGCAGCATGAAGCAGTACTACCCAAAGCTTAAGAACTATGCAGGAGATATACCTATTTTAGGAGGAGATTACTTTGCTTCAGAGTGCTGTGTGGGTATTAATTTAGACATAATGCAACCCCCTGAAACAACCCATTATGTACTACTTCCGACAGCTGCCTACTTTGAGTTTCTTCCATTCAAGATGGATCAGGGTGATGATTACAGTGAAGAAACAGTGGACTTTAGTGGTGTAGAGGTAGGGAAGATGTATGAAGTTGTTGCTACCACCCATAGAGGATTCTACCGCTATCGTTTGGGTGATATAGTGAGAGTTGTTGGTTTCCATAACTCATCTCCACTTGTAGAATTTGTGATGAGAGGGCCTAAAACTCATTTTGAGATTCTCACTGAGAAAGACTTGATATTGGCAGTTGAAAATTTTCAACTTGCACTGAGAACTGCTGGGGGAATAGAGATTGTTGAATTTGCAAGTTCCTTGGATGACGAGTTGAAGCCAAAACAGTTGAAGCTATTTGTAGAAGTTAAAGAGGAACATACAAATACAATTGTGCAGGATGAATGGAAAGAATCAGTCGTAACTTTTCAAAGGTTCAGTTCTTCTCTTGAGAGGGGCTTGGGAGCTATGTACAGCGTGCAGAGGGAGACAGGGGAAATTGGGCCATTGTTGATTTTCATCCTAAGGCCTGGAGCTTTTGACGAGTTATCAGAAGTAGCTATTAAGAACGGAGCACCAGCTAGTCAATATAAACCACCTAAGATTATTCAAAATCGGGAAATTGTGAAACTCTTGGAAAATTTAGCCCTTGTGACAGTATCTTTGGATGGCTCATAAATAGTGAATGGACTGGAGTCCTACCACTTCATCCCTTCCCAGACCACCTGAAAGTAAATTAATTTGTGGAATCATGACATCGATCTGATCACATATAGTGATTTAATGTACAGAAGATGTTTAGTTGCTCTTAAAACACTAAAAAGCGCTAATTAAAGGATTGATTTGTCTGGAGATAGATGTAATTGCATGAAGTTGCTTAATGTTCTGTTTGAATCAATTCTTTAAATTATTACAATAGACCGCAGCAAGGGGAAAAAAAATCAAATATGATTGTCTTAGAGCTCCCTAATGTCTAAATAAAACTTACATAAAATATCTAAAGAGCCCTCGATTTTTTACAACATGAGATGAATTTTTTTTTTTTTTTTTTTGGGGGGAATACTTGAATATAGAGGCGAAGACATGGTAGGAATTATCATTCTTTTTTCAACCCCATCAGGGAATATTTTTTACTGCAAGATTCCAACTTCCTACTTGTTGATGGCTGATTGTAATTGTTCCAGACTTTTTCCTTTAGTTTCCGGTACTTCCACAACTATAAATAACACAGCCAGTGCATTGATTGCAGCATAAAGGAGGAAGGTACCTGGAAGGCCATGCACACTAGTAAATTATACTGCTCTATATGTATGTTGAATTGGTGACCTTCTGCGTTTTTATTAGCTCGAATGGGGGAAAAAATTATCATGTAATGATGCTAATCATGAATACTCTAAATGATCTATAAATATGAAAAAATATAACTAGTCTGTACCATAGGAGCTCCAACTCATTAGAAAGTTGAAACTATAAGAACACAACCATGCACCAAACCAGTTTGTTAATGTGGCTAGGCTTCCCGCCTGTCCTTTGATGTTAATAGGAAATATCTGCAACAGAAAGGCAATTTGTAGGCATCATTCTGCTTTCTCTTTGTCAACAAATTACTTGTCACAAAAAAATATGAACAAATAATAATAATAATAATAAATGACGACCTCTGACATTATAACCCAAGGAATTGCTCCCATTCCCACGGAAAATGATGCTATATAAACCTGGCAATAATGTAGTGGTGTTGTCAGAAAGAGTTTGGTGTCACATACTTCATGTCTAATGGAGTAAATTATGTCATTAAAGGAAGAGCAGACGATCAAACCAGTATGCCCGTTACAGCAAGTGCTGGGACCGTGTCAAGGAACACATCATGAACCTGAGTCACACAATGATATCTCGTTCACATAAAAATCAGGACTTGAGACTCAAAGCTGTTAGGTCTCTCTCTTCTCAGTTAAGAATCTACCTTAAAATAGAATGCAACTGCAGTGATTATACAACCTGCGACCAATCCTGATCCAGAAACCTAGATAAACCACAAATTAAGAAAAACAATGATGAGAAACAAGCAATAATTTAAAGGTGAAATATTATGTAGAGGAACTCACCAATAGCAGGGGCTTCCTTCCAGTTTTATCTATCAAGGCGGCTCCAATGCCAGTAACCACAACCTACAAAACAAAACTTAAGATAAATTTGTGTACAGGAAACATATTCATCAAAGATTATCCAAATTTGTGAAGTTAAAATTATGAACCTGAAGAACAGCATATGTTATAGACCCAATGCTAGAAGAAAATCCTGTCAAATAATCACATGATCCACTAATGTCAAAACCAGAAGAAAAAAATTTAAACATGAATTTCCATGAAGCGTAAGATATCTAACACGTTCTCAATGAAGGTGATGGCTGTGGGAAATTTAGGTTAGTTACATGCAGAAGAATATGTTGTAGGGAGACAGAGTCACAGGATGCAGAAGTACAGTCACAGAAAACCTTACAATACCTGCTAATTCGAAAATACTGCTGACATAAAAGCAAACTCCATTGATTCCCCCAAATTGTTGGCAGACCATTAGCCCGATTCCTATCTGGTCATTAGTTATGAAATAACGTTTTGTTGACTTTCTAGGAAAGTGAAAGTTATATGACTATAGTAATAAAAATTTATAATCATAAATTAGATAAGGAGAGATATTATTACAGTGACCGAACGCAAGTATCTACTCTGAAACAATTCCAGCAGCTTGGGTTTTGGGAGTCGATCTAGAGTTGTTATGTAATCCTGTAAATCAGAGAGACATAAACGTCTACTTACACACGTTATTTTTAAAAATGCCTCATGTCTTCGACATTTTGATGGACAACACAAACATAAAGTATTATATTTGGCTATAGAAACCTGAATTTCTTCTGCCTCTGCAGATATATCAGCATCCTTGCAGCGAAAGATTTTAAGTGCCGACACAAAATCGTTTTCTCGTCCTTTCTTTGCCTGAAATCATTATTTGTTGTATTCTATGTTACGGATATATGCTAACGAGACGTACTTTTACTATCATGGATCAATAAACCCCTTTCTCACCAGCCATCTAGGAGACTCCGGAATAAAGAAGAGACCAAAAAGCAGTATAGCACAGGGAATTAGGCCTGCAGTCACTTCCCAGTGAGTCCTTTAGCTAACTGTCATGTAATTGGAAATTCAATTTTGCAAATATGTTTTCTTTCCCATTTTTCTTGTTATAAATGAACTTAGAACTGAGTAGAAATTTCACCAGTTAATGCTAAAGCCCTCCATGAAATTACTGTTCCAATAATAAACGACACAGATACTGCTGTGACAATCATGAACTGCAGCAACAAAAAAATACAGGAGTTTAATGCTAACTACTACCTTTTTTATCTACTACAGATATTTTAACTGTTGATATAGTCTCAATGATCCAGAAAGTTAATATAGTGTCGCCTTTCTTTCAAGAACTACCTGATTTAGAGTAGTGAGCCTTCCTCGGAGTTCTTTGGGAGCAATTTCTGCTATGAAAACCGGTACCTTGTTGTCACCAAAGCCCTAGTTAGTCTTTTAAATATAGAAGTAAAGGTTTCGTAGTCTTGTGACATTTTCTGAATTGTTTCATTAAATAAATTGAAAACACACCACGTAGGAAAATACTCCCATTCCATATCCTGTTGCCAGCCTCCCGATATCCAGTGGCCATGGCCCCTATTGGGTTATGGAAGAGACAGAAGGTATCACGCCATAAATTAGAGAACCACTATAGGTGAAAGTATAAAGAGTATTGGCCCAAAGAACCTCAGAGAAGTAAATGGCAAGCCACCCCGCAATACAGAATGCACTTGACGTTCTCATTGCCTGCATACATTAAATGATTTGCTTTAATCTCGTTTGATAGGGTTCCAGATAAATGCAGTTTCATGTAATTATAGCAACACATTACTTTAAGAAGTTTCAATGCACTTACCCCTTTACGTCCAATAAAATCAGCAACGGGCCCACTAGTAATTGCACC
Source organism: Prosopis cineraria (assembly GCF_029017545.1). NCBI lineage: Eukaryota > Viridiplantae > Streptophyta > Magnoliopsida > Fabales > Fabaceae > Prosopis > Prosopis cineraria. The sequence continues at coordinate 44,248,830 of NW_026555334.1, forward strand.
AATCATCGCACCGAAAGTCAAGATGGAGCCGAACAGTGAATACTGCAATCAGCCAATGTCAGAAAAGCATTAGAACACTTCCAGTTCCAGCACTGGAATTGCAGGCACTGAACTGATGATGACGAGCAACTTGTTATGGGATAGCAGCTAAAGACTCTAGCTTCGGGTCGAAGCCTATTGTAAGTGACATCGATCCGAGTCTCACAGAGCTTGCAGTTTCGAAATGCACATCATGGCTCTCAACTTACTGGCCTACCTCTGCCAAAGACAGATTGAGATCCTCTATGATCTCGTCTTGAACAGGCGATGAATAACCGGCCTGCAAACATACAAGAACAATCATATATCAGTGCAATACATGCCAAAGCATCTCAATTAGAGATTTTTTTTTTCCTGTACTAGGGCAGAGAGCCGAATTGAATAGCAAGCAGTTAGCACTTACACAGGCTCCAAATTCGTAGGAGCCACAGACTGCGACAATGGTAGCTAAGTACACCATCCATGGTTGCCCACTGCTTGCAGGCGCAGTCTCACTCCTATCTTCATTAGCCACGAGCTTGGGTTCCGTAATCAGTGGATCTGTAATTTCCTCCTGGACACCACCCTCCACGTCCTCTCTGATTGCCATCTCAGCTTCTGTATGTTATGCCCACGCGCTTGATCCCTGTGATAAATGGCCAAAAGCTGCGGTGCTAAAACGATAGACTCAAATTCAACGAAGCTTGCAGTTGTGGAAGCGGAGGGAATTAATTCTTATGACAAGGCAGGGCAAGCCATGACCTGGCAAGCAATATCCCTTTTGATTTCTTGCCTCTCCAACGAGATGGTCACTTGTCACGCTCCATAAGTATGACACAGGGCGGCGGACAAACCTCCCCTTAATTTTCTTAACGTATGTTCGGTTACTTTACAAATACTAGGGGGAAAAGATAAAATTAGTTGATAATTTTGAAATTAACTTCTTTCTTCCCAAAAAAAAAAAAGATACCTTTATTTACTTATTTTCGTCAATAAAAGGGGTACCGTTAATTAAATTATGATCTGTCCTTATTTCTCCGTGCATTTACTTTCAGATGTATTGTTTTAAAAAAAATAATTACTTCTTAAATTTTCTAAAATGTTTTATTAATAAATTTTCAAATGACGCCTCTGCAAAAAGAAACAGAAAAAATAGTCATTGGTCATTAATCAGTTAACTAATTATGAAAAAGGGGATAGTTTATATTTGATTTCTTAGATTCCATCAAAACAAAAACTATTTCATCTATTCCAATTTGTCATCATGTTGATTTCGCAATTCATTCAATTGTCCCCACTGGATCTGGATCTCACGCAGTAAGCAGCAGAGGAGTCGTGGTCGTTTCCCTTTGCTGTTTTATATCGAAAACACTGTCTTGAATTTCATCTCACCTCATCTTATCGCTTGAATGAGCCTTGTATAACTGTTGTACTGTGGAGGACTTCAACAGATGAAATTTTGCGACCTGGACAATAACATATGCCATGAATGAGAAGACCAAAAAAGTTGAATCCTTAGAACATGATGATCTCCAACGGTGGACTCACTTTTGTAGTTGGAACATAAATTTCCAAGCATCCACAAAGAACTAACCATAACGTTCGTGGCTACTGTTATGTTTTGAAATGCAACAGCATCATCTTTCGAACACCACCAAACGTTAGGGCTTCTAGTTCAGTGCATCTTTAATAATAGTATATCGTGCTAGCTAAATTACTAAATTTTTTCTAGCAGTTTGATTCTTTTTCAGTTCAGTCGTCCTTCTTATAAGCTAGTATCATTTTAAAATAACAGATGATAAAATTGCTAGTAAGAGAAGATGATAAAATTTAAAACAGTCATTCAATTATTCAACGTGTAATCGTGTACCTTAAAAGTATAGTCTATACAATCAAACTTATTTACCATGTAGTAAATCACATCACTAGAATGCAAAAGTTGTCGCCTTCGGACTATTTATTTTTCCAAACTGATCCAGCATACTTATTTAATTAGAGAAAGTGGTGCGCATTCTGTATATTAAAAGCAGAATGTGCCTTTTGGGATCCGGTACTGAAGAATTGAAGATGCGCATGCAATTTTTTGTTTATTTGCTTAATTTTTGAAAGCCTGCACTTGCATAATTTATATTTATTAACCGTATTGTTAAGTGAAATTATTACTAACTGTGTTCACAGTTACTCGCTCCAATTCCAAATATTGATCACATTTTAGAAGTTAAATTTGGTCAACAATATTAGTTGCGGGCCTATGTATAATTTTTATCTCAAACTGGAATCCCTAAAATATCCTTGTTCACTTTACCTTTTTGACTCTCTCTCAATTTACTTTGTCCTTTGAATTGTTCCTCGCATCACTTTCTCTCTCATTGTCTTCACTCTCTCTGTTGGTTGCCTCTCTTCCATCAAACACCATTTCTCTTCCATCGCCATTTGAACAAGGCTTGCCGTTCAAGTCTAATGGAAAAGGGTTTTTATGGTCTGTCATGGGATGAACTGATAGGGTGCGTAATTGATGATTTTCTTGATAGGGAAGAAGATTTACTCTTGACTTCCTTAGAAAGGAAACCTCTCAAAATTGAAAGATTTTGAGAGCCTTGTCCAAACAATACTTTCATTGTGTCCTTAGACTTTGTCAAAATGAAGTATCAAAAGAAAGTCCACTCATTTGATTTGAATGAAGAGGCAATCGAGGATGGTAAAGAAATGAGCAATGGCAATAATAGCACAATTCTAGGGTTCAGAAAAGCAAGTAAAAAGAAGATTGTTTACTCATTCGACCTTAACAAGTTTTCATTTTCAAAGGAAGACCATACACATCTGACTGAGGAAGAGAAAGACCATAATCAATTTGTATATGACACGTTGCATTATATGCTTTGATTACTTTGAAATTTCTACTCCTTTTGTGTATTTTGGTTAGTCTAGTTGATGATTGTCTTGATATATTAGCTTATCATGTTCTATGTGCATCTCTATCATGTTTGGTCTCTCTTTGGCCATAAGCACATTTTTTAGTTTAATTACTCTCTTTGGGTTGGTTTTGTTCAAGTACTAAATTAATCTTTCTCTTACAGTAAAATTTAAATGTTTTTTCAGAACTTGAATTTCTTATAACTATTATAGCAGAAAGGTTTTATCTTTAGACAAAACTTATTAGAAATTAGTGTAACGAAAACTCACTACCAATAAGAGCCATTACTCAATTGAAATGCTTTATTGTCAACAGCATCAATTATAAAATATTTAAATTGCAAGAGATCAATCATCCTAAAATATTGACTATTAATATTGTGTGTTGTAATTTAAATGAAAAATTATAATATAAAATATTAATAACCAAAATATAGAGAGTTCACAAAAACATCAACCCCTTTAATGTCAACCATCCATACACTTCTTCTAAGTGCTCCAACACTTCTTCAATTATGGATGGATCATGCTTAACTTGATTAAGCAATTCACCTTTTCTTTCCATCACATCAGTCTTCAGATGGCTTTAGTTATATTTGTTTAAACCTTTATCCTTCATAATTTTGATCATAGTAACTTGTAGTGTTAGGAAGATCCTATTCAGTTGTTTAGATGTGCAAATTTCAAATGATTTATCCTCGGCCTTGACAAGCTCATCTATAGTTTTAGGTGCTTATTGGTGTTATAGTGCTTGAATGGTTCTAAAATACTCAAGATCCAAAATGTTTAAATTAAGAGAGTGGAGGTTTGAGAAATCAAGCAATTATCAAACCCACCTTCACTTGTTGCCATACAAAAATCCTCATAATTTTCTCCAATATGACAAGAAGCATTATCTTGCTAAACAAAAATGGTTTTTCTTACATGACTTGATGGCCACTTAGCTTTGATTTCTAGCAATACTTTGTTAAATAGGAAAGATTTCATGATTTTTTTTTTTGTAATTGAAGTGATTAGTTTTGTTTCTGTTGTGCCTATACTTCTATTCATGCTTCTTCTTCTTGCTACCTCTTTTCTAACAAATGGAAACAACCTAATATTCCTAGCAAAAATTTCATTCCCTTATGCATCAAATCTAGATCATGCCACAATAACTAGAAACATAACCTTACCAATATAGTTCTTTCTTTTACATGTTTAATGTAGAAGCTTCTCCCCTATTGCCAAGTAGTAGGTCATGGATTTCCTTATCATGTAAAATCATTTTTCATCAATGTAGATCATGTTGTGCATGAATTAAAAAGTTAGATCATTTAGTATGCTTTCTTATTTAAGAATGGACAAACACCACCCTAATCAAGCTAGCAAGTTTTGCACTAGTGTGGCACCACAAAACTCCTTTTTTCAAGTTTAATCAGTAATGTCTAGTTAACCTTCAGTGCACTTGCAAGTGACCTATAAGTAGTTTATTTTTGTAAAGTAATTGCAACGGGTTGTTGCATGTTCACATCAAGTCCATTTCTTTCACACTTTTTTGTCTTTCTATAAGTTGCATCACCTATTTCCTTAACTTAATGTGAAATGCGTTGAATGAATCTCATTGAAATTGAGTATGTTGAAGCTATTTCTCTTGTTGTAAAACTTTTCAGCTTAACGTGACATCTTGAGTTTAACAAAATCTTATAAATGGCTGCACATTTTTTATTTGATAAGAACCTTCTTCTTTTACATGGTAGCTGCATTGGTGATTCAATTGTATTGTGTCTCATACTTGTCTCTGTTTCAAAAGTTTATTAATATTAGATTTCATGGCAAACCATATAATTCAATGAACTATTTTCTATAGAAAAAGGCTCAAGGGAGGCTGAGTTAGATTTCAAATTTAGCAAGCTTTTAGGAGATGAAAAAGATATAACTTCAAATGATAAGTTAGGCATAACAGAAAATGAGGTCTAAGAAAGTAAAGATAATTGATAGAAATGAAGGACTCTTTCTTATGTATCTCATTTAGTTGATTTTGATTTTTATTATAAGAAGCATACTCCAGTTCCTTTACTCTTGCCTATTCTGATTTTGATTCTTTGGCAACTTACTTCTCATTTGATTATAAAAGGAAAGATTAAATCACTTATCACGCTAAACAATATAAGTGTGCTCTATACTTATCTTAATTAACGATTAAATATGCATGTCAGATTGTGTTTATATTATGATTCTTAATCGTTGTAAGACTAGCAGGATAGTGATGTATCATCATGGTTTGTAAAACTTGACCAGTTGGTCAACTTGGCTAACCAGCGAACCGACAATGTGTTTGGTCTAGTTTTTTTATTTTCTTAAGGTACTAGTTAACCCAGGTGACCTAAGATTAACTTGCCTAACCCCACGAGTCAAGTGAGTTAGGTGAGTTACATAAAATTAAAAAAATGTAAAAGCCTCTTACCTCTCGGCTTTGATCTCTTATCCAACTCAAAAAGAAAAGAATAGACCTTCGACCTTCTTGGCATTTTTAATAGTCCATTCTCGTTTGCCAGCTCCATGTATCTATTGTTTATGGGTCTTGTCTTTGACTTTTTCAACCTTCTATGGGTTTCATTGGCAACTCTACTTCACCATTATCTCTATACCATCTTTGTTAAGTCAAAATCCTCTTCTTAAATGTTGTCTGATGCTTGTCATAGTCTTCATCTAATGTTAGTGGGGTTGTTTTCGCTTAGAGAAAGAGACAATGAAAGATGAAGTCATAAAGATAAAAATGAAGGGTTTATTTGATTCGAGGGGAGGAAAGGGAAGAGTTTTAATGTCAGGAAAAGGAGGAAAAATAATTATATATAGATAAATTTACCTTTATCTTATTAAAATTATTTTTCTAAGAAAATATAATTATGAATGTTTTTAATAAGCAATTACAAGATAAAATTATCTCATTAAATATATAGGATTATAATTATAATACATAATTACTACTTGCAATATATATACACATAATTTTATTTTTTTATTTAAAGAAGGGGCATATTGGTCATTGCACAATAAAATTATACCCATCATTTCCCAACCCCCAGTTTAGAGAGGTTGGGAGGATTTGGTTAAAATTTTTCCTCCCCTCCACTATTCCAAACTAAATAAGAGGATGATAGCAAAATCTCTCCCATCCTCTCTCTTTGTCCCCAACCAATCAATACCAAAATGGCTAACCATTGTTATTCAAAGTTTCAAATCATGAGCCATAACAGTATTATTGAATTTTTTGTTTAAACGAGGTGTCAATTTTATCATTCCATCCCATCTCCCTATTCACATTTTCTTTTTTCTTTTTTTATGAACCCATACACGTTTTCTCTACATGTTCTATCACTACTCACTCACATATTTCAATCTCTTATTAATTAAAATTATATATTTACATGTATTTTTATTATTTTTAAACTTGTAAGTTTTTTATTTTTATTTTTTAATTTTATATTTATATCATATAACTATTTCTTATTAATGAGCTTTTATTATAATTATATTATTTTATTATGTCTGGATGGACTCCAATTTGACCTTTGTTAATCCTCTAATCCCTAATCCCTAACCTCAGCCGTTTCATTTACTTCCTTTGTTCATTACCTCATTTCAGTTGTTTATTTACTTATAGAACATTGTTTATTGTTCTACTTCGTTTGTTCATTTCTCTAAAATGAAATCAAATGAAAGTAGAGTAATGAACAAGTAAAGTAGGGTACATCAATTTATGCGTAAATAAATAACATACAATATAAAAACTAACAAGTTATTTTAAGACGATTTAAACACTTTAAATGAAATCAAATGAAGTATGTCAATGAACAACACTCCGTAAATAAATGAACAAGTAAAACAGGGTAATGAATAAGTAAAGTATAACAATTTTGATACTAATTTAAATGAGAGTAATTTTATCATTTTTCTTAAAAATTTAATATTAAATCAAGATCTTTGGATTATAGTGATATGCTAAAAATTTAAAAACTTTGATTTAAAATAAGTTTTATCAAAAGGTCTTCATTGATATTTTTGTCTTTTTGTTTATGGCTCATAAGTATTCTTTTATTAAAAATAATTTTATTTAAAATATAATTAAATATTAAATATAAATATTTTTCATAACAAAAATTTAAATATTAACTTATCATATTATACAGAATTAATCATTTCTATTCTAAATGATTATTAATTCGGGCATTGAATGTTGCAAAATTTCTACGTTGTCGTCCTTATTAGGCCCAGCTGTGCACCAACTACCAAGGGAAATGGACTTCATTATCACATCTTGTCAGTGCTTATCTCATGCCATGCGTAAAATAAGCGTGAATTTATTATTTATTAATTATTGTACATTTGTAATCAAGCAAGTAGGTAAGTAAGTGCCCTGTGAGCGTAAAATGAACTGAATAAACTTCCTGTGGTCGAGCACGAAATTTGAAACAGGCCTACTAACACTTCAACGGGACAGCCCTGCCCAGCTTTTGATGGTTTCAAGTAAATATTCTTTTCAAGACGCATAATTAAAAAAAAAAATGTCATATTGGTGTTACCACAAAAACTGAAAAAAGTTACATTGGTTGATCTGGTGTTCAGCAAAGGTCAATTGCCAAGATCATATTATATTCCTTTAATTATTGGGTCTACGGGCGCCTCACTCTTGCTTTGACTGAACTGAAGACCCCAGAAAGAAAAGAAACGCCTATATTTTGTCATTACAAAAGCCCAAAAGACAAAACTAGAAAGACCAAAATGTTCTTGTTCTACCTCGTTTCAAGAATACCCATATTTAAAAAAATAAAATACAATAAAATAAAAGAGATACATTCATAAATCATATTGGTAAAACGACATTCGTAAATCATAAGCTCCCTTTTTTAATATATCCATGTGCCGATATTTACTGTGCTACAACGCTCAAACTTTTGGGTTTCCTCGCTAGCAAGAGAGAATAAGAAAGCAACCGCCTGAACACTTTCCTTGACAGGGATGGATCTAGAAATCAATATAACGGGGGCCCAAAATGAAAGATTACAAGAAAGTGAGGGGCCAAAATTAATTTTCACATGTGTTACAAATAAAAATATATACTTTTTACAAAGTAATCTTATATCATGATTCATGGGGGCCGGTACCCCTGCTTGCTCCCTTGTGCGTCCGTCCTGTTCATTGAAGATTTTTACTAAAATGATAGATGACACTGAAATAATTAATAAGCTAGAAGCATATGAAGACCAAATAAGAAGTAGCTGACTCTGTTTTCGTCAGAGTTGTAGGAGCATCAGCTTGTGCATATAATGCTTCCAGCAACCAGCAATCTAATATTAATTTTTTTTTAAAATAATCACAGTGAAATCAACAAGGGGAATATAGTTATATACACAAGTGATGGATCTGGAGCCTCAGCTTGGATCATTTTCATTCTTAATTAGAATTAAAAGAAGAATGACGGTCACCGTCAAATGCATATGATTGATAACCAGTTGGACTATAAAGCTGAACCGAACCACAATTACTGATAGATCTCTCGATATCACTCCTCCTAGCAACCAGAGGAAGCGGTCTTTCGGGTATAGCGGGCACTGATTCATCTGACTCCAACATCTTAACCACCTGGTCCATTGTTGGCCTCGCATATAACTGTGGATGAGAGCAAACTACAGCAACCAACACATACTTCTCCATGACATGTGGAGCACCAGTTTCTGGCATACCATCTTCAATAACGTCCAAAGGTCGACCTGTTCTTACCAATGACCAAGCCCAGTCAGAGAGAGCAGAAGGTTGGCCATCATGGTTCATTTCAAGACCCTTCTTCCCACTCAAAAGTTCAAGAAGCACAACACCATAACTGAAAACATCACTTCTTTCCGTTAACTGTCCATACAATGCATACTCGGGAGCCACATACCCCATGGTTCCAGCTATCCTAGTGCTCATATGCGTCATTCCCTCAGGGTAGAACTTTGCAAGTCCAAAGTCTGCGACCTTGGCTTCAAATTTCTCGTCCAGAAGTATATTGCTGGCTTTTATATCCCTATGGATGATAACTGGCTGAGCCCCGTAATGCAGATAAGTCAGTCCTCTTGCAGTCCCCAGTGCAATCTTTTGACGGGTTGGCCAACTGAGTTTCTTACACATAGAACCGAACAAATGATCGTGAAGACTCCCATTCTTCATCAACTCACAGACGATAATCCTCTGGTGACCCTCTAAATTAGTTGTGGCAGTGCAAAAACCTCTCAACGCAACGAGGTTTACATGCCTCACACTTGCTATAACCTCAACTTCGTGAGCGAAACTCGCATCCCCTGCAGCCGAACAGTTCTTGAATCTTTTCAATGCAACTTCACTCCCATCGGGCAACACTCCGTTATACACATTCCCATATCCTCCTCTCCCAATAACGTTGCCCGGGTTGAAGTTCCTAGTAGCCTTCTTAATGTCATCGAATGTGAACCTGATTAAGGTCGTGCTCTCATTCAAGGAATTCAACCCGGAATCTAACCCCGTCTTAATTCTGCTAATATTGTGCTTTCTCATTATCTTATTCTTCTTCAATCCTCTCCGGCAAAGCCAGAACCCACCAATCACGAATAACAAGCCCAACACGCAAACAACGGAAGCAAGGGCAATAACAATCCGTTCCACCCTACGATTGGAGCTCGCAGGTTCAAGATCCATGGAGAACAAGCACTTAGCAGTCCCAGAGTCGGTGGGTCCATATTGATTGACGATTGCAGCAGCATAAATTGATGAATAGTCCCTGCAAGTGGAGACGTTTCCAATCGACGGTCCGCTCAAGTACGAAGCAGATAGCTTGGACAAGCTGTTAATACAAAGAGAGCAAGAGGAGTTATGCGCAAGCGAGTGATTGCAATTCAACCGCACATCTTGAAGAACTGGCTTGGGAACAAACGTTTCGAATTGCTGACGGGTAGTGATATTCATGCATCCTTGGGAGATCCAGCTGCTTTGGAATCCACAAGAGAAGCGAATATCAAAGTTGGAGTCAAATTGATGAGTGTAAGAGTGGAAATCATGCCAGCAGGACTCAGAAGAGTCGAGAGCAGGGAGGAAGAAATCACCAGAGCGACGGAGGTAATCGGACTGAACAAGATGGAGGGCGTTGCGGACGTGCTGGCAGTGGGTAGCGGGATCACGAGGTAGTCTGAGCCAGCCGGTGACGTCGCGGAGGATGGTGAATTTGAGGGGGCAAGGCCCGTTGTTTGCGGAGAGGTAAGGGCGTGAGAAAGCGAGGAGGACCACGATGAGGAAGGAAAGAGACATCGAGGATGATGCCGTACAAGTCCAAGAGTGAGAATGAGAATAGCGAAGGCGATGGTCGGAGAGGGACCTTGAAATTGAACAGGTGGGAAGAAGAGACAATATGGAGGGGGAGGAGCTGTATCATTTTGACGGTGGAGGGGGCACTAAGCCACTTACCACTTTAACTGCTATTGCTAAAATACCAAACCCTTGAAGATCCTTCCCCAGGAGCTCAACATCGCAAAAATCGCGTTGAGCTTTGACCTTCCCAAAATGGTTCCACCATTGGTCCACCGCCAATCTAAATCTAAATTATTCAAATTAAATAAGCATTTTTAAAAATTATTAAATCTAAATTATCAAATATAATTTTACACTCTAGATTTGCCGTGTATTTTTCAAAGGAGAAAACCAACTCCCAAAGAATTTTATTATCGCTTCCCATCTATTGCTTTTATGTTTGCTTGCGCTTGAATCAGTTTCCCAATTCTGAGTCTTCCCTTCGAATTATTATGTTCGAAGGCCCTGCACAGAAAAAATGCAGTAAACACTGTTCCTGCCACCTGGCGCCACATGCAGACGCCATCTGCTTGGAGCCGGAAATCTGTGGATGTTTGACTGTTGCAAGTGAATGAGACTTGCGGTCCACGTTAACTAGAATTCATTATCAGGGCGTTTTCTCGGGTTCCGGATCCCGGTTGTTAGGAAAATAAAATAACTCTCTTTCGATTAGAATTCTTAGTTGTACAAATAATTTTTTTTCCCAAGTTCACAGAAAAAAGCATGTATTAAAATTGGAATCCATTCATTTTATTGGTCGTTAAACCGTCAAGCGTTGTGTTAAGTCTGACACAGAATGTCAACCGACGTTGACAATAATGAAGAGAGAAAATGAAATTAAGAGGGTTAGGTGGTGGCAAGCAAAATCACTGTTAAACTTATCATTTTACTTTGCTGAAGTAGCTAGTCATTTGATTAGAGATACTTTATATTTTATATATTCATAATTTATAATTCATTTTATAGTTATTAAATGTGTGACTATAAATTTTTTTATTTTTAATATTTCTTTTGTTATTTTTTTTATTTTTTTCATTTTTTTCCCTCTTATTTAAGCTTGTACTTTTTAAAATGTTAAAAGTCTCAGGTTCATTTAATTTTTTTTCCTTTTTTCTCTTTTTTTATTCTCTTATTTTTTTATCTTTCATTCATTCTTTTTTTTTCTTAATTAATTTATCATGTTAAACTCATTATATTAAGCAATTACGGCATTGAACACGCAAAAATTTGGTTTTTTTTTTTTTTTTGTGGTGGGATGGGTAGAACCACCAATCAAATAACCAGTACTAAAATACTAAATGAATGTTGACAATATGCTTAAACGCCAACCTATTCACGTCATATTGGAGGTCGCTTTCTAGTTTCTAAACAAAAATGATCTCAACCTATCTTCTTATTAACGTGCTCAAGAAAAAGACACGACCGTCCATCTACGAAGAAAAGCAGAGTCGCTATTAATATGATGATGAATCGTACCAATTAATTTGCCCCCCTCAGTTAATTTCAATTTTGATTGTGCATGTAGCGATTGTGTTGTAAATTAAATTGAAGTATACATCCATATCTTATATCTAAAATATATATAGGGGATAGGATGATTGGTAGGAAATACAAATATACACGTTACATGGTTTCCGGGTAGATTTACTAAGCAAAGTGACAGTTGATTAAGAGTCCATTAACATCAACTAAATTGCACGTTTGGTTTAGGATTATGATATGGCCATTGCACACATAAATTACATCAGCTTAGGTGCTCCAAAGTCCAGACTATGAGCTCGGCTTTTGTTTTCAAGATCAAATATGTACACGGTTCTGAAAATTCTTCATGTTGGGTAGCCCAAATAAAAGCCTAATTAAGGAATGAGGTTTTGGTACAATTATGAAAAATGCTTCGGCTTAATGTGCAATTCTCTCATGTCTTCAAATGTAATTTTCTCCCTTTTAACTTTCGAATTAGGGAGAAAATGGTTATCTAACTGTATCCCACACATTACCATCATGTGCATTGTGGATACTGCTTATTAGTGAGCAGATCTCTCATTTTGGCAACAAATGGAAGTTTTGGATAAAAAGTTATCACTATTAAATAGTGATAACTTTTTTTGCTATGAAAATCAAGAATCAAGTTTGGTCGTGTAACTTCGTTCTCGCATATGACATTCATTCGGTACCTCACCCAATGTTAGTTTTCTCCTCCAAATTCTTATATTGGTATTAGAAAAGTCTGAAGCTCTTGAGTGCTTTAGATGATACATCAATGAGGTTGAAAGTTAAATGGATAGTAAAATTAAAGCATTGCAAATTGATTGAGGATGTAAATAATTGTTTGATCAATTTAAAGAACCATGTGAAGAAAAATGAATAATTAGACAACTAATCATTCTTGACACTCTACAGTAAAATGGAGTTAATGAAAGAATAAATAGAACTCTTTTAGATATGGTTAGGTCAATGATGACATAAGCAAATCTTTCAATCTCGTATTGGAGGGATGCCTTGCTAACTGTAGCCTTCATATTTAATCATGTGCTCTCAAAATCAATTACTTCCACACTCTATGAGTTATGGACAAAAAAATAAAATTGATTTAAATATCCTAAAATCATGGGAGTTAGCTGCATATGTCCATGATGATTCCTATAAATATGAAAAATTAGGTCTAAGGGGGAAGACTTGTATCTTTATAACATATTTTGAGCAATCAAAGGGTTATGTTTTTATTAGTGAAAATGCTAATGGAATTATAATTGAAATTGAACATAGGAATACCACGTTTATAGAAAATGAGTTTCCTAGCAAGGGAGAAGTTGACAAAACTATATCTCTTTATGAGACACAGGAGCAACATAATATAAAACAAATAGATATGCCTGAATCATCACAAAATGCTGATCTAAATAGGATCTCTAAAAGGTCTACCAAAAGACCCATAAAGATTCAAAATTTACAAAAGACCCCACTTCAAAAAAGTAATAGAGAGGGTGCGCCAGAAAGGCGCTTCCAAATTGAGGGTGGAGCATTGATGGTAACTCCTTAAGGTGATGATGAGTCACGTTTTGTAAATGAAGCTTTATTAGAACTTGTTAAGGATAAATGAAAGAAAGTAATGGAAGAAGAAATGGATTCCACAAAGACTAACTAAGTATAAAAATTAGTTGATTTATCATGTGGTGGAAAGGCTATTAGAAACAAGTATGTTCTCAAAATAAAAAAAGAAGAAGGAAAGAGTTCCATGTGCCAGTGCAGTTAGAAGTATGATGTACGTAATGATGTGTGCAAGAACAAACATCTGCTATGCAGCAAAATTTGTGAGTCATTACCAATCCAACCCTAATAAAGAACACTGAAAGGCTGTGAAGAGAATCTTAAGATGTTTGAAGGGTACTGTTGATTATGCATTGTGTTACTAAGGGAGTGATCCATGCCTGACAGGATACTCCGACATGAATTTGGGTGGAGATAAAGACGAATGAAGATTGACTTCAGGATACACTTTCTAGTCGAACAATGGGGCCATTTGTTAGAACAACAAGAAGCATACATGCATTGCCCCACACTCTATAAAAGTTGAGTTTGTAGTATGTACTGCAGTAGTGCAAAAGGTTATAGCTGAAGATATTTTTAGAATATCTTGAATTGGGAAATGAAAGTACAAATTCAATGTTAATTCATTGTGACAACATTGCAGCCATAGCCTATACTAAATATTCTAAGTACCAAATTAGAACCAAGCACATAAATATTAAGTACAATTTTCACGACTGTATAATAGTAGATCCCTTAACAAAACCTATAGTTAAAGAGATATTTGAGAAATATGTAAGGGCTTTTGGTATGTTTAGATTTTGAAAAGACAGACTTGGTGTAATATTTTGGTTATATTAATAAAAAATTTTCATTACTTCCATATGTATGTACTTCAAAATATACAATGTCTAGTATGTTGTACAGGCTAATAGGATCAACTCTCTTACACAAGTAACTGCCTTTGACATTCAAATCAAAGACGAGATATTTATGTTCACCAGTAAGGCAATAGAAGTGTTGATATGGTAGAGAAGAAGCACAAATCATATGCCGCATCAATTAAAAAGTAAGTTGAGATGAGATTCATAAGTGTACTTAGGTCGAGTCATGGATCTCTATATTCATGATGCTTGTAGCCAAATAACTAATTCTTTTAAATTGACGTCATATGAGATTAATAGAATAGAATATAATAGAATATAATAATTTAGGTCTAGGTTCAGTGGTACAATTGCTTAAGTTTTGTTTGGTGTTATTAATAAATGAAAATGACATACGCTCTTACAAGCAAGAGTAACACCATAACATGTGTTTCATATCACATATGCTTAAAAATGGCAATTGGGAAGCAAGTGAATAAATTCTCACTTCATTACTGTGTGAGTCCTAGAAAGGAAAATCTTTTCAATGATGTCCTTTAATTTTGACATTATCATAGAGACATGTCATAGTGTATGCTACTTTAACATACATCCTATCATCATGATTGATGCGATTTAAAGGTATCATGTTAGAAAAGCGACTGTTTCCTATTAAAGTGATATTCAAGCAAAAGGAAAATTACCTTAAATATACACATTCTTGCTCATATTCAAGACATGTCCCTCATAAAATAATGTGATAATTCATATATGTGGGTACTATGCAATTAAAGGAGACTATCTGAGTCTTAGACTGACTCAAGAGAGATTAGATTAGTTATAATGAGAAAAGTAAATATTGATAAATTTAGGACATTAAAGCAAAAATTTAATTAAGAATAAATTAAGTTATAAGGTTATTTGTGCTAGTTTTTAATAGGATTCTTAGTACGAACACTCAAAACGAAGGCGTCAATCCTATGAGGTCACAACAAAGCACCTTGCATGAAAAGAGAGAAAAGAAAAGGACAAGCCTGACATTATCTTTTCCACCAAGTGTGAATGAAAAATGTTGAGATATCTACCCTTAGTGGATAAAACCTAAATATAAGCCCAATTAAGGAATGAATTTTTGTCACAATTATGAGAAATGCTTAGGCTTAATGTGTAATTCTTTCAGGGCCTCAAATGTAATTTTCTCCCTTTTAACTTTTGTATTAAGGAGGGAACAGTTAGATAACCATATCTCACATGTTCTTATCATGCGCATTGTGGATATTGCTTATTAGTAAGTAGATATCTCATTTTGGCAATAAACGAAAGTTTAGGATTTTACTCTCTGATTTTCCTTCATTCTCTTTCTCTCTTTAGTGTGAATTATTTGCTGTGAAAATCAAGAACTGAGTTCAGTCACATAACTTCATTCCCACATGCGACATTCATCCAGTACATCATTTAAGGTTAGTTTTCTCCTTTAAATTCTTATACTTCTCTACTGGATGGCTGTGGTGACATAAATTTGTCCCTTGGGTTTACAATTAAAAACAATTAAATTTGTCCCCTGGCCTTGGTAATGAGGTATAGTCATCTAACCTTCAAAATAAAATTAGAATTAACCCTTATATGGTATAGGGCCAGCCTAGATCATCTCTTAAGGAATGGTTTATGTTCAACTAAAAGGCTATCTAATGAAATAAATGACTCAATGTGATAAAAATTAAAGTGAATGGTGTGGACTTTCCTTTTTAATAATGTGAAACTTTAGAGATTAGTTGACTTTAGAATCATCATCTTCTTATGATTAAGTTAAATTTAGCTTTTCTTTCCTCTTGACCAAAGTTGTTTTGAGGTAAGAAGATTATCCTAAGTCAATTAACCTAATTAGCTAAATTCCTTAAGTCTTAAATCAAAGTTCCTAATTCATTTAACTAATTAATGCAAAGATTAGCCAAGTGAATCAATCAAAATCTCCCCTCAAGTTCCATGGCTAAATAAGGAATTGAGCAATCACAAAATTATGTCAAGCTACTCAACATCACAAGCATTAACATTACAAGATTATACAACATCAATACATATATTTCACTAAATGAAAAACACAAGATTATGTGCTAAATACTAAGTGGCTAAATTAGTCCATGGCAGCCAAAGAAAGAATTTAACAATACAATCCCTTTTTCATAGCATCAAAATCAATTTCACATTAGAATTTACAAGTCATAATGATCAAACTCTAGATAACTCTAGATTAAAATATCCAATCATCAAGTAAAAAGAAAAAAGAATAGGAAACAAAAGAAACTTAGCCAAATGAAGCTCTAGATTCATCTTCCATCTTCATCTCTCTAGGATTCTACCAAGAAATTTAGCCAACTATCTTCATTTTCAAGAACCCTAGGAGAAACACCAAGTGGCCAAACTCTATGGAAGCTTGGATGAGAAAAATGAGCTTAGATTCTTGTGAAAATGGAAGGAAAGGATGAAGAATGGTGTATGTTTTATGGAGATTTGATGGCTAGAAGTAGAGGTTATGGTGCTAGAAAATGAATAACAATGGAGAGAAAATGAATAACAAGATGAATTAGAGAGAAAGTGAAATGTGGTGAATGAAATGAGTGTTTGAATCTAAATTGTGATTAATGTTAAATTTTACGTTAATTGGCACAGAGAATTTGATTGGAAAAGGAGGTTACGCTGAAGTTTACAAAGGGCGTTTGCGAAATGGTCAGCTGGTAGCAATTAAACGGCTAACTTGAGTAACCCCAGATGAGATCATCTGGGATTTTTTATCAGAACTGGGCATAATGGCTCATGTGAACCGTCCCGATACTTCTAAGTTGGTTGGCTATGGAGTGGAAGGGGGAATGCATCTTGTCCTTGAATTGTCTGAAAAGGGGAGCTTAACTTTGTTGGTTTACGGTATGCCCGCAATGCCCAGTTCATGAATTTCCCGCCTTACCAAATCCGAGACCCAATTTCATTGACCTCTGTAATTTAGATTTGTTTACTTTTTGGGATTTTGCATAAGGTTCGAAGGAGAAACTGCCATGGTGTGCAAGGCGCAAAATTGCATTGGGAACGGCCAAAGGCATAGTTTATCTTCAAGAAGTTTGTCATAGGAGAGTTATCCAAAGAGATATAAAGGCTGCCAACATCTTGCTTAGTGAGGACTTTGAACCCTAGGCATGTGCTTACTCTGCTTTATTTCTATATTTTACTCTTAAGTTAACGTAGATCGCATGAAAAAAGCAGTACCGCTATGGTTTAATGATTTGATTGGGATATTACGGAATTATAATGTAGATTTGTGATTTTGGGCTAGCAAAATGGTCGCCAGAGAATTGGACTCATCATACCGTTTCAAAATTTGAAGGGACTTTCGGGTTTGTGGCCTTCCCAATTACTCCATTCTCTGGCCGTTACAAAATATGACTTCAAATTAAAATTCCAATCTGGATTGTCACAGCTACCTTGCTCCGGAATACTTACTTCATAGCATAGTAGACGAGAAAAGAGATGTGTCTGCCTTCGGTGTATTGTTATTAGAATTGGTCACTGGGCGGCGAGCGCTTGATTATTCACAGCAAAGCCTCGTTTTGTGGGTATGGATGTTAACCAATTTCAACACAAATCCCTCTCTTCGCACGGGGCTAATAGAATACTGACTGCATTGGCATTTTTTTTTTTTGGTTAACTTATTTTCAGGCAAGATCATTGCTGAAAAAGAAAAATACTAGGGAGTTGGTTGACCCTTCACTAGGCCAAGACTACGACTGTCATCAGATTTATTTGGTTCTCTTGGTGGTTTCTTTCTGTATCCCGCAATCCTCAATTCGCCGGCCCTCCATGAGACAGGCACATTCTTTTGGAATTTCCACGCGACTTAGATTTGCTCGTCATTCACTTTAATGCTTTTTACAAAGTGGTCTTCGCTATAGAGTTCATTTAGCAATTGAGATTCTGGTGCAGGTTGTGCAGCTTCTGAACGGCAACCTTAGCGGCTTGAAGCACGTGGAGAAAACTCGACTCTCATTTGTTCGTAAAGTCTTGGAGGACGAGTTCCTCCATTCTGAGTAGTAGTTCAAACAAATCAATCAGCAGCTTCCTCTGTTGCTTCTCTTCCCTTCCCTCTCTTATCAGAGTTTCTTGATTGGAGATGTATGTGTCAAGTGTAAAGAAAGAAACTACACAGGAAGACACTGGGATGTAAAATTTTTGCTGTTTAAGATTACAAGCTTATTTTGAGTTTGCTAATTCGAGTAAGTTGGATTGCATACAATTTTCAAGGCAATCGCTGTAGGCCATTCTGCACGCATTCGGGTAGTTTGTTGTATTACAGTCAACAGTTAGCACATACTACATAAATTTTCTTGATGTGAAGGGTTTGGGCTGAAATTGTTTTTCGCCCGAAAAGGGTTTGGGCTTAATGGCGTCCATATGACGTTTTGGAGAAAACCATGAGATCCATAACCCATCTCGAGAATTGGGTTTGGGTTTCGGTTTGGGAGTAGTTGAGTGACATCAAGATTAAGAATGAAACATACGCGATAGCAATTAGGTCGTGAATTGCGGAGGGATTAATTTTCTGGATTCCAAGTTGAGACTAGTCCAGATTTTTGACACAGATTATGAAGCTGTTCTTTGATGATATTTGTTGGTGTGATATTTTTTAGGCCGTTTGAACCTGACAGTACTTTACTATATTGCTTGATTTGGTAGCTACAACGAGAGGAATCCGGGCTAGGTGGTTCAATTTCCACGGCAGAGTAATTGCTGACTAGTGAAATGCAATTGATCAGGCTTGTGACGGTACAGAGATAGTTTGGAGTTTTAGAGTTAATGTAGCTTCCAGTTTCTGAATGGGGGTATTCATGTGAATTGAATAAGCATAAGTCATCTAGTTTGCTGCTCCGTGTATGTTTTTTTCCCCAGTTAACTTGTTCTGAAGTTTCAGAATTTACCCAATGAGGTGATCGAGTTTATGGGCTATTGCTGAGAACAATTCCATGAACATGGTTACCGTCTAGGTTTCCATTTTCCTTTTAAATCTAAGCATAAAAAACCCTTGCTATCTCGTGAATTGAGAAATTGTGAAGAATGTAATTCATTTTTGAAACAAATTATTGGCTAGGCCCAACGAGAATTTGAGCTTCTCTGCGCATAAAGGGGTTGGGGTGCAGTTGTTATGTTTCAGAATTCAGACATATGGTATTATTAACTCAGCCTCTGTGAGTTCACTTCCATGTATCTTGTGATACACAAAAATAAAGTAGAAGCGTAAGAGGTTGCAGATCTGAGTGGCATTTACTGAAAACAGGTGGAAAGAATGATTTGGTTCTCCAAATGTAATGTGCCCCACCTGTAACAGACCAAATCTTAATAATGGTAATTGGAAAGCAATTCAATTGTTAGAAACCTTATCCCTTGATGCTTCGAATTTGTAATCTCAATGTTTAAGAACCAACGATTTCCTTGCATGGATAAGGGTTCAATAGCTTTGCAATGCCCTGAAGATCAACATGTGCGTGATCATGGTAGCGTGGCAAATGTGAAAAAGACAGCACAGCCGTTTAAATTATAATACGCATGCCCAAAGAATCTTGTAAGGGCGTTTGGGGGGATATTTTACACACACACACACACACACAGTGAAATTACTTTTCATCAGGCAACCTCAAACTCCATAATTGAAGGTCATTTACTAGAGCGTGGAAATTAAAAAAGAAGTGGGTGCTTGGGTTCGTTGGAGTTGGTGTGATCCTTACACATCTCCACGCTTCTTTTAATGAACGAGATGGGGGCCATTGGAACTGTTTTTCAGAACTATCTTCACTGGTTTCTATTCTGCCAAATTAAGAATGAAGTTCAAATGTGATGATATATGTATAGTACTATGATTGTTTGTTTCTTTATTTCTGGGACCATACTCACATGCTTAACTTGCATTCATAAATAAGCGTTTTTTGTTAGGATTCATGAGAGTTTGTCGAAGCAGATAGAAATATCATGATACAAGTCGTTTGACTGACAATAACTTGGGCTCAACGCAATAGGGTGTTGGGGCAAAAGATGTAGAGTAGGATGGATTATTAGAGAAGTTGGCTTGTTGGAGAAGCTTTCACAGTCGGAGCAAGTATGAGTGAAGAGAAAGGTGCACAATTCAGGGTCAAAAGAAAATGGAAATGAAACAAACTTTCCTTAAGTACACAGGGAAGAGCTGATATGGTTGGTATGATTCTGTTAAATGTTGACTTTCATTCTGTGTCACATGGCATTTGGTTAAAAAGGAAGTGAATTGGCAGACAAGCTTCAACCATCCATATCTTTGACTCCAATTGCAACAGAGCTCTTCCTCTCCATCGATTGGGGGCTAAATTGAGCTTCAAACTACCTTTCAATCAGACCAAAGGGCAGTCATAAAATTTCTCTTTCTGTTGCTTTTTTCGTAGTGTAAATTTCATATAAGAAGAAGAAGAGGGGATTAAAAGTGTGATGTTCAGAAACAGGTAGCAGGTAGGGAGAAAAATGCACAAGACGCGTGTGAGTGAGAGCCTGAACTGGGTCCATTGACCGGTGAAGTAAAAGAGAATCGCAGTGCACTCCCCACAACACAAGTGACAACAAAAGAAGACAACAACACCCACGTCTCGCTTTTCTATTCTTTTGCAGCCTTGCTAGCTGTCTCTTACCCATCCCCTTCCTCACGTATCACCCACGCCTTTGCCTCCCTTTTTTTTTCTCCCACGAAGCCCCTCAAATCCCAACCTGGCTTGCTTCCTGTCCTCGCTTCTTTTCTTTTTTCTTAACTCCTCGCTGATAATATTAAGTATTAACCACAAATTTTTTCTTAAAGCAAAAGGCAGATATAACTTTTTTTTTCATAACAGGTTGATGTAACATTTGGCTTTAGTATTGTTCTTCTTTTCTTATTATTAGTGGATATTGGACAACATTGCATGATCCTAAAATTTAAATACTCTAAAATTGATATTCATGAATTTGGGTAAAGTTGTTCTTTTCAAATAATTTTTCTATTTTATTATTTCTTATAAAACATGAAATCTTCTTCCTCTTTAAAAAAAAAAAAAGATAAAGTTCATGCAATTCAAGGGTTCTCAATTTCAAAGGATGCATCACTTAATTCTGATATTCGGGAGAAAAAGTAAAGGAGAATTATTTTGAATCCTATATAACACAATTAAATATTATAAAGTTTATTGATAATTTAGTAAAGCAAAATGGCAACAAAAAAGTAATTTACTGAAGTTAAAATAATTGCCTAGGTTGATTGTTTGTTATTATTATATAAAAATGTTTTTTTTAATATCCTCTTTTTGATATAACTATTTCTGGTTATGTTAGATTTTAGTATTGTCACATTTAATTGAGCTTGACTCCCATGCATATTAAACATCGAAACAAAGAAGATAATGAAAGCTTTTAAATTAATAAGGGTACTATATGAAAAAAAATTAACTAATGGGAGATAGACGATCAAAATCTTATATCTAGAATTAAAATAACTTTCTCGATTAGACCTTGCATCCATTACTGGAATGAGTAATTTCCCCCCAAAAAAAGAAAAAAGAAAAATCTAACGTACGGCATGGATGGGAAGGTTACAAATACGGGTGACGGGCCCACTAAAATTTCAAGGAAACTCGTCGTTCGTGCTTTTGGGGAGACAGCACCGCGTGGTCACGTGAGCCACCCCGAACCACCGTATGGAACCGCATGAGCTGTCGTCCACACCTAAGGTTTGGACCCCACGTAGGCTCGGACAACCGTTTGACCCAAACCTATTCCCTGTGAAGAAACAAAAAATACGCCATTATTAAAATTACTGTACAATTAAAGTATTAGTATTTCTCTGTGACATATCCTTGGTGTTGCTGCTGATATATATAGGGGGAGAAAGAGAAACAGAATAGTAGCAGCGTCTGGGGTTGTCATTGCTTCTTCCCTGAGAAGCCAAAATAATGAAAAAGCAAAGCGAGAGGAGTACCATTACCAAAAAAGATTCAGCATTTGCTTCTCTTTCAAGCCATCTATTTACCTTTCTTCTCATCTCTCGCTCCGGTTAATCTTTTCTGTTTACGAAAATTCTTTCTGTGTTATCTTTGCCCATGATATTTGTGTTTGATGCTGATAGTTCCGCCATTAAAGCTTTCACGCCGTTTTCCACGAGAAACCGGTAGCTTCCTCTCACGGAAAAGCGTTCTCTACCCTCCAAAAAGCTCCATTCGTTTCCTCTATAAAAATCCATCAAACTCCCCCTCCTCTTTCACGATACGCTTTTGACCTCCTCTTCTCTCGTTACTCTCTTTGACTGGAGCTTCAGTTTTCCCTCCATGGCCAATCAAAGGGTACCCTGGTGTGGCATTGGCTTGTACATTCTGCTTTTTGCGTGTTTGATACGGATACAAAGTCCTTCATATGTGCATGCCATTTTGGACCCCGTTGATTTCTTGGCTCTGCAATCCATTCGAAAGGCTCTGCAAGACATGCCGGGATCCAATTTCCTTTCTTCTTGGGATTTCACTTCCGACCCATGTAATTTCGCCGGCGTTTACTGTGATTCCGATAAAGTCATCGCTCTCAACCTCGGGGACCCCAGAGCCGGTGCTCCTGGCCTTACCGGCAAACTCGACCCAGCTATCGGCAGGCTGTCTGCTCTCGCCGAGTTCACGGTAGTTCCGGGCAGGATATACGGCTCTCTGCCGCAGACATTATCTAACTTGAAGAGCCTCAGATTCCTCGGCATCAGCCGGAACTTCATTTCAGGCGATATTCCGGGGACCCTGGGTCAGTTGCGCAATCTCAAAACCCTCGACCTCAGCTACAATCAGTTGACCGGAAGCATTCCTCCGTCGATCGGAGCATTACCGGGGTTAAACAATGTGATCCTCTGCCACAACCGCCTCACCGGTTCTGTGCCTAGGTTTTCATCGCAGACGCTGACCCGGATGGACCTGAAGCACAATGCTCTGTCCGGTTCGCTGGCTTCCGATTCTCTCCCCGCCTCCCTCCAATATCTGTCGTTGTCATGGAACCAGTTGAGTGGGCCAGTGGATCGGCTGTTGAACCGGATGGACCAACTGAACTATCTGGATCTCAGCCTGAACAAGTTCTCGGGCATGATTCCGGGTCGGATATTCTCGTTTCCGTTGAACAATTTACAACTAGAAAGGAATGAATTTTGGGGTGCAGTCCAACCGGTTGATCAGGTGAAAATCCCAACCGTTGATCTGAGCTACAACAGGTTGTCGGGCCAGGTGTCGCCCATGTTCTCGACCGTGCAAAATCTATACCTCAACAACAACCGGTTCACGGGTCAGGTTCCGAGTAGCTTCGTGGATCGGTTATTGGATGCGACCATACAGATACTCTACTTGCAGCACAATTTTCTGATGGGAATCGCGATCAGTCCGACGGCTGAGATTCCTCTAAGCAGCTCCTTGTGTCTACAGTACAATTGCATGGTCCCGCCCATAGAGACCACTTGCCCTTTGAAGGCCGGGAAACAGATATCGAGGCCTTCTTCTCAGTGCAGCCAATGGAGGGGTTAAACAAAACATGACGCCGATCTTCAAATCACACAGTTTTTTCTACAATATATATTCATCTAATTATCTTTCTCCTTTTTTGGCCTTCTTATTCGTTAATTTAATTTTTGGGATTACTGGTAAAAATAGATGAAGGGAATAAGATTTGTGAATAGAGAGAAGGAAACTGCAGCTGCAAGTCAATGTTCCATATTACGTACTCTTTAATGATGTAATATGATTCATTATTTTACTATGATGGCCCATTTTCTCTGCATGGATTCGTCATTAATGCAGAACTACCTATCATTGGGTTTGTTTATTTATTTAGTTTTCTGGGGTGTTGCTCTGGTTCCATGGAGAAGTCACCTTTTGTTAAACCCACAAAGCCACTCTTCTTCTGCTTTGGAAGCTCCGAAGCTACTCAACGTGGCCCTGCGGGGACAAATGGAAGCACATGACAGGAAAGGAAAATGAAAGATTAAAAGACGGAGATTAGGTGGCTTAGAGTGGGAAGAGTGAAGCAGCAGTTAAACAACACAAACACACACATGGTCAACAACCTAAACCCTTGCTTTCCTTTGTCGTCTCGGGTTGTTGTCTTGCTGACAATTAAGGTCAGTAATTTGAATCAAATTCGACGAACTAACTCAAATTCGTTTGAAAAATTTAATCCTAAGCCTCAATAAAATAATATTTTTTATTGTTCAGGCATATTCGAATAGTCCAAATAGGTCTAAAAAAATTCAGGCCAAATCCGATCAAGTTCGGGCTTGCCCGAATACCCAAATAAAAAAATATATTTTTAAAAATATATATAATATAATAAATATCAATTATTTTTTAAGTTTTATATCATTTTATTTTAAAATATCATATATTTGAGTGTATTACTATAGTTATTTTAAAAAAAATAAAAATAGTATATTTTCCTATTTTTATAATTTTTAATCAAATAAAATATCTCAAAATAATAATTAAAATATATTTTAATATTAATTTTTATATTTTAAGACTCAATCTTTTTTTTAGAAAAATTGAGTCTTATACACCATTTTCTTATCCAAAAAATTATATTTTATATTTTTTATAAAATAAAATAATTAATTTTAAATTAAAAATAATTTTAAAAATAAAATTTGGGCATGTACAAATTCCAGCTCTACTACTAAACAAACATAACAAATAAAATAATATTTTTAGATAATTATTTGATTATCATCCACGTCAGACTTAGTTAAAAATTAAGAATGAATTAAAGTAAATAACCTTTATATATAGGACTTAAACAATATAAAGGTTAAAGAAAAAATTCAAAAAAATAGTATTTTACCCATAATTAAATGATTTTATTTTATATAATATAATGATAGCTATTTTTTCATATTTTTAAAAATAAAAAGTACAGTTTATCTAATAGTTGTTAAAAACTTTAAACTAATTAGGACAATAATTTTAAATTAATGGTCTAATTGTAGTTAAATTGAGATTAAATTGATTATAATTAAAATAATATGATTCAATTAAAATATATAAATATTTTTATATAACCCTGATAATGAAAATATTTAAATAAATACGACATTAATTTACAAATAAAGGAAACATTCATAAATAAATTACACATAATATAACAAAATAGTAATAGAGCTATTTAAGTACTTAACTACAAAGTTGATAAGTTATTATTTTTTTTATTCTTTTTAAGTTAAAAAAATATTTTATGTTTAATAAAATTATTTAAAAATTAAAATTGATTAAAAAATAAAAAATATTTTTAAAGTTTCGGGTATTCAGACCAGCCCGAATAAGCCCAAAGGTGTTAGGGCCGGACTTGACTATATGAGCTTTTTAGAAAGAGTAAGATTTTTTAAGCCTGATTTAAATAAGCTCAACCTGTCAAATTACTGGCTCTACTGACAACCTTTTCAACTTTTTGGCATCATTCTTAGAAACAAACACGAAAGTTTCCATTCAACAAAAAGAAAAGAAAGGAGGAAATTTCCATGAACCAGCACCATGCTTCTCTATCTCCCAAAATAACAATGTCCACATATATTCAGCTTTTGTATCTTCATAGCCATTTCAATTTTCTCTTTTAAAATGTAAGATAAAAAGAGCAAAACTACTTATCAAATGATCTGACAAAAATATTTAATATGCTAAAATAAAAAAAATGTACAGGTACTCATAATGTTGTCTAAATATAAGAGTGATTAAATCATTAACTTATTTTAACATTTATAAATTTTTAATATTAAATGTTGAATGTGTTTGCCACCTATCAATGCACTAAACAATCCTTACAACTGCATCTTTTTCTTCTTCCTTTCACTCTCTAAGCTGGATACATCTTCTTTCTCTTCCTCTCAAACTCTGGTTTTACATTTAGGTGTACGTGGTTCGAATTGCAAACACCTTGTTTTTTTGATTTTAAAATACTAGATGTCCTGGTAAGGTATCTTTGTCCCTTTATCCTTTAACATAAAACTATGATAAATAAAAGATACATGCTTTGTAGGATAGGATTAATGACATGTAAATTTCTTTACAAAGTCCTGATTAAAGAGTGATCGTACCTTTTTTTTTTTTTACCATCTTAGTGGATCTCTAATCTCGAATGAATGCGCCATGACAGTCTTCTTCAAACAGAATCTCAGTCTTTATTACCTCATTATTTCTTAGTGCCCTTCTAATAAAAAATTTTTTCCCAATCATTACCGGTCAGGAAGGGCTCAAATGATTGCAATAAATTACGTACTAGCATCCATCCCTTTCAAAGAGAAACACCCTTCTCACAGCGTCACCGACAGAAACAACTGTGAAGCGCACTCAGATTTGTTAACTACTTATCATCAACCTTTTCGGCCAAAATATTGATACAT
Source organism: Prosopis cineraria (assembly GCF_029017545.1). NCBI lineage: Eukaryota > Viridiplantae > Streptophyta > Magnoliopsida > Fabales > Fabaceae > Prosopis > Prosopis cineraria. The sequence continues at coordinate 44,275,419 of NW_026555334.1, forward strand.
AAAAATTAAAAGACCTAACTGACATCAAGTTATAAAAAAAGATTTGGTCGAATAAAAAAAATTACGATGGCAAAGTGTAATATTCTATAATCTATAGAATAATGAAATAGGAAGCTGTTAGTGCATATTAGAGAACCCAGAATCATTCGGCTTCATTTTTTATCTCGGGAAATATGTGCACAACGATTATTAGCACACAAGCAGAAGCTCGGGCGAAGAGTACCCTGAGAGGCAGATTTACAGAACAAGGGATGCAATGGGTACACAGATGAACTCAACTTATTTGAGCGATTATTTATACACAGGGTGAAATCTGGAATATAAAGTTCATATGAAACTTATAATATGTCAAATACGATTCGCAAACTTTGATTACCGAGAGGCGCTATTTTTAGTCTTCAAAAAAGCGTGTTTTCCAGATTCTCATCTTAGTGGAAGGGGCTGGAATTTCACTGCTCCCAGGAAACCCCCATTTGACAACATCCCCATCCCACGAGGAGCTAACCAGCGTAGTCTGGTAAGGATGCCAACTACAGTCTCTTACTGGAGATTTGTGGTGCTTCAGTGCTGCCACTTGTGCTCCACTCACCTGTTCCAACACATAGAGCCAACCAAAACTCAGCTTCGCTACTTTTTCTTAAACGTGTAAATATAGACATAGCAGCAATGTGTGGCTATTACATACCAAATCATATATATAAACGCATGCGTTGTGTGATCCCGTATAGATGTACTTTTGGCCAGTGCTGCATATTTGAAGAGGTGGACATCAATTAAATGAAATATTAACCCATAATGGCCCCAACGGCCGAAAAATCAACCTATTTCGGTCACCACAATCAAAAGGCAAGTAATATTTTCAAGGGAGGAATCTGTATCCACACTTCAGAGTTAAATTGCTGAGCAAGTTAGGTGGAAAGACTTGTATATCTTGTCCCACCCTCAGTCCTTTCTTCCATTCATAAAATCCATGCGCAAATCACCAAGCTATATCAAATCATAATTTTTCAGAAATTGGATCCAGACTCACCAGGAAAACTTACAGGTAAAACACAAAATGAAAAGGGGCAAATACTTGCCAGTTTGACTCAATGCTCACCTGAATGCTGGGGAGAAATGGCAGCGGATAAGAGTACGCAAAACAGAATGACCTCTATATGTAGCCACTGACTGATCATATGGGTGCTTCAAATCTTTTGCCTGAGGTGGGTAATCCATCCATCTGTAATCCCATTCGTAACTCCTATACCCAGGATTGCTGAAACGAATAGAAAATGTTATTATGGCCCATTCATGCAACAGTAATGGTGTATCAGCAAGACAATACCATAATAATGTATTCCAACAACAGAACAGCATTGATAATTGAATCATGATGGCCTCCCAAATTTCCATTATCAGCTCATGTGATGGTAGTTTTCCCCATTTGCACAAGAAATCACATATCATCATCAAAATACATCAAATTCTCCATTTTAATGAACAATACATAGACATCAGAATGACAATTTTGTAAGCAGATCTGATAAACCAATCCAATTACAAATGCACAAGTAAGCATGTCAGGCATAATTTTCAACCTGACTTATTTTTTACATGCTTATATGTATATTTATGATTTGCTTGGTTTCCTCATTTTTTTAAGACTGAGTTTAATTAAGAATCTCTCCAACAAAATATGATATTGCCGGGTATTAATGAATGGGCATACCAGGTTTCATTTGATGACATTTTGCGAATGTCCCAAAGTTTGATGGTCTGATCTTTACCGTTTGAAATGAAATAGCGTCCATCACCACGGCTATCAATATATGTAATTCCCTCAAGGTGTCCCATCAGGACTCCTGCTGGCTTGCCTTTATTATTTAGGCAACGTCGATCCCATACCTAAATAAAACTTCTATTTTAGAACGTGTCACAAAATTAAACTAGTTTCCTCTCACAAACTACTTTATACAGAAATTTTGGATTAAGTGATGATAGCCCAATGACAAAAACTGAAAAAATTAACTCAAATAAACTAAGAAAAACCCTCAAATTACCTATATCTTAAAGTTAGGGATGTTTAAAATGCCTTCCCATGCTATAGGTGCCAGTAAGGCAGTAACTTCCATACACAAGTAGAGGTTGTGAAACTCAACTGGCAGAAAATAAAACAAACCATCTTAATTGAACTCCACCTTGTGGTGTTGGACATACCTTACAGAAAGAATCATCACTTCCAGAGTAAATAAGGTGGCTCGTTTCATCAGCAAAACATACTGTGTTGACATCAGACTACAAGATAAAAAAAAAAAAAACAATTACATCAAATGTTAGAACCCCCCTTCGTAAATGTTTTTGTTCCATTGTAATCATTATATAAGGTAAAAGTTTTCTCAATGAAAAAGAACAGTAGATGATGGAAATCTCTCCACCGGGTCTGGAACGGTTTTGGTTTTGTATGTGTGTGTCTGACTGTTTTTCTATTACCTTAAGACCAATATTTAATCACATAAGCAAGGGTTCAACGATTTCAAAAATGAAGGAACATATCAAATCCAAGCCACAAGCAACTCAGACCCCCAAAAATTTACTGCAGACATAACCAGGACATATTATAAGTCAACTCCTGTTATAGTCATTTAAAATCTAAGTTAAAGAAATGAAGTGTTTATGCCTAGGAACATTACCATGTGTGCTAAAATTCGCAGAGACAGCTTATTTGCTTCAAGGTCATATACATATATAGAATCACCACTAGTTCCAGCAACTAACTCTCTCCCGTCTGTTGAAAATTTCACAGAGAATATACCGAAAGAGTATCCTCCATCATCATTCGAAGTAAAATCCAAACCATCGTGAATCTCCTGCATGCCATATGAACTGGAACATATTATTTATGAGAAGAATACCAGTCCTATTGCCTAACATACGGCAGTTCTGATTGCCACACATCTCTAAAGATTTGATTTTGTCATCTTTGATGCAATCTGCTATATTTGTTATGTTTAGAAACAAGGACCCTATTTATTGAATTGCAATCAGTAGAAAATTTAAAAACTAACAAGCAGAATTAGCAGTCACAAGTCAGTACCGTAACATTTGCCAAGGACTCTGTCTCAGCAGACCCAACATTTACAATGTGTACAATAGGAGACATGCTAGCATAAACCTGAAATTGAAAAGAATAATTGCTATTTGTATTAAGGCTAACAAAAGCATAAATATACAGAACACTAACATCAAGAAATAAATTATTGTAAAGGCATAGGCATATATGCTTCATGCATAATGAAATGCAAAAACTCACAAGATAGTGTTGATCAGGGGAAAGAGTTGTATCAGTGATCGTCCATCTCAAACTTTTGGCTAGGATATTCTTCTGAACTTTCCAACCTTTGTCCACATTGTATATTCTTATGTGGCTTCCCTGCAATATAGGTGTTCTTATTTTAATTAAAACTATTGCATACATTTTTCCTTTTCTCTTTTCTTTCATACAAGAGATCACAAACACTGCCATAAAGGAAACAAGCTTCATGCTTCCCAATGATGGAAATTCATGGTTCCTATTTCATATTTCAATTATTTTTGTTCCAGTCCAGGATGTATTATACATTACATGCAACATGATTATATAAAAGAGGTAGTATATGGGATCTCAACTCTAAGGAATAAAAAAGTTGAAGTAGGATACAATTTACCTGAAATCCAGCAACAAATAGGGAGCCATCAGCTGAAAACTGAGATACGTATGCTCGAGTTGCCATTTGATCAATGAGCCACGGACCATTGACTGGCAAATACCTGCTCAAGATATGACAACAATCGGATGATGAAAACCTTCCCAAGCCTGAATAATTAGATTCCCGACCTGCCAACATTTTGACAGGAGAAACAGGCAACTGAGGCCTTCCAGGCCCAACTCGGCTCAGCAGATGATGGGGTGTTGACTTCAACTTTGTAATCTGCGCAATTTCATTGTCTACAATTTTCATTGGTTTGTTAGTTTGTCGGCTACTACAACCTTCATGGATGGTATTTCCATCATCGCAAAGGTTAGATTCTATCTCCAGTCTACTCATTGCATAACCCATTTCTTCAATGAAAGTTGCACCTGGTATTGAATACATTATCATTCACAGCAACCGGCAAAACTTTGTATTGCCTAAGCATCTTTTCTGCTACAGAGTCTTCATGGCTTCCCCGTGAAGGTCAATCCTACAGAAGTTATAGAACAGAAGATGAGTGCATTTTTAGCCTTCATTTCTTATCAAAATCACATTTTCCAAAATAATTGACACTCAGATAAATCTACTCCATTTCTGATTTATGCAATAATTGACAGCAATTGAGTTCTTTGCCTGCCCCAAACATCTAAAAAAATGTAGCATTTATGAAGGATGGCTTCTTCGTTGACTCTAGTTTTCAATGGACGGCGGGGCGGCCCGTTGACATTGAACCACAAAATTTACAGGAGTACCTTAATCTTGCGACTTCTAATAACAGGTTCTACAAACGCGTCAAATATCCAATCCTTAAGTTTGAGGTATGACCATCGGCGCTCTTCAGTGATTTTTGGAGGATCACCCAGTATCAGTTTGCACCCCAAACTTTTACACGCTCCAATAAAGCTCAGTAACTAGTAATTGAGGCGCAGAATCACATATGAATCGTAAACCCAATACCTTATATTACCCAGTGAATCACCTTAAAAATGAATCAGTTATTCAGTTCTCGGTAAGGAGAAAATTGAAAGACATCTTCAATAACGTGCAAGACCACTGAAACTGAAACCTCAGTTTTATACTGAACAGCGAAAAATTTTGTGGAACGATTCAAGATGATAAAAAATACAGTTAACAAGTAAGGAGGAAAAAACTATAAATCTGCAAATATCTGGCAAGTATTACCATGAAAATCATACCTCTGTCAACTCAACAGCCAAAGAATCTACTTTTTTTTTTTTGTCTTAAACGAAGATTCTTCGATGAACATGAGACTCGGAAAAGGTAAAATTGAACAGATTTTTCTGCTTTTGGGGTTGTTGGCATAGTAATATAGAACGGAGCATTTCAAACAGGAAATATAGAAGGGAGTTTCCAAAGGATATTATTTGTATATTTGGATTGGATAACCCGATAAAGCCGGTGGATGTGAAGAAGATAGTCGACACTGCTGCGTGTGCAGGAGGGCGTTGGTTGTGAGGAAACGCCCATTTCTGTGAAAATACAAAAAGGGGTAAAAAAAAAAACAAAAACAAAAAACTGAAGAAGCAGCTCATTCACTCATATATCTTCAATTTTCATTTACATGCATTATTTGCTGCTCGATCTTATTCATAAATTATTTTTATTAATTTCATCAATATTAATATAGTAAAAATAAAAAATAAAAATTAATAAAAGTTTAAATATAACTTTTGAGTAAAAAAACAAAAAATAATAAATCATATAATATTTTTTTAATCTTTCTCTCTTACATTTTAAGAGTAATTTAAGCATTTTATTTAAAATAAAATATTACTATCAATTTAATAACTTATAAATTAAACTATTTTACCTTTTTAAAAGGCGAACAATACAATAAATCAAAGGAAGTATTTAAGTAATTATTAATTATTAATATTAATGCTTGTCATATCAAATGGGAAACTATAATTTGTCGGTTCTATAGGTAGGAAGGAGTTTTTTAAAAAGAGAATGATAGAAGTTTTAAAAAAAATTAAATAATTTAAATTAGGTCTCAAGTGTCAAATTTTAAATTTACAACTCAATCTAAATTTATAACTCGTTATGATGAATTTACAACTTATATTTTAAATTTTAATAGAAAAATAATTTTTTATTCTTCAACTATATTAAAATTTAAAAAATAATTCATAAATTTACTACAACGTAATTACAAAATTAAGAGATTGAATTATAAATTTTTAAAATTTAGCACTTGAACATAATTTAAATTAATTAATTCTTTTGGGACCTCTTTGTCATTCTCTCTTCTTCAAATACAAATGATTTGAAATTTAAAATACAATTACAAACATTTTTCAAATTGCATAGTTTCTACATGCAAAAGGATAAGAATATGTTTGAAATTATGGCGGTCCATGAATAGTGATGAAGCCAAATATTTTAGAAGGAAAGGAAGTATACATATACATATATTTTATAGGAGTATTAAAAGTAATATTATTAAATTTGATAATTATTTATGTATATTATACATATAAATTTGAGAAAAATGAATTCTTTTATTAAAGGAGAAAAATATTCATGAAGTTTTTCTTAATAGCACTTAGTATCCTTAAGTGGATGAGGTTGCAAAAGTGCTCATAATATTAATTTAATGAGTGCAGGAGCTCTATGTTAGCTGTGAAAGTGGACATATAAGCAAATGGTTGAATTATTTTGTTGACGTGGAGTGAATAATCTAACCTAGGTTATCCTTGTCAACGAGAGCAAGAAAAAAAGGAAAAGGCACAATTAGATGCACACATTGATTCCAAGTCCAATCTCAGCATTTCCCCTCGTACTTGACATCTTCTTACTACCTCTGTCTACATGCTGTTTTTCATTGCTTTGCTTCTTTGTCGTTGATGTGTCCTTCTTCTCCTCTTGCTCTACCTTTGTTCTACACATTATTGATAGCCAACCGTGACCTTATCCTGTTCTCCTCGCTTATTGATCTTCTCTACTTCATCGGTAAATTTGATGGTCTCATTAGTAGCTTAAGTAACTTACAAAATGCCATTCACTGCCACAACCAGTCTACTGTAAATGCCCTGTTGATACCCTCCTTCCTCCTCCTGAATATTGACCTGCTAATCTTCTTGCCCCTAATGGTCTCCCTACCATTACATGAACGATAGAACAACAATTTAATAGACTAAATGAAAGCCAATGTCGACAAAACCCATGGTGAAAGATCTAGTGAGAAATGGATAGTAAGGAACTTAAAAGGAAGAGGCTAAATTATTCGATGGCTTTTTTTCCAAAATCAAAGGTTTGAAATGCATAGTAATACAATTTTCTCATTTTTTTTCACTCTCTTTGTTTTCTGTGTCTTCCATACTATAGCAAGAAATGCTTTGATCTAGGTGCCTAAATTCTCATATTGAGTTTTACTTTTTCTCTTATGTTGCATCATCTACGTCTTCTACATGCCATGCTAGTACCTAATGAAGATGATGACTCTCTTTATTTTTTAGCCTGTGCTTTTCGTATGGTTAGTGAATGATTTATTACTTGCATAGGGTTGAATTTAATGGGAAAGAAAATGACCTATAGTGAGCTCCATATAGTCAAATTTATGTAACATGACATATGGTGACATGTGGCAATGACTATGTGCAAATATAATAGACATTCAACTCCTCAAACAATTTCGACATAGTTGTACTCATTAAATCAATGTTAGAGGTACTTGTGTACCCTCATCTACTTTAAAAAACTAGGTGTCTCTATAAAAGAACTTTATAGATATTTTTATCCTTTTAATGCAAATTTGTTTAGTAAGCTTGTGCCCTTATATTTTGTGTAGGTATTGTTACCTCCCTGTCTTTAGATAATCAAGAGTTTTCTATTTTCTTCAAGACCTAAACTAATTAACTTGGAGGATAAGACACAGTACAATGTGACGAGTAGGTAGAAGTGTGTGAGTTTTATGTTATTCATACTCTTAGTTTTTTTTATACAATAAAGGGCAAAGCCTAACAATGAAAATTAAACAAGATGGGATTGCAATCACAAACACTCACTATCTTTAAGGTCCATTAAATAAGAAGGAGCCACATCTAAAAGAAAAGAAGATTGAAGTCCCTCTTTTGCCAAAACGCTAGCAACAAGATTCTACTCCCTCGATACAAGTATAAGTTGTGTAATATCACACTTACTAAATTACAATTTCCTTTAAAATCTAAGGCAATCATTAGACTAAACCAATTGAATTACTAAGTTTGAAATTTTGAAGGAAAGGGATTCTAAGTTTTTCTTAATTCAAAATTACTTAAATAATATTAAATGAATGTCAAATTAGAATAAAATATTGCTTCAAAAGCATGGGATATCTTTTAAGAGTCAAAGGGACTCAAAACCAGTTGAAAAACTTCAAGGAGTGAAAACAAGGTGACATGTCACAGCATGTGCACATGTTGTGGCAGCCCCTCTCTGTGCCACATACTGCTACATAAATGCCATGCACCGCGACATGTGACACATTATCAGATAGTATTTTATTGTCAAATGACAACAACCAAGTGTAACTTTTGATGCATCCCATTTCTACACCTGATGTTCTATTAAGATGATATAGATATTTATAAAAAGATCTTTTCATGACCTAGCCAATGACACGAGTTTTACTTCTAAATTTTGTCACACAAGGAAAATGGACAATCAAATATATTTTCACAACTTTTCACAATTTTCATATCTCTAGGGTGTCCAAAACTATACACATAAGCTAAAAGCTACTACTAATATCCAGAACATACTCAGTAAACTTAGAATTACTTATAGAACACACCACATGCACATAATCCTCACAATACTAAATTCTCACTCCTTAACCCCTTTAATACCAAAAACATAAGGGAGAAGTCTTGATATCACATAGATCATTAGATTTTAAATTCAATAATATAATAATATTTCATACACTTGTACTAGTATTTTAGTCTATCAACACTTAACCAGCTTACATATAACATTTAAGGGCCTAAAATATATCCCAAGATTATAAGAAATGACGTAATGTAAGTGTATACAAAATACATCTTAATTGACAATATTCTAACTATTACACAAAATAAATGGAGATAGGAGGCTTCACAGTAGGAATACTCAAATTTCTAAGCCTCCAAAACCTTTTCCCTTATGACACTAGAGCTAGAGCTTGTAAAATATTGAAAGAGATAGGTGAATATGACTACTCGATAACCTTATACCCTCCTATTACCTCCGACATGAAATTGATGGCTATTAAGTGGCTATATCTATAACAATGGACTAACCCAGTCTTTCACTTGTAAGGAGCTATTGAGCTAAGGTTAACTCACTCACTTGTATATTACAGTTTCTTCCAATAGTAACAACCGTGAAGTATCGTACCCCTAAGCTAGCCTCCTCATGAACCAATAGAAATTAATTAGGTTTAAGTCCTTCATGAAATAAGTAGGATAGTCTCGAATCAACCATGAGACAAGGGCTACCTATTAATTTCAATAGTTGACGCTAAGGCAAGCTTCCGATTCTAATGGTAAGCTGCCAGTACCACGTGGATTTACTAGTCTACTCCTCTTCCTAGGCGATTGTGACCAATTACACAACCTTATGTCATATTCACATCAATTTCTCACTCCCAACAAACACCACATCATGTATAATGCATATGGTATATTTTTGCAATATCACATCATCAATTATCATCATTAAACAAATATATGCATTATACATAAAGTTCTTCATTTTTCAAATCAATTTCATGTATCAAATAACACATTGCCAAAAATTGCATCATTAACATGCTAAGCATCAAATAAGTTCAAATCATCAATTTCAACAATTATCAAATTAACATGCAACTATCCAAATTAGATTTTTCTCGACTACCTCAAACCTTTAAAAGGTCAAAGGCTTACCCTTCATAATACCAACTTTCAAAGCTTCTTTCCAAGCTTGAATGGTTCCAAATGAATGGTCTATAATCAATTTTACAATAATATCATCATTAGCACATTATTAGGCAATTACCAATATTAAACTCCACATTATCTATTTTTACCAAAATCATAAATTTACACCCAATCATATCCAATGAGTTTACTAGATTCTATTAACCCACATTATCTCTAATGAGTCACTAAACACCATTAATGAACATTACATACTCCTAACAACCTCATTTATTAATAGCTCTCAATTATTAACTACTCATAAAATTATTAATGTAAAGTTTAAATACTCTAAACAATTCTCATTATATCCATTTTAACTAATGGATTCAGATTCATAGCTTATATAGACAAAAAATCACTCTCTCAATTCAAACCCTAACTTTAATCCTGATAAATATGAAAGTAAAGAGAAGAAGGAAGCACATTACACTTACCTTGAGTTTGAGAAGCTTTAAAATATCACCAATGGTCTCAATGTAGGTGCTTAGTAGAGCTTTAAATGTTCCTTTCATTTTCAAACCTTATCCTCTTTTAATTTCACATATATATACAAACTGATAAATGCAAATTTTTGGCATTGCACCCTGGTGCACAAAGCCTCCTACTGCTGCGCATAGCATAGAGAGGTTCTTCCTCATTATTCTGCCTCTATACATCATGGCAAATCATCCGCACATTGTAACATGTGGCACAGAGGGCTTTCCTTTAGATTTTTCTCCTCTTTCCATGCCTGGTTAACTTAACTTCACTTCAGAACCATATTTTAAGTTGAAATCAAAATCAAATACACTTATCAATCCCTTCTAGCCACACACCTCATCAATTTATTAATCACCCTTATTAAGCTCACTTAGTCAGGCTTGAATTTCCAGGATGTTACACACAATCCATCACTAGCTTAATGAATGTTAGGTCCATTCCTGCTTCAAATAGTACTGATTGTAGAAATACCAAATGGCCTTGATCATATACTTTTTCTAAGTCAATCTTCATTGTCATAAAGCCTCTCTTTCTTTCTTTTTTTGGCTTTCTTTATAATATGCATTATTTCTTGCCCAATAACTAAGCTATCTTAAATATGTCTTCTAAGTACAAAGCTTGATTGGAAAAGAAAAATAAGTTCATCTATCAAATTCCTCATTTTGATAATAAGGATCTTGATAATATATTTGTAACAAGTCGAGCATAGAGAGATAGGGTGAAAATGACAAACCATTTTAAGGTTTTCACACTTTAGATCAGAGACATTAGGGTTCTATTAGCCTTTACCAAAGACATTCTACCATAAAAAAAATCCTTTACAAAATTACAAATTATAGGTCCCACTATACTCTAATTGGTTTGGAAGAAAATAAAGGCACAACCATCATAACCTAGGGCCTTATAAGCTTTGAAAGAGAACATTACTTTCTTAATCTCTTCATCTGTTAGAAATAAAGCAAGTCTTTCAAATCATTCTTACTCCAATCAAGGGAAAGAAATATTTGAAATCGATGGTTTCAAGTCCCTCACTTCTTCTTGAAACATCTTAAAATAATCAATAAGCCACACCTTTAGTTCTTCTTCTTCTTTGATCTATCTGCCCTAATCATTCTTTGAAGATACCACTATGTTATTTCTTCTTCCTATAGATGTTTTAAGACGGTAATACTATGTGTTCCCGTTAACCTCAAGAAGTTCATGTTATTTTATCATATTTTTCTTAGATTCTAATTCATTTTGGTTCAATCGTATATGTTTTCATTGCCCAAATTAGGAAAATATACATTTTATTTTGGGCTTGTGTTCTTGACTTTAATTTGATATTTTCATCCTAATTTCATATTATTTTGATTGAAGTTTTAATTAGAAGCATTTCTGGAGCTTTGTGGATGTTTTTGGAAAACTTTTGGATGAAGAAATCAAGAGCAAAATAAATAATTTTTGTTAGCTATAAAAACAGTACAAAACTGCCAAAGTCGTCATAAAGTCATGACTTTCGTTCGCGACTTTTGCCGCTGTCAAAAAAACACTGCGTTTCATTTATCAGAAATTAGTTGGCTAAGATACATATAAGCTGAGAGCTTGATCCAGAATGCATTCTTCAGACTTTTAAACACATTTGAAACTTGGTTGTGCTAGGGTTTGGGCATCGGAAGAGTTGGAATCAAGAGATTAAAGCTTTGAAGACATTTGGAGCTCATTTTCTTTGATTTTTCTATTCCTCTTCCCTTTCTTCTCTTTTAATCTGAAATGGGTCCACTTATTTTATATATTTATAGCTTGTAAATGATTATGAGTAGTTAAACCCTTTGTTTTAGGATTATTTGGAACCTTTGTATGGATTAACACTATATTTCTCCTCTCTTTTTGTAATTAATGATATATATGTGTTTATTTTACTCTTTCCTTAATGCTTCTAAGTGATTGGCCACTATTTAATTATTGGGTTTACTTAATTGATGCTTGAGAGGGCTAGGTTGAGTATAGAACTTGGGTAATATTGTGCAAGAACTTGATATTTGCATGTTGAATGGATGATTTTGCTAGTAAGATAGAGATATACTTGCTAGCCTTGCATAGCCATATGAGGATTGGTGTTTTCAAATTGAGTTTTATTAATTATAACAAGAGATTAGGCAATTAATTTAACTAAACACTTGTTCATGACTTAAGAGAGCTTGTCCAAGTAATTTTAGAACCCTAAGTTAGCATTTATTTTCATTAAAAGCATTTATGAGGGGAGATAATTTTAGTATTATGAAATGCAAGGGGGACAAATAATTCTAGGACTCAATTTATGTTTAAAATTTTTGAATCAATCACTTTCTTTATTTTCTAGTATTAGTTTCATTTGAAAAATTATTTTTACCTAACTATGTATAGCTCAACTTGATCGAATTTGCTTAATCTTTTGCTTGATCATTATTTTTGAATAAATTCTCAAAGGAATGATACTTTACTTTCATTATATTACTTGCTACGACCCGTGCACTTGCGGTGAGCAATAGTTCCTATTACTATTCTTAATCTTATTAGTTCTTGCTTTTTGGAGCCATTTGGTCTCCTATAACTTTGGTAAATCATCCAATTATTTTTGCAAATTCTTTTTCAATTCTACTTAAAAAGTAGAATAAGGATAGGAATTGGATTTTTAAATTCCCCTCAAGCGAGCCAACAATTTACTCTTCTTCTTCTCTATATAACCAAAGATATCTCTATACTAGCTCAGCATTAAAACCTTAAAATCATTTAGTTTTGAATTCAAATCAGAATCACCAGCCCTAATTATCCTTTAATAGAGCTTGAAAATTTTCGTGAGTAAGCCACATAGCTTTAAATCAAAATGGCTTTGATCCCATATTTGATAACCCATCACTATTCAATTTAACCAATATAAGGTTTTGATCAAAGTATTTTATTCCAGCAAGTACCTAAACCTAGTAGTTGGGAAATGAGTCAAGAAGTGCATTATTAACTAAAGCTCTATCTAATCTTTCATACAACTAAGAAAAACCACAATATATGGGCCTTTCCAAGTGAATTTAGGTCCAGAAGCACCTAAATCAATCATATTGTAATCCTCCACTTGTTGAAACCATTGAAAATGGCTATGACTTACCCCTACACCTTCGATTCATTCACTAACAAACAATATATCATTAAAATGAAGACTGTCTAAGGATCAATAACACTGGAAGCAAGATTACTTAATTTTGCCTATAACACCTCACTAAAATTCAAATAAGGCATGACATAGACTACTGTGCAAATAAAATCTAATTATCCTAACAAGCTACATCTCATATGAAGAAATTGTACATCTTCTTAAACTACTTTTTAACAAGTTGAATTTTTCATGCCTTGACCGTTCCCCTTATCTCCCAACACTTGGGATTGTTTTTGTTGAATCAAAACCAAAAGAGCAAAGACAATGAAATCAAGAGGCGTTTAAGCATCTAGTCTCCACTAGCACAAGAATAGTGCCCTTTAACCACTACGTTTAGGTTTCTAATGAGACCCTTATCATAAGCCCCATAAACATTCCAACATAAAATATTAATAATTAATTAATTAATATTTTAATTATTTACACTAACTGTCTAGGTGTTTATTGTTGAATAGAGAACTGTGTTTTGACCACCATAGTTTCTTCATGCTAACTTCTCATTATGGGCTCCTCGTTCACTAGGCTATCAATCAACTCACTATTAATGCTATTTCATATATCTACTTCCTTAATCTTTATATCACCCAACCCATTAGGTTGGGTAGTTATAGGATTTGAATCTAGCATTACTTTATCTTGAGCTCTAACTTACTCATTTTAGCCCTCAATATTAGAGTTAGTCTCACTTTCCTCCTATGTTAACATTAGGACCTTGTCACTTTTTTGCATACTTTTTCACCATATCTCTTGTTCTCTCCTCAGCTTGCCTCTTATTTTCTCCCTATTGCACATTCTCATTGTGCTCTTGCTAAGCCATTTTCTACTATATGAATTGATACATTTATTGTTGTATACTTTCATGCTATTCTTGTGTCTCTACCATTTTTAGCATGACAGTATTAATTGTGCTCCATAATGACATCCCCAGTCAACATCCTCTTCAATATTAATACTGCTCACCTTTTTGCTGTTCTTTCTCCTATTGCTAATTTGTAGGCCTACCTTGTCAGTATGTATCTCTTGTATGGTTGGCACTTTCATTATCTTCTTTCCCCTATGTCGCATTATCGTCAACATTAGCAAGTAACCCAAAATGTAAGCTAAAAGGATCCCAATTCCTAGTGAGAAGGTTTAAGTCCCTTATTTTTCTCTTTTCTTTGCCGCCTTTATTTTTGAACAACTTTCCATTGATCAAGGTTGGTAGCATCACTTTGTTTCACATTTTATGGTACCTATTTTATTGCGGTATTAGCTTGCTCTGGTTTGTTCTCCATATTAACTTGTGACTACTTTGAAGGACAAGTCTTAGGTTGATGCCTATAAATCCTATAATTAGTATGCTACATAACATCCTAAGTTTTCAAGTGAGAATTATCAGCATTTATAAGGGTATTCTGATCAAATTAGATGAATTATTGATTAATGATGTTTATGGGAGACTAATATAGTTTTTGAATCCTTGGACAGCCTTAAAAAAAAGTTAGGTAAAAGTTCGAGTGAGCCATGGCACAGAGAAAGGTTTAAATTGATAAGGGGCTCTCTGTGCCATATGACGCGGTGCACATGTAAAAATCAACATTTATCAGTTCACAAAAATAGACTAGAACCAGAGGAAAGAAAGAAGGAAAATCGAGATAGAGATGGAGGAGACCCAAGGGCAGTTAGGGCATGATCTCAAGGGCATCTTAAATGTATTTAGAGCTTGAATTTTTATTCGATAAGTTTCATTTCCCCCTCTCCTTCCCTTTGATGCAAAAATTCTGACTTTAAGGCATTTAGGGGCTTGTTTTTAGTTGTAGTTGAATAATGAATAAACCTATTGACTTATTTAAGGTCTTGGGGAGTTAAATCAAGCATTTAGGCCTAGGTTTATAAGTTTTATAATGATTTGAAATTTTTGTTGAGGGTATGGATGAACCCTAGGCATAATTTAAGAGTTTTTAGATAATGTAGATAATTAGATGGTGATTTTAGTATGTTGGAATGTTTAATAGGATGGTTAGAGTATTTGAAAATGGTTGATGTTATTAAATAAGGAATTCGAGTGTTATAGGTACTTAGAACCTAGTGAATTCGAGGTTTATCCGGAGTGATAATTGATAATTGTTACTTGATTGTGTAAATTGAGTGTTGCTTAAATTTTATTGTGCATATAGAACGTTTGGAGTTAGCATTGAGCCACGGTAACCCTTTTATGTGACAAAGGGTTAAGGTAATGAAATAATTTACACTATCTGATTATATTGTTTAACTGTTTGTGAGTAGATATGTTAATTTATACTTGAGATTTGATAACCTTGTATATTGCAAAATGTGATTTTTGTACATGTTAAATAATTTACAATGATGAAAATGATGAAAGTTTTATATGGATTGGTTGAAGAATTTGATATGTACATGTATTATATATGAGATATGTAAGCATGATCATGTTGGGGGTGGGAGTTCACCCGTAGGAAGACGTAGTGGAAGTCCATATGGCATACATCATCTTAATTGTTTATTGAGGCATAATGTTGAAGATTTTCTCCTCAATATCCATGTGGGATACAGCGTTAAAAAGTGATGCTCCTTAGCATCCGTAATGCTGTGTTAGAGTAACAACACCCTGATTTGTGTGCAATAGGGGGAGACTACAGTCCAAAAGTGGGATAGAACACCTTTGACTGGGTGATCTTACTACTAAAAGTAAGCTTGGATCATTGTGAATGTGCACATAGTCTAAAAGCCTATGGTTTCATTTAGGATGATACGGAGGCTTGGATGGTAAAATGATCATGCTAGAGTGTAAATGAATATTGATTATGAAAAAAGATTATCTTGAACTTTACTAAAAGTATATTTTGGTGTATAAGAGATTTACTCCTATATGGTCATGCATGTTAATTAGTAATAGTGAATCATTCTGTTACTAAGATATTTATCTCATCCTGTGGTTATATTTTACAGGTGAGGGCTCCGGTAGGGGCAAGGGAAGGAAGGGACAATTGAAGAGTGAAGAGCTCATTTTTATAGCTCTTCTCCTTATCATTTTGGTTTGTAACAAATATGTCATAAATATTACGCCAATTTAGGATCATAACATTGTTTTGGTATCACTTGTATGAAGATTTGTGATATGTGTGTGTATCTTAGCCTAAGATTGATGTTATTGTGATTGAATGAGTGTGTTTAGCTAAGATACAATTACAAGTGATATAATTGTGATGATTTATATGTAAAAATGACCAAAATAATATTTGTATTAAGTTTTATTCACCTCTTTATATTGTTATGAATTAGGGGTTTAGTGATCATTTTGAGTATATTTGTTTAATTGTGTGATATGAACAATCATGTGTGTAGTGTGTGGTCTATTTGAGGTGGTCAAAGTGATTCTGAAGTTTATGGCATTTGGTAATATGTTTTGGACACTTTTGAAAGTATTTTGAGGTGAAAATGAACCATTTTAAATTTGGGTATTCATCTTTTTAATGGATAATTATTTGAATGTGAGACAATGTCATTAGTTAGAGGGCTCGAAGAGCTTCGTGTGAACACTTGAATTGCTCAAATCGAGCATCAAATGGCAAAACAGCGTGCTCCGGAAGTTCAAAGTGATGTCTGTTGTCATGACAGTAAGTGTGCACTGCAGCACATAGCAATTGCTCCACGCCACAAATGCTCGCTAAGGGATTTGTCCCTCTGTGCCATCCGCCGCGGTGGATGGGCCAGTTTTTAAAAAATTTTCAAATTTTATTATCTTATTTTCAGATGCTTATGGTTTTCATGCTTCCATTATCACATTTGATTGATTTTAAATTTTAGTTCGAGCTCAAACAATATTTTTAAAAGAATTTTTTTAGGATCCCATTGTTTTAAATTAATTACTTCTAATAACCCTTGGATTGTAATACCTTTTACTAGAGATTTTGTTTAATCCCAATTATCACAACGGTGTGTCAGTGTGTTGTTTTGGTAATGTCAAAGCAAACATTACACACTACATGTGTAGACCTTCATACTCTAGATAATAATCCTCCCCCTTCTAAAAGAAATACAACATTAGTTGTCTGCGAAGATCAACTAAAACACATTTGAGCACAATGGCCCTTCAATTGGCAAGTTGTATGAATATCTACTTTAATGGTTTGGCTGATTCTATTGCTGATGAATGTAAGTGCTTCATCATCATAATATTCAAGAAAAACCTTTGGTACTCTAAACTAGCAAGCTACCTTGTCCATGGTAGCATTCCTGGGATTAAATATGGGTTTCCAAGGCCAGACTGTGAGGTAGTGGTCATAAATCATCCATGTGCCTCCATTCAAAGCATTAAAATAATCTTCTTTGTTAGAGAGCTTAACAACGAAGTAGTCGTATCCCCTGTTGATGAGTCTGATCACTCCTCCTTTCGCCCACATAGTTTGGAGCCTTGACTCAAGAGCATCGGTCTGTCCAAGAGCTTAACAATCACAGCCCTCTTCCACGCCCTATAGAGCCTCTTCTTCACTCATTATGAAAAAAAAAAGGTGGGGAAGCTACGTTTGGGGTCCTCTATAATGTTGACATCAGGTTCCGTAGATTTAAGGTTCTCTCCACTATTCTGAGGTTCACTAGAATGACTATTATCATCCTTCTCCACTTCATCATCTGAGAAGTCAACATCCCTGGACGTTCCTTCGAGTTTTTCTGCAAACGCAGGTTTGCTTGTAGTTTTATCAGGTTCTTTCTCTCCCAGCTTCGGCCAGTGACCCTCAAGGAGAGTCGTATTCTTCTCAGCATTAGCATTTTTAATCTTCTTTGAACTTCGACGAAGCTGATCATCTTCCTTGTCGGACTGAACACAGTGAGCCTCTGTAGAGAGATTCCTAGTGGGGAGAGAGAGAGCCATCACTCTTAATTTTTTTATGTCAGAACGACCTGAAAGAAACAAAATATTGGGTCCTTTGGATTGAATAAAGCGGAGCAAAAAGGTCCAAAGTTAAATAAGCTTCCGGTTTTTGAGCCCAATCGTAATGGGATTTCGGGATCTGACATCCCGCCCACGGATATTTTTTTCCGGTTGACCAGAGGCCCGCAGATCTTTAAAGTTTAACCTTTTTAGTTTTTATTCTTCCACATATTCAAGATATTCTCGTAAGACGAGTAGAAAGTATATAATTAGTTACAACCTAGAATTTAGAATTGAAAAATATAATTCAATAAGGAGTTGTATTTTTTTATGAAAAAAAGTCAAATTACTTGGCAGAAAATAAATACTAGTCGCAAGAGAAAAGATTACATAGTTGGAAGCTCGGAAACAGGCCGATTGGAGGACACGTGATAGGAGAAAATTAAACAAGTTAATAATTTATTTATTTATTTGGCGCCATATATTTTACTATATGCCCGGCATTGTACATTTAGATCGGTAGGAGGACACGTGAAAGGGAAAATGAGAAAGGAGGATCGATGAGCAACGATGCAACATAAACGGTGGTTTTAACGAAAAAATATAATTGCGATGATAACTAATAATCGATCAATCATCTATCAAATTCTATGTATTACAGTAATACAGGGAGACATGTTTCTAAGTTATTAATTATTTGATATCAATAAAGTCTGCGTCAGATAAGAGCGGTGTATGTAAGTTGGTGCATTAAAAGATACAATAGTAATATTGATTTATTTAAAAAAAAAAACAGAGAGTGAGAGAGTAAATATGCATAGGTGAAAAAATGTTCCGAGAGACAGATAGGTGAAAGAAGAGGGAATCTCTGAGATGCAGCAGACGCAGAGTTGTCGTAATTCCAGACAACCCCAATCCTCCGCCACCAGCGTAACTAATCCCTTTCAGGTTCTCACTTGCTGTCACCACATCTCTCTGCTTCCTCTTTCTCTCAGGATCTGCCCCCCCCCTCTCTCTCTCTCTCTCTCACATTGTAAGGTGATTATGCTACTGATGTGATTTCTTATCGTCAAAAAAATAAAAAATAAAAAATCGTATTCCGTCTTCTTCAGCTTCAGAACAACTCTGCGATCTCTGCAGGATAACATGCTGATGCTAGTCTTTTCCTTAAACTGTCACAGCCCCAACCCTTTTTTTGGGCCCCTCCCCAATAAATCTCAGAAATTCTTCAAGCATGTATACCGAATGATGTTCGTGACATTATGGTTATGGATATTGCATTCTTTAGAAAGCGGTCTCCAAGAAGAATGTGAATTACCCTTGAGCAACATTACTCGAAAAGTTGAGTTCCACATATGCGTGGACATTGTCCGGTTTGGATAAGTCGGGATGAGGGAGCTGTGAGGTTCAGAAGCGTTACTCCTGCCCAAGAAAAAGATAAATGGAAGAGATAAGTAGGTCCCAGCTTCATTTACCCATGCAACGCACTAGCCACCTGTTCCCTGATTTTGATGCTTCATCAGGTCATGCCAACCGAGTTACTTGTTCCAAACTGTGTCTTTGGTGGTAGTTGAGCTCCTATTTATAGTTTTCACCTCTTGTCTCGCTCGTCTTGTCTCTTTTTCGTGAGATTAAATCTTGCGGGCTTTTCACTGGCCACACCTTTTACTTTAAGGCCTTTCCACCGGTGAAAACCTGCTTTTCCCTCGTCACTATTCATTCCCTTGCCTGTCTCCGCCTCGGAATTTAACCGCAGGAGAGCATTGATGTTACATCAACTGGGTCTTTATTTGTGCTAAAAAGTCAGTTGCATCAGAGAGGAGTCATTTGCTTAATTAAGAAATGAGGACCCGAGTGATGAGATGCCACTGACTTTCCTCCCACATTTTTTTATTACCAAATGCAAACTCTGTCGCTCATGTTCTTATAAAGATTGCCTCTTGCCAGAGGGGTTGGTGTGGCCTGGCCCCAGTTGACCTACAATCATTCAAAGCCTGGGAACAATATCATATTTAATCATGGAATACTTGGTTTAATCATTCTCGATTCGACCAGAGCCCATTGATTTAGAGGAGGGTCGCGTCACTTCTCGTGCTCACTGTTTGAACATGTAATCACTAAATTATAAGCCCATCATGCTGTCCAACGGATGCACTTTCAACGGATCTCAGGGATTAATTTCTTCAGCAAAGCAAGAATCAAATTCTCCGGAAACCATTTTTGGTCGAAAGTAAAACAAGCGGGAATTTGATCATTATTATATTTTATTATTATAAAGCGTGGACCTACAATTCCTGATGAGATGGATATGAGAATAGTCATAATGGTGGGAATAAAGTCGGAAATAAAGGTCAAATTTGAAGAGTCGGGTTTGTAGACTCTATTTAAATAAAAATTCGTGCTTTAAAAATTAATTTTTTAAGAAATTGGGCTTAAAAGTCTGCCCCTGATAAGCTCTGTAAAAAAGGGCTCGGGTTTGAGTAACCCTTCAAACCTTGATAAACTTGATTATTTTATTTATATACACACATGTCGATTTAATTGATAATGACACAATTTAATTAATATATATTATAGGTGATGAAAAAATTATAAAGATAATTGACATTGAATATTCACCTCTATTTTTAACAGTGCACTTACATGTGAGAGATCTAGTATTTTATTTGTAAATGGTGAGGATTTAAGTTTTGATTGATGAATGTTTGTTGCTTAGATTTCTAAATATATTGTTTAACTTTTAAAAGATTGTGAGGATTTTATTTTTTTTTAATTTTAAAATATTTTTATTAATTTGTAATTTTAATTTTATTTTAATTTTTTATTTTTTAGAACAAGGCTACTGGGTCCGCTCTAAGCCCTTTATATAAAGGTTAAGCCTCAAAAAAGATATTAAAAATGAAAAATCAAGCTCAAGAGCCGATCCCTTAAAAATCAAGCTCGCTTATATTCTTAACTCTAAATAGAAACGCGCAAAACCACAAGTAGTTTAATGCATAAAAGAGCTTGGTACCGAACAAGCAAATTACGTTTCTTTTGCCCATAAAACGCATTAAAGAAAACCCCATTCGTTGATAATGACTCCCACTTGTCGTATTAGGGAATAATTTCTAGGCACAAACAGCTAATTCACAAGAGACACATCATAATAAGACAGGAAGCAAAGAAAAATCATCTGCACAAGAAAGGTTTTATTAAGCTTCAAACAAAATCCTAATAATACCCAATCACTCTGATTCAAAACAAAACAACAAAAGGATAAAATATTTTTAAAGGGAGGGCTAAGAAAGTCAACAAAAGACAGGGTTCCATGTCCTTGTCCAAGCTTAGCTGTTCTTGCCACTCAGTGACTACGAAGCACTTCAAAGCAATCCCAACAAGATTAATATTTTAATTCCAAGTTTTGGGCGCTTGTGGGTGCCCTAAAAGTGGTCCCAGAGGCCAAGAATACATCCAAAGTTCCCAACTACTAGTAAAATAGTTCCTCCCATCAAAACAAATCCAAATTCCTGTTTTTGCTGTTTCCCCAGGCTCCAAAACAGACCTATCTAGAACATGCAATACGGGGGTGACAGGAATTAATCAATTTGATGTTGAAAGACAGCCGAGTTCATGATCATGATTCAAACTCCTGCCAATCATTCTTCCTGTTCAAGTTTTCAGTGGATGGGGTTCGTCTTTTGCAACCAGGATGGTCCTCTTCGCCAAGTCTCTAAGCTCATTCCTTTGTGACTAATGACTAGGCAAACACAAACTATAATCTTTTCACCTTTTCCAACTAGCGCTTTTCTTGGCACCAATTTTCAGGCGACTCTCATGTTTCATGCCTAACTGAGATGTAAAGAGAGCATTAACGATTCAGAACCTTAGTGACTGTTGATAGTGATCCTTCCCTGTGTCAGTCACAACTCAAAGCTTCGTTGTGCCATTTTTGGCCATTAACTATAGAGCGCGATGCAAGTGCAACAGAGAAAAATTAATGCACTAGCTTCAACTGAAACAAGGGCAAACAGGCAACATTTATATATAAATAGAACAGAGGTATTTTACATACAAGTTCATTAACAGAAAGGGACCTGCTGCAGTTCACATTCAAAAATGAATGTGCTGCCACAGAGATGCATTTACTTCAACGTGATCAATGAAGCCATACCCTCCATCTTCCCTCCTGTTGATGAGGTCAAAGTGTTAAAAATGGGGTAAGCCTCGTATACGGTGGTTCAGCCAAACCCAACAAATGAAAAGAGTTCTGGTACTTGAAGCACGCTCGCTGAAACAGGCGCTACCCTTCAAAGGAGTAACAGAACTCTTAATAGTTGACCACCACAGATGTTATGACAGTAAGTAAGACGTAATGCTACACAATTTTATAACTACACATCACCACTATAAAGCAGGGGAAGTGCAAAAAGCGGATACAAAAATAGAAAGAAAAAGAACCCAAGGGAAATGGTCAAGCTTTCGTCATGTATAGCCTTCTTCAGGTAAGGTTAAGTGGTAGCAGCAGCAGTGGAAAGTGCTACTAGTGTATTAACAGTTAGAATTCACGAAGTGGTTTATCTCCTCCATAAGGCAATAGAAGTGATCATTGTTTGGCAAGAAGTAGAACCCGATTGTGGCCTCCTTCAGGTAAAGTAGTTTAACATCGTGGCCAGAATTCTCGAGACCTTCCACATATGCAAGTTGCCAATCTTGGACAAGATCCAAACCAGCCACACAAACAAGACTTTTCGGGAACTTGAGTCCTACAAGGCTTTTCCCTCTAGGGCCAAATGGATTACATGCTGGATGATCTCTGTCTTCCCCTTCTGGGAGAAAAGCTCGCCAATACCAATCACGGTCTTGTAATCTCACGAAGTACTTCCCATCAAGTCTCTTCTCCGACTCTGTGCGCTTCTGCCCTCCAAACAACGGATGAAGCAGGATATTACCCAGCACTTCAATATCAGCCTCGGCAGCCCTCGCCGCCACATGGTGAACGATGTTACCGCCTGAACTGTCGCCGGCCAAGTATACATGAACCTTGGAATCCTTTCCGCTCTGAAGCCACGTTCTTGATTTAACCCATTTAAGTGCAGCCCATCCATCATCGTATGCGCACGGATATCGATGTTCCGGTGATCGGCGGTAGTTCACAGAGACCACAACCGCCTTGCAAATGTTGACGAGACGCCGGCAAAAAGTGTCGTAGATCGCACTATTAGCAGAGGAATGAGAGAAGCTTCCACCGTGGAAGAAAATTACGACGGGGACGATCTTGGTCGTGCTCAGGGGCTTTTCAAGCTCTATAATACCCCACTGAGACTCATGTTCTGGAGCTGGTTGATACACCCGATTGAAGAGGCCGGTGTTTCTATCAACATGGTCAAAAGAGAATACCCCGTCCACTGGAATTGCATTAGGGGGCACCTTCCGGTCAAGGAACTCGGCCAACTCGCGGTTGAAGGTTCCATCAGCGCGTCTAAGTAGATTGTAGGCCAGCTTGAAATTGGAAATAAGAACCCAAGTATTCAACGGAACGACACTCTGCAAAATGCACCGAGATTGAAGAAATTAGAACGCTTGCGTACATTAAATCACAGAAATCCTGCCAATCAGAGAACTTTTCAAGTCCTTAATAACTTCACAGAAAAACTGCTCTACATGAGAGGAGGCACTAAGCTCTTACGACTCGCAAAAGCAGAAAATTATTGAGAAGGTGGATGAAAAACCAAAGCCAAAAGGGAAAACAAACGAGTGTGCGCCAAAATAAACCCCACAAATCTTCAAAAATAAAAGAAGAAAATTTCAACTCGGCGCACCAAATCAAACTCAGAAAGTTCCAACTTACCAGAACAAGAAATCCGGGACCTACGTAGAAGATACAGAAAGTACCAGAAAAATCATAAAACGCAAACTCTCGCATTATTAACTAGAATCAGGAAAGGGGGAAAATAATTCCTCGAAAATCACCCGAGACTGGCCATCAATCGAAGAAAAAGATTAGAACTTTTCCCTAAAACTCGAAACTCAACATACGGCATAATTAGAAACGTGGAGAAAAGAAAGCAAGCAAGCAACACGGGAAACCATAGAGTCAGCTCCAAAAGTTTGCCAGATGAAGGAAGGTACCTTGGATTCATTGAGGTTGACTTCATTGCTACCAGCCATGTATCTCTTTCTTCCCTGTCGTTTGTATGGTAAAGATTTGTACCAAAACCAAGAAAATGCCTAAAAGCCGAAAATGATCCTCAGAGGAAACACCCTTTTATGCCGCCTCATAACAATAATTTGGAGACATGGAGAGGAAGAGAGAAGAGATTGGGGGAAAGCCTTCAAGTGATATGAGGAGAGCAAGCAGAGAACTTGTAGGCGTCTCTCCCCTCTCTCGCGGTCTCCAAGGTCAGTGAGTTATAAACCTCTCCAGACTAATTCTTGGTTTAAAATATCGAATAAGAAGAGGCAGTTATCTGAAACAATGAGAACAGAGGGAGCTCAAAACAAGCAGGAAGATCACAGATACCGGAAAAGAGATGGGGAAGGAGAGAATGGAGTGTGAGAAGGTTAAGAAGGAAGAGTGAAGGTAGAAGCGGACAGAGGCTATAGAGAAAAGGAGAAGACAGAGGAGGGAGAGGTTGAGAGGGTCAAACCCAAGGGAACGACGGGGGTGAACGGAGACGAGAGAGACGACAAAGCGGGCGGCCGAATTAAACTATTTATGTGGGGCCCTCCATTTCCTATTTGTTTCTTCTTTCCGAGAATTAAAATGTAAACAAGTTTTTTTTTTTGTATCAAAAAAAATATATAAACAAGTTTTCCCCTTGAATTCTCGCTTAAATCATGTAGTATAAAATATTTTGGTTCAAAAATTATTATCCAGTCTATAAAATATTTTGGTTAAAAAATTATTACCCAATCCAGACTTTCTTTCTTTCTTTCTTTTTTTAATAGAGGTCCTGGTTTTCCTAATGTTGCAAAAATTATTTCCTCTATTTATGTGCACTAGGTATTGATTATGTTTCGCTTGTACTCAATTGATAGGGAGTGATAATAAAAAAATTAATTATTTAGTTATAGGGATACAAATCGCAGTAGAAAATAATTATTTATTTCGAGCCGTTTAAAAGAGGTTAAGTACTGCTGGTCACAAAAAAAAAAAAAAAAACAAAGAGAGAGATTAAATACTAATATCCTTCGCTGGTTGAAAAAAGTACTGCTAAATTGTCCTTGATTTTTCGTTAACAATGTTGTTGTGGCTTTGTCTTTTGGCGGGTGGATTGAGAAAGTGACGAGTGACTAGCGACTTGCAAGTTTGTTTGGTCGATGGTCATTGGCTAGTCCGCTTTGGCGTTGTTCATAAAAAGTATAGACAAGAAGAACATTTATGATTAACAAAATAAAAAAATAAATTAACTTTTACGAATACTCCTTCCATTTAAAAATATAAAATATTTTTTATTAAATTTTATTTTTTAATTAAATAATTATTTATTTTTTAATTAACTCTATTTTTTTATATATACTTCTATTAAACACCTTATGATAAATATAAAGTCATTATTAATAAAGATATTTTTAAAAAAAGACAATAATTACATCTCAAAAAACTAAAAATATTTTATATTTTTGAACATCCAATGTTTTAAAAAATATCTTATATTTTTAAAGGAAGGGAATATTTATTAAGATAAGGTGAGGGGGCAAAAACCACTTCCACAACCCAAGTTATGTTTTCACAAAAAAAACTCATCCATGTACTTAATTTTATATATTTAAAATATTATTTTTAAAAATATGTATATCTAAATTATTTATTCTATAATAAATTTTTATTATTAATGTTATTAATATATTAAAATTTACATGTCTTGATTTGATTGGATGGAAGTATATTAAATATATAAAAATAAGTATATAAGTCTTGTCCATCCTTTAAATACATGTTTTGAGTCTTTTCCCATAATATCATGACCACCATCTAAGTCACGCAAGAACATTATTTTAATAATTGAATCGAGATAGTTGGACTGGTTGAATTGTTAACCATAATTATTAATGATTTGGTTTAAATCAAAAATGTTTTCACAATTGAAGTAGGGTTAAATTGAACTTAATCATTTTTTCAAGTAGAAGTTGACAATTATCAATGCAAATGCATTTTTTCTTGAGCCTATTTATACTTGATTTAATTAACATCTATCTTCATTTAAAAAGTTATAAAATTATAATTTATATTAGAAAATAACTTATATACTTAATGTTATATATTTAATATGCTAATTTTTAATTAAATCAAGACACCTGAATTTTCTATCAAGGACATGCCCACTTGAAGCGAAGAGGAGGCAATTGCCCCCGCAATGAAAATAAAAAGAGTGCACTTAATTTTTGGTTAACACTGCATTTGCCTCCCTTTAAAATTATTACTGCCCCCTAAAAATTAATTGCACCACATTTTCTTTGAAATTACTTAACACTTAAAATTATTATTTTTAAAGTACTTAATATCAATTGCACCGCATGTTCTTTAAAATTACTTAATATCAAACATGTATATTTAAAAATATTATTCACTTCTATATTTATTATAAAAATGCATTCATGATGCAAATGAAATTAATATATATTTGTAAACTCCTCATATAATTTATTTATATGTTACTTTTAATTAATATTTAAAATTATATTTTCTCTATTAAAAAATATAAGATATTTTTAATCAAATCTTATCCTAATAGAGTAATTAATTATCTTCAAACTAACTTTATCTATTTACCCCTATTTATTAAGGTGTTTTATCCTAAAATAAATATAAAATAATCTATTTAATGTATACACTTTAAAAAAAAGCAATGATTGTACATTGAAAAATTAAAAATATTTTATATTTTTTAATATATAATCTCTTAACAAATATTTTATATTTTTTTTACGGGAGGAGTATTTTCTTAAAAATGTTAATATTTAATTTTAGCATGAATATTGTCCTCTCCGATAAGTTTTGATGGGCCCGTAATTATCTTTTATTGGTTATGTATACAACAACAAAATATTATTATTACTATGTTAAAATTCACTCATCTTGATTTGATGAAATAAAAGTACATTGAATATATAAGATTAAATATATAAGTCTTATCCTTCATATAACATTGCCTATGTATACTTATATATATATATATATATATATATATATGTTTTATGAATATATTTAATATTATTTTTTGTTTAATTATTACATTGCTGGTTCTACAGCTAATTTAACTAGTTAGATTATGAAAACTAAAGACAGTTTATTTTTTCAGTTTAACATCCTGCTCGATTTTTAAAGCATTGTGAAAGAATAAGCAAGTTGAAATAAGTCAGACGATAAAAGTTTATTCCATTTCATGGGATGGTCGTTAATGATTTTAACATGCGGATTGCGTTAATTCGCTTTATAAGCAAACCGGTTCAAGTATTTATTAACTTCTTTTTGCTCACAATCAATGGAAATAACCAATTTCTTGCGACCAGATTTTTATTCATCCGATCCGACAGAGATAGAAAGTGGTGAGTAGCATCTGTGAGTACTCATTTAAAACAAATAAAACAAAATAGGTCATAAAATATTCATGCAAAAATAGTTACAACCAGTTGACGATAAATTTCATGAAGAATCTACATCCATAAGATGGATTGTAAAAAAATTCTAATATCAAAATTGTCAATAAATCTTAAAAACATTGCGAGCCTGTCGATGGGAGTACTTGTTTTGTGACATATTTTTTTACATACAAGGTCATGAAAAAACTATACAAAAAGACTAATGTCTAGTTATGTCTAAAGTTATAAGAGTTATATATGGGAGGCAAATTGTTAAAAATAAAAATATCAAAATCTTCACAAAATGTTTTGTGGGCTAAAAAATCATTGCAATTATTAACTTTCTTGTAGACATTATAAAAAATAGCTACTCAATTTCTCATGATGAAATATTTGATGCTCTTTATAATTACTAAGAGTGGATGTGAATTGCAATGGTTGTTGTCAATGAGCGATAACACCTCCATGGAATCAAAATATATGTTAATATTGAAAAGATTCTCATTCTAATAAAGGTTGAGGCCTTTTAAGATTCCCAAGAGCTCAGCTTCTATGCTGGGATAGTAGCCAAGATTCTTGAAAATTTTCTTAATCCAATTTTCCTTATTATCTCTTATAATGCCTCCACGGTCAGGGAAACCATCGATATTAACTGAGCCATCAACATCGAGTCTAACCTAACCAAGTTTAAGAGGACTGCATTTAGCTTCATATCGATCATCATATTTGCTTAGTTAATTGATTTTGGATTGAATCTGGTCATTCATTATCTGTTGTGTGCATGGGAAGGCAGTATTGCTCTCTAGGAAATCATCTTCAAAGTGTATCTTCTTGCATCTAACTTTTCATGTATTCCAGCAAGCTTCGGTAAATAATCTCTGCCAAGGGGTTCTTCTAGTAATCAACCCACCTGCTTCATTCTTAATATTTTAGATTATCCAATCTTGCACGTCACAGGAGAAAAAGGTACTGAGTGTTGTGGGATTCACTAATTTTTTCCAAACCTCTTAAGCTTCCTTACAATCATGCAAAATATGAATGGAAGATTCAGTAGAGTTACAGTCGTGAAGCTGAGATTTATTGTAACATTTTGAATTTCAATTCAAGAAAACTAGTTGCTGATCAAAGGTAAATTAGTAATCAACTGTTTGATTATGTTTCGAATAAGGGACTATCATATGGTGCTGATTGGTTAGTGTGGTTGCAGGATTTGATGGTAGAATCGTGAATCAAAATATAATGCTCGAGCAGTAGTGAGAATTATCTCACTATGCCACACATCGTGGTGCGGCACAAAATTTACATAAAATTGAGGTGCTCAACTCGTGAAAATAGAAGGAAAAGAAAGGAAAATCGTGCATGAAAGGGAGAGAAGAGCTTGTCTCTGCTAAGGCATAAATTATCTAGAGTTTGGGAGTTTGTTTCGACCAATGACTTGCCAAGTAAGTTTCATACCGCCTTTTACCACGTTTCTACCCTAATATTTCTAAGTTTAGTTAATAGAGAAATTGAATTAGAGAATTTTAAGGATTTAAAATCTAAAAAAATGGGTTAAAAAGGATTTTTGAGTGTGAAACTAAGATTTTATAACTAGTCTGAAGTTAAATGGTTGAACTTTAAGGATATAGACTTAAATTAACTTAAGTTATTAGATTAAAAATAAAAAAAATTAGCATATTCAATTTGTTGCTTTTTATCTCTCCATTGTTATTATATATTAAGATTAATTTATATTTAGGCTCATTTAAATATTATATTTTTATTAAATAAATTATAGATGATATGATGTATTTGGTCAACCATAAAATTTTTCTATTCGTATCAACCTTAAGCAAATAAGGCGGCGGCTATTTTCTTTTCAATATATGTAATAGACTCATACGTAACACTGTCAGTTGGGATTTTTTTTTTTTCGTTTTTTATTCTGAGGCCGTAATACAAGTGAGATTCAAACTCGGTATAATTTGACACTTAAATGGTCATAGGCCGGTTAAGCAGGCAAAAAAAAAAAGAAAGAAAGAAAGAAAATTAAAAGACTTTAGCAAGTTTAGATGTTGCTTCGATCTTTTACACTGCCGTGGACTTTTTTGACATTTGCCATTAGCAGAAGGTAAGATTTGAGTGTTGCTGAGTTGAATGAAAAATTAGATTTGTTTTTTTATATGAAATTTAAATCCCAAAGTGATTGTTTGGTTGGAGGGGAGGATGGAATGACACATTTTTAACAAGTTTGCTCTTCTTCTTTTTTTAAATGGAGAAGTGGGATTAAAATATTTTGATTAACTTCTCCCACGATTTCAATTGGCATCTCAATTTTATAACCCCACTAATTTATTTTACAGAAATAGCATTGATGATAGAACCTCCTCTTCCCTGGACTCTATCTCCCCTCCAACCACCAACTAGACACTGGCCAAGTATAGTAGGGGGGAGAATGGAAGAGTCATGCGTTGAAAGGATCCGTAGAAGAAGTGTTCAGGATTGATGACGGGAGACATATTTGATTAACGTGATTGACGATGCAAGGAATTCACAGTAGGCTCTGAAACGATGCATGGAAGTGGAAAATGAAGAGGAAAGGAGGACAGATAAGAGAAAGACGCCCCACGTTTTAAGAATGTTTAAGGAATGAAAATGCGGCCAAAAGATATTGCTGCGTGCGCCCCACGCCATGGCACGTCCCGACAAATCTTTTTCCCGACCCTGCTTTTCCACCACATTTCTATGATTCTCGTTAATTCATTTATTTCATCCTGCTGCGAAGCAATTGTAGGATCTAAACACGGAACTGCCGAGCGTAGGAATGGGACTCCGGTGCGAGTGCGCGTCTTTGTCAGGTTGCGGAGGCCGCCTGACGCCACGTCGTTTGTCATCTGGCCAGGCGCCAACCTCGTTCGCCTTTTCCTTCTTTTTCTTTTTGGGCCTTCGAGCACGCAACAATACAACGCGGCAGCTTGCTTTGGATTTTGTCGTATTCAGTGCACGCTCATTCCCGTCTCTCCCGTCCCTGCCGATGGCAGCCCTTGTACGGACGTGACCTTCCCCCTCCCCTCCATCTGCAATCCCTCTCTCTGCTTTCCGCCTTCAACTCCTTCCACAATCCCTGTTGTACTGTTGCTCCATGCTACCCCCCCTATCTTTTTATGTTTTATGTTATTTAGAAAAAAAAAAAAATATATATATATATATATCAAAGCGGAAATTGATAAGGAACATCACTTTTCCAAATGAAAAAAGTCAAATAAAGACCGGTCCGTTATACTAATCCTGAGATTTTATACCGACCCTATGCCTGGACGGACGCGCAACTTTCTTTCTTTTCTTTTCTTTTTTTCTTTTTTCTTTTTTTTTCCTTTTGGGCTCACGGGTTCCATTTTTTTGGGTACATATCTATTCCTTTTACCTCCAAAATCCATCTCAATTTCCTGACCATCAGTTTCAAGGGAAGCCGCGCAGGCCGAAATTTGAACTACTTTTAGAACAAAAGTGAGTTAAATGATGGAGGATGTGACTGGTGTGTTGAGAAGGATATAGCTATCTTTTTGTAGGTTCTCCAGACAGCGAATCGTGCCCCATTCTATGACCCCCCTTGAAGGAGGTTGTGTGTGTGTGTGTGTGTGTGTGTGTAATGAATGAAATGAAGTGGGTGGAGGGAGGGAGCGGGGAGTGAATAACAAGAAACAGAAAGAGGACGGGGAAAAGGAAGTCGGGGGTGGCGAGGCATGTGCCGCACATTACAATACAAAATGCATGACATGCTCACCCCTCCCTACACTACACTACGCATTGCCGTGTTTCTCACAACTTCCCCTCTCTCTCTCCCCCTCCCACTCCCCATTTTGCAACTTTTTGGGGCAATGAATGAAAAAACAAAAACGGGGAAAGAGGGTTGGGGGTCGATAACGTGCGGCCCACAGCGGGGTTTTGGCCTCTTGTGCGTTAGGTCAACAACTAGGAACAGCTTTTGGCCTCTTGCGCCCTTTCCCTCTGTCCCCACCTACCCTCTCTCTCCTCTCTCCTCTCTCCTCGCCTTCCTGAGCCTTGCCCACTAAATCAAGGCCAATTTAAATTCTTGGCTTTCCGTGGATCGACTCTTTAATTTCCCTAGGATATACATGGGCATGAAATCCATTTTTTAGGCGGCTCGAATAAATGCGGTTGGTCTGCCAATTTCAACGTGAAATATACTCCTTTCGTTTGTTTTTATATATATATATATATAAAAGTTATATCATACAGTTTAAAAAAATTAATTAATTATAATAATTATATTTAAAAATAAAAAAATTAAACTAAAACATATTATATTAATCAATATAAATATATATTAATTATTTTTTATTAATATAAATTATGAGGGGTGATTTAAAAATTATGTAATAAATATTTATTAAAATATATGATTTTGTTTATATAAAAAAATAAGTAAAAAATAATATTTTTTTTTATAAATAACAATGGAGTAGAATATATATTCTGAATTAACTGCATCGCTAAATCCTGTGGTTAGGAGTGGCAATTATGATGGTGCGGCGTGTCTTGGCTTTTGTTAGGGGCTGCTTTTTCTTATTAATGAAGACAGGGTTCGTAATTGGATGCCTCTCTGCAATGAACGTACGACGGTCGTCGCGGGATCAATTCCCTTCCGCTCTTGGTGCATTGCATCTGGCATACGTCCCCGTGGTGGATTCCTTTCACCTCTTTCATATCCTGGCTTCCCCATTTATATAGCCACAACGCTCATTCCTTGCACTTCACTAATACAGTAATACTTATTTCTTTTAATCTCATTTCCCCCTTTATGTATCTTTTTTTTTTAAAAAAATGATTCGGCTGCTCTTATGAGAAGGAGTGCACGAACCAGGTGAGAATTAATTGAGAGCGGTGTGTGTGGACCGTGGACACTGTAATGTCTGAGAATTAGTAGTTAAATGTATGGATGCTCGGAGTGGTGAGGGATGATGACAGCCATGACGGTTTGATTCATTAAGAAATTAAAAGAGAAGACGACCACGCCAGATTACCGTGACGTGTTTCTGATTCTTCAACTTGTATCCGTATTTGTTTATATTTTAACTCACATCGACGCTTTACCAACATTATTATTCTTCCTTTCCCTTGTTTTCTTCTTTTCTTTCCTCTTCCAAATCAATTTTTTCGACGCTAGGCGAACGAACAAGATAAAAGACAGTATTTTCTCAAACAAATAAATAACATAGTGATTCTTTATTCTATTATATATATATATATATATATATTTCAAATCAACACGCAATGATTCAGCTGCACATGTCATTTGTTTGGCGTTGGAAATCACTTTCAAAATCCTAAATTTATTTTCCCCCTTGCTCTTTAATCAATGCTCGTGCCCGCGCTTTCTCCGTAACTGTTCCCATTGCAGCGAACGAACTGCGAGTGATCCAAACGGACAGAATATTTGGATTCAAATGCCGACACGTTCATCTCCGGGAAGTTTCTCGGCAACGAAGCTGGTCATTAAATTAAATTAACAATGTTAAAATCACGATACACTTTAAATTAATAATACTTTGATGTCATCATTCCACACATACACCAAATAAATGTTGCAATATTTGGAAAAAAGCGTGCGCTCACACACAAACACATTTTTTGTATTAAATCTGTCAATCTAAACATAGTCTACAATAATGTAATAAATATATAACATTTTTAAATTAATCTGTTTTCATTTTGAAATGGGATATTCATAATATTTTACTTTTAAATAATCTGATTGCATACATTAATTATTTTTAATATTACACCTGGAATTGTTTTTTTTTTTTTTTGGGGTGGGGTGGGGAGAATAGAGTCAATGGACCCAAACTTCAGCAGAAGGTGCAAACCTGGAAGGTTGTGTGGTGAAGTTGTGGTCTTTTTTTACTGTTTTTGGGTTATAAAGTAGTGGAGATATAGCCCAAGCATTAGTAGGCTTAGAAATCACGGGCCGGGCTTCGCAGTCAAGTACAAGTGGCTCCCACTCATGGGCCTTCTGGGACGCTTCCTGGCGCACCATCTCCAGAGGCTACGTTTCAAGACCAACTGAATCCAAAACTTCCGGCTTAAACGGCAGGCCTGTTGAATGATCAAGGAAAGATGATAGGTTTCTTCAACTAGTGAAAATGCACAAATTTTTGAAGACAACAACCTTGGTCAGGAACAAGACCGTTACAGGGAAACAGAAAATGAGTGTTGTTTTATGCTTCTTGCCTTTCCAATTTGAGAAGGGATGTAGGTGCCTGGTTCCTGCAGAAATTGGCCTGGCCATTCATCGTTCTACAACAAAAGAATAGACACCCAATCGGTTCTCAGGAGATGATGAGAATAATACCCACTCGAGAGAAAGGAGAAAATCCCATCTGCCAGTTCATCAGTTTCGTGATCTCAAGCTCTTGTCGATAATGTACCCTTTTCGGCTTTATCCATCTCTCATCGCATTTCCTCTTTCCATCTAACAACCGAATCTCTTTTGCTCACGTGGCAAATGAACAACTTGGATTCTCTGTTTGGCAGTACGTTGAGCGAATCCCAATAAAGACAAAGTTGAAATGGCCGAGCATTTGTTTTCGCACTCCACGGAATCAGAATATTTATATTAAAATTAAATATAGTACAGTGTTCGTTATGTCTGAACATTTCCACAATCTCGGCTAAAGAAAAACGGAACGTTAGCGGAAGGACGTGTATACAGATAACTAAGATGAACAGCGAAAGGAATTTTGCTTCTCATAGCAGCACTTGCTCTTCACTCCTCGCGCGGACAGATATGGGCATGCATTTTGACCCTTGGGGAGTGTTTGGATATTTTCTTAACATGAGGTAAAAATTTACCTAAAGGATTCAGGGCAAGAAATAGAAATGTTAGAGTTGAATTCAGTTCCCCTGAACAATCTTAATTCTCGTGATCGGAAAGAGCGGCGGGTGAGACTGACAAGTAACTGGGAAACATTTGAGTTCAGTTCCCCTGAGCAATCTTCATAACATAACAAATAGTAACGTCCTTTTCAGCGCAGCATTATTTAAGGCCACAAATCCACGGGGGACCGAAGCATGGATTGCCGAGTGCTGAGGACGGGCTGATAATAACTAACGAAAGATCCCTGAAGTTCCAACCGCTACATTTTTCTATTGTTCAATCGTTTTCACATGTAGCCAGGGAATGTATATGTAGGTGAAACATGCCATCTTTGGCGACAAAAGCGGTTAATTATAATTACCAGCAGCGACATGAACAAGATTATGGGATGCCTAGAGTCTTGGAGAAAAAGGAAAAGGATGTTCATCTTATCAGGAAATTGCATGACACTATCATCTTCTTCTTGAATCAGTCCGTGTAAGTTTCCCCTGGTTTTCCAATACAGAAGCTGAAATTGAATAAACGAAGTCATCCCTCCAAGTTGCTTCATATTCAAATAAAGCCATCGGCGACTAATCACAGCCTTCCTCCATTCTCTGTCACGGTCAATGACCCAGCCTCACCGTCGCAGTCAGCACACCTAAACCAACAATCACGCTCCGAGTATGTAACTAAACCAGTCTGACCAATAAAATAAAAAATTGCGGGTGGCAATATTTGGACAACATTTAAGCTAACAGCCTCCAATCTGGCACTCCGTGCCTCGTTCAATTTTGAACCCTGGTTTTCCAGGAGAGACGAGCTCTCTACTTACCAAGCAGTGGTCAGCAATCACGATGGACAGACTGGTGAAGGCAGAGGAGAAGGAAGTAGAGGTGATCTTCAAGAAAGGCCAAAGGTGCAGCGCATCGTTCAAACTCACCAACCTTATGCACACCATGCCCGTGGCTGTGTCTCTCACCACCACAAACCCT
Organism: Prosopis cineraria; assembly: GCF_029017545.1. Lineage (NCBI taxonomy): Eukaryota > Viridiplantae > Streptophyta > Magnoliopsida > Fabales > Fabaceae > Prosopis > Prosopis cineraria. The sequence continues at coordinate 44,311,014 of NW_026555334.1, forward strand.
TCTTTGTTCTCCTTAAATCGGCCCTTCTCTATAATCCCTCCGCTGTCTACGTCTTCATACATCCTCTTCCTCTGTCAGCCGTCCGATCAACCTCCTCTCTCTACCCCTACCGACGTCGTCACTGTCCGAACCGCCATGCTTCCCACCGGTAAGGCCCATCAGAACGATCTTCTCCGCTTGTTTTCCAAACCGGGACCCCACGTTTTCAGAGACGCCGTTTTACCTGTATCCTTCGTGGGTGCCCACGTCGCCGAATTTCTGATTTCTCAACATACCCAAATTCGCCAAAGCGGCTCCCTTTTCAAGATAGCGATATCTGGGTGCGCTCAGTCAGAGCTCACGGCGTTGCTTAGACCCGCTGTTGAATGTGGAAACGAAGATGCTGTTTCCGCTCTGATTGATGCCGGAGGAGACGTGAATTTGAGGGACTCAAATGGACCATCCCTCATAAATTTATCTGTTAGGGCTGGGAAAATGGACGTTCTAAAGATTTTACTGGCCTCTTGTTGTAGTATAGATCACTCGGTCGATTCAAGTTTGCACGAAGCTGTGGCGATGAACCGGGTGGATTTGTTGGAGATTTTATCTGAATCTTTCGGTAAGATGGACATAAACTTGGTAAATTCCGAAGGGAGAACTCCGATTCACGTGGCGGCGCTTCATGGGCATGTGGAGGCGATTCAATTTTGCCTCTCAATTGGAGGGAACCCGAACGTGGTCGATTGTAACGGATGGACTCCGCTTCACTGTGCTGCTTCGGGAGGTCATTTTAAGGCTGTGGAGTGTCTGTTGGAATGCTGTAACGTGAAATACGCAGTGAATAAAGAAGGGAAGACGGCGTTTTCGCTTGCAGTGGACAATGGGCACTCGCACTTGCTGGATCTGCTGCACTGGGGGGACGCGTTGCTCCGAGCAGCCAGACTCGACGATGTTCATGGACTGACGAGCTGTCTTGCAAATGGAGCGAATGTAAATAGGAAGGATCAGAATGGGTGGACTCCGCTGCACTGGGCTGCCTTCAAAGGTCGAATCAAGAGTGTGAAGGTATTGCTTGAACATGGAGCTGAAATTGATGCCGTGGATGATGCCGGCTATACTCCGCTTCATTGTGCGGCGGAGGCAGGGCACTTGCAGCTTGCCCTGTTCTTCATTTCTCGTGGCTCTCGGGTAAATCTCAAGAGCTTCGAAGGTGCTGTTGTTCTTAATTCGGAGTCTTTCGATAGACAAATGACTCTTGACATATCTTCTTAAATGGCCGATATATCTTTCCCATTCTTCCTCGCGCTTTGTACATAGTAATGCAAAGTTTAGTTATAGTTGGAAATTGGAGATAGTTATTAATGATCAATGAAACAGACATACAATGCCCATGTTCTTCTAAACGTGGTTCGATAGGAATTTTGGGTATGTTTGATTGGAGATGGTCGTTCATGATCAGTGAAGCAGACATAAATGGCCCACGTTCTTCTACATGCGGTTCAATGGGAATTTTAGGTGTGTTTAGTTTACCTTTCAACTGAGATTTGGGAGAACGCTCATTATCTCATTCCAAATCTTTTTTGGGAGGAAAAAAAAACCCAAGCCATGTTTGATTTACTTTTTAACCTAAGTTGGGATAGCCTAAATTTAGGTTGGGAGGGTGAAAAGCCCATTTGCTAAATTGAGGTCTTGTTTCAGGGAAAAATAAATTATTAAAACAGGCAGTAAGCTCAATCAAGTATTTTAGTTGAAGCTATCCTTAAGAGCTTTTTAACAAAACATTGTGATAGGTGAAATATTAGACATGTTAGATTCTTCTCTCTCTTACTTATCACCTTTTAACTTTCATCAATGCTCTTCTCTTTGCACTGTCAAATCTTAATTACCTATTGCTCTTCACCTTCCTTTGCCTTTAGTCTTCAGAAGCTCATTTTTGCCTCCTCCTCCTCCTCGTTGCCATCACTAATTTTCATTGTGCTCGTTGTTGTTGCTTGTCTGAGGAGGTCAAGGCCATCGTGATTGCTTTATAAGTTCTATTCTTTCCATCAAGACTCTATTGCTCTTTTTTATCCCTACAATCAGAGATACCACAAGCTACTCTCTATAGGCCACAACTATCGACAACAATGATTCATGTCTCATAGTGTTCCGTGTGAAAGAAGGCATCTAAAAGGGATTCAGATCCTCTCAAAAGCTCATCCCCTTAGCATTCCTCAGCATCTCTAATCTCAACCCTCCAATAAAAATCTAATGTCCCATAATTTACCACATCATCTAATATAAAAATAATTTTACTTTAAAAATTAATTCTTTTAATTTGTTCTAAAAACTTTCTAAATATATTTTTATTAAATAGATCAAGTCAGAGTTTGAATAAGCCTAACTATAAGTATTTGCTTACAATTTGATTTATTCTATAAATTTTTTAAATAGGATTTTATTAAATAGATCATGCCAGAGTTTAAAATAAACCAGACTATAAGTATTTGTTTAAAGTCTAACTTACTCTGGAGATTTTTTTTAAAATATATTTTTATTAAATAAGTCAAGTTAGAGTTTGAATAAGCTAGACTATAAATTATTTTATGAAAATCTGTAGCATAATTTTTAGAAGAAGTTTTAAAAATAGAAAATGAAATAAAAAATCAATTTAATGAAAGAATTAATTTTTAAAGTAAAATTATTTTTATATTAGATGATATGGCAAATTATGGGACATTGAATTTTTATTAGAGGGTTGAGATTAGAGACGCTAAGGGAAGGAGCTTCTGAATCCGTCTAGAAGATGCTAAGGGAGTACTAGCAAGAGCAAACTTTGATTAAAAAAAAAAGGGAAAAGCACAGGTGTTCAATTTCTTCATTTTTTTTAAAAAAATGGATATTTTTTAATGAAATTATAATTTTTCAATTTATTTTAGATTTTTTAATTTACAAAAAAATATTTTATAATTTATGAATTTATTAAATATTTTTATGAATATTTATAATTTATAAATTTTCACTTTTCATAGTTGAATATTTTGTAATTTTTCATTTCATTCTATCTTTTTAAAAATTAATATTTTTTATTTATCATGCTATTTTATATTCTTAATTTACTTTTTTTAAAATTATAATTTTAAGTTTAATATTTTTTAAAAAAATCAAATTAGTCACAAAAATATATATAAGAAAAATAATATCTATTTTTATTATTATACACTTTAACTGGATTTTAAACTACATCATCTTAACAAAATTTAATTTGTCCAATTAACTACTAAAAAAAGGTAGTCAAATATAAATCACATTAAAATTACAAATCTTTCTTCTAATCCTAATATGCTAATCTCAATTGACTCATTTCTAGTTACAAATTTTTTAAATTCAAGTATACACTTAAATAAGTAGTGCAATAAAACAGGCCTTGGAAAAAAAAGCTTATTGACGAGCATTTCTCTTTCCTCCTTATCTCTCAGAAACTCAAGCTATGTTTGGTACAAAGCATTAGGAGAGTGAGATTAGGACTGGTATTAGGCAGTCTCACTTTTCATGTTTGGTATGAGGTAATGAAAAATTTAAGCCCAATACCAATCCTAATCTCACCAAGGTAGGATTACTTAAGACCACCCGCCCTTTGGTATTGAAAAATTGATCTTGAGATTGATTATTTTTTTGCTAAAATGCCCTCCAACCCTTTCTTTTATCTCTCCCTCTACCCTCCACCCTACTTCACAACTACAATGGGGACGGTGACGACAACCACGCACAGGCATAATGCCAATGCTTGAATCAAGATAAAGAACAACAATGATGATTATGCAAGGAAAGAGTTGAGCAAGGATGGACAAACGATTACATAACGGTAGATGAACGATGTCTCTTAGTTCCCATACCGACAATTAGAAAGAGAGAAGAGGAAGGTCTTACTCCGTTGATCTACATCATCGGTGAATAAGTGGCTTCATGCATCAAAAACTAGAAAGGCTATAAGGTCATCCTTACTTAACCACAATTAACTCCACAAAATTAAGGTAATCACAGGAATAACCTAAATAAATTATCAAGTTTATAAAATTTTTATAAATGGGACCTCAAATTTTCAAAACTTAAAATGATATAAAATCATTTTCATAAACTAAAATCAGACCAAAACATGTATACAAAAGCATGGATATCACACAAGGTAAGATAAAATCAAACTAGGATCAAAATAATAAAAAAACTAATTCTGACACAATTACACTGCAGTATAAAATGTTATGTTGTGGCATAAACAGTAAAATCCATGACAGCAACAAGTTGTCATGGTAGATTTTTTGGCTGAACTTTTAACACACACCAAATCTTCATCCGATGTCCGATTGAGGTAATTTTGGTGTCTACAGAAAGCTCTCTCTGAGCTCTAGCTAATGGTACTTTTCATATTCAAATAATTTTTCAATCAAAAGTTAAACATAAAAATGCAAACTCACTCATTTAAGTTTTCAAAACACAACTAGGGTGTCCAAAACTCAATTCAAGTGCAAAAAGTCTACACCAACCCTTAGACCATACTCAATAAGTTTAAGACAAACTATGTAACACGCCACAACAATCAGATATCACATATTTTACAATTTCAACCCTCAATCCCTTGATTTAAGAAATAATAGGGGGAGGCATTTTGACTTCAAAACTCAATATAATCTAATATAATCATGCATATAGTCAAATTTATACATGTACTGGTAACCTTGCTCATCTATCTCAACTAAAAAAATATCATACGCATTAGGCCTAAAATACACCTTTCAATATTCAATATTTAATAGTACAAGTAATAACAAAATATAAACAATTTAGTTAGTAATATCAATTAATCACACGTATGTAATTAAAATTATGAGAGGCCTACAATAGAAAATTGAGTTTCCAAACCTCTAGTCCTTTCTCCTTGTTCTGCTCAAAACTAATGCTTGTAAAATGTTAAATAGAGGGGTGAGTACAACTACTCAGTAACCAAGTTTCCTTTAATCTATACAGTTGTATATCAATCGAAAATGGATGTAATTGACAATAAACACACATATAAAGTATGTATGACAATGTATAGCCTCATATGACCAAGCTTCAAACACATAACCATATATATATCAATAACACACAACCTGGGATTGTAATAATACCAATCATGCTCCCCTAAACTTTACCGGATCATAATACTAACAATTATATGGTCGGGACTAAATGCATGATTATATGCCAACCTTATACCTTCCTGATTACCTCTGACATGAAACCGGTGACTATTCAGTGGCTATGTCCTTTACGGACTAATCCAATCTTTCACTTGTGAGGAGTTACCAAGCCAAGGTTAACTCACTTACTTATGTAATCTAGTTTTTTTTAATACTAACAACCATGAGGTGTCGTACCTCTAATTTAGCCTCCTCATGAACTGAGAAGACTAGTTAGGTTTGAATTCCTCATAGAACAAGTAGAACAATCTTGAATCAACCATGGGACAAGGGCTTCTTCTTGACTCTAACGGTCGGTGCCAAGGCAAGTTTTCAATTTCAATAGTTACTACCAATACCATGTGGATTTATCAATCTACTCCTCTTCCTATATGAACTCCCGCCAATGATCATACTATGCATGTATACCACATATTCGTGCATCTTAATCATCAATCACATAACATGGATTCACATATCCATACTTACATAATCTACTCCACATACCAAATACCACATAACAAATAGTACATACTCACATAATCTCACTCATCATCATTATTCATATGTAAGTGAACACAATACTTCAACAATATTACATTCTCAAATATGCCGATTTTACATCAAGAGTTTAAAATAGTAAACATGTTTTAAATCATCTATTTCAATAAGAATCCATTAATATTCAACTATATAAACTAGGTTTTTTTTAGTTATCTCAAACCTTTGAGAGGTCAAAGTTACTCTTCAATCATAACTTGCTTTTCAAGCTAAATTCAAGCTCACCGGTGCTTCATGAGGTTAGTCTGCAATTACATTAACATGTATTACTATTAATAATTAAAATCACCACTTCTAACATCTAATTTCATACTTTAATAATCAAATTTCTCAACTATAAAATCAACCTCATATCCAATGAGTTCCTTCACTCTCATTAATTTTATTTAGCTCTCAAAAACTTAATTAATCACTAATATATCATTCAAAAACCCATGATTGTCATTAATATGACAAATTACTAACTACCAACTCTCAAACTTCAACAGTTTAATAATCCATAGCTCTCAACTATTAAGTTTAATTATCACATTAGGCTTATTAATTCTCATTAGCTCAAACTAACACAAACACAAACACAATCCTTAATCCACATAAATAGCAGCTACCTACCTCAAGCACCACCATTTATGACATTTTAGGGTATAATTTCATCCATAATTGAGAACCCATTATTATAGATGCATAAAATCACTATATCTAGGTTTAGATAACTTAAACAACTCCCATTATTCCCGTTTAGACCAATAGATTTAGGTCTATAGCCTCAGGTTCGAAAATCATCATCTTCCAACCTCAAATCTTACTTTTAAAACATGTAGAGAGAAGAAGAAAAGATAAAGAAGAAATATCTAGGTGAAATCAAGTTTCAATCACCCTTAAAATGCCCAAGAGTTAATGCCATAGTAGAGAAACAACTCTCTTCATTTCCCTCCCTCTATTCTAGACTCATTTCACCTTGTTTCAAACATTTTGCATCTTTAAAAAAGTTGATTTTGTAATTTATACTATAGCATAAATTTTTATGTTGCAGCATAATACACTAGGCTAAAAATCTAATTTTTTTCTCTTCAATTTGAGCTCGGGTTACCTAACTCACTTCCAAAACTAATCTAAAAGTTAAAACCAAACCTAATAGCCGTCTCTAACTATTTTCAAATCTATTTATATTTAAATTTATAAATTTACTCTTCATCAGCTTAGTTAATCAAGGGAATAAGTTTTGGGATGTTACAAAGGCCATTAGAGGGAATGGCCTTGGGCACTACCGTGCTCTTTCTGAAAGAAGGAGTAGTCATATTAGATGCGCCGCTGTGCTCTTTGGGGGAGAAGGAGAGCAATCGTGTGTGAACTAGGTTACAACTTTTCCTTTTTATTATTTTAAGGGCATTATAGTCTTTTTATTATTTATGTTTAATTGTAAATTGCAAAATAAAATACACGTAAATATTCCCTATAAATATTACTCTATACCAAATATAATTTTAAAACCTCATTCTTACTAACAATTTTAGTCCCTATCTTAATTTCGATCTCAAGCTCAATCCCTCTAAATTGAAGTGTGCATACCAAATAGGACTGAAGCTCTCCTAAAATAGACTTGTGCTCTCAGGTTAATGTCTTCAACATTCTCACCTCTAACTTTATCTTTCTGATATCATAGAAACTCATTAATCAGATAATTAAACCTAAATTTGCCATGAAGATCCCCATCTCTTACCCTTGCGTTAAAAGAATATGAAAATATCGATGTCCGTAATCTACACCATGCAGGCATCAGACATATGGAGATTCAGCTGATTGGTAAATATGGACTAGATTATGAGTGTGAATAGTATCAATACGACAAATCATTTGATGGGAGATTGGTGATACCATTGCTGTGAGGAATGGTGAAATGATGGTGTTATACGAGGTAAGAGAGGGAAAGATATAAAGCCTTTTATTTTTTATGAAATAGAGGAGAGAGTTTAAGGAAGAATCTTTATTAACCTCGTAAGTTTGATATGTATAAATTTATTTTAGATTTTTTAACTCTACTTTTTTTAAAATAAAATTTTAATTTACAGTTTAATTTTTTTAAAAAAATGCCAAATTAATCTAAAAATATAAACATAAAATTTATGGTTGAAATAGTTTGTATAATAATAATAATAAATAACTTTATCAGGAGAAATTCAATTATTAATTTACAATTCACACAAGTTGAGGATAAAAGTATAGATAATCACAAGTAGGATACAAAAATTGGTAGGCCATCCCCATCAAATCTACCTAAAGTGTTAAGACAAATGCATCATGTTCTTGATTAGAGACCAAGTAGTAGATCATGTAAATTTGATATTTTATAATCTATGAATTTATTTTAGCTTTTAATAATTAAATATTTTAAATTTTATCATTTAATTCTTCCTTTTTAAAAACTAAGATTTTTGACATATCAATATATTTTATATTCGTGTTCTACTTTTTAAAAAATGTAATTTTAAATTTTTTTTTGGAAAATATCAAACTAATCACAAAAATATATACAATGAAACTGATATTTATTTTTATCATTATACATTTTAATTGACTTTTGATTCAAATTATTTAAACAAATTATAATTTGTTTAACCAACTTCTAAAAAAATATTTAAATATAACTCACATTACAGGCATTTTTTTCAATCTTAATTGTGAATTTTTTAATTCAAACATATACTTTGTTTACTTTATGCCTCTAATCCAACATTGTGCATGTGAAGAGCTAGGATTAGTGTACAAAGTCTGTCTGAAACATTATACAGGCCTCAGTTTTATTGGTTCTTGCAGTATTTGGCTAGACTTCTCATCTTGCCATGAAACAAGAGATTTTGGTTTTCACCTACTTTTCTAAAGGAATGGCTTGGGTAAGTTTATCATTCATTACGAGTTGGATTATATAACTTGATTTATTAAGATGAGAATGAAGCCTGCTATTCTTGATTTTATTGGTTCCTCACTTCCTCTTCTAACCGCTCAGAAGAACGTTGATCTTCTAATAGTCAAAATATGTGTGAATAAAAGTCACAACTCAAGTCTAGCGGGAAAATTGGCCTTCCGATTTGTATCACTACAGCAAAACAAAATTGAATAGTTAACTTTGTCAGGTACTAATTTTTTTTTTAAAAAATGTCTGTCAATTTTCTAATTGTGCATTTTTGGTGTGATGACAATAAAACGCAGCTTCACATGCGTTGCTTTCCACTCAATAGACATAGATGAATGTAGGCTTGATCAAGCCCCAAAAAAAGTGGGGGAAGGACGAACTTTGTATGTCATGGTAGGGGAAAAAATGCCATCAGATGTAGCATTTTTTTAATGCATTTTCACATTTATTAGCATCTCTTTATTGACATTCTATTTTAGATACATATGAAAATTAGTTGATATGGATAGCTTTTCAAATCTTACAATTATTTTACTTGTAATTTATTTTTATTTTTTAATTTATGTATTCACAAAAAAAATATTTATTCACGCTATTTTTCATTGGTAAGTGTTGCAACATTTGAAATAATTTTCTTTTCCTTTACAAAAGCTATCACCTAACTAGGATGTCCTGTTATCTTGCTGCTTAAGCATAATTTAAAAAGGGATGATTGTTATTCAAATGAAATAATACCCATACACCTACGTCATTCTTCCATTGCAGTATTACATTATTGTTTAACGTATTAATATTGTATTTTTAATTCAAAATTCTCTTTTTTGATTTGTACTACCATAATCCGAAAGGGCACTTTTTTTTATTTCTTTAATGTTTTAATATTTGATAAAATGTTGGTGTTGAAGCATGAACCACAAGGGCGTGCAAGTAGTTTATGTTCAGCAACTGATAAATTAATTTACTCAATGTTTAGTTAAAATTGAAATGAAATAATTACAAGGTTGAACCTAATATCTGACATGTATGTCTTATTATGAACCTCTGAAATCATTTATGTCCAAATCTTTTAAAAAAATAAAAAAATTGATAAAAGAATAGTTTAGAGAGTTGATGGATGAAGTTGAGTTTGCATAGCGTTGCTATTCACTATGATTCTAGAGTATTTACATTTTACATCCATTATTTTATTTCACAAAATGAGAGATTTATTGCTTAGCTTGGGCCTAGCCTATGGAATGGAAATGGAACAGGATATTCCTGCGGAGGTCTAGTTTTTAGGGAGATTCATCAATCATGATTCCAGTTCTACACCGTCAAGTGATTTTTGTGTAGTTAAAAAATGGAAGTGTATTTGTGAATAACAAATTCAAGTTTTGTTCAGTACAACATGGGAAAAAAGTAATTTTACAATTTATGAGACAAAATTATTCTAGTCAAGACGTATCCAACGAATTTTCACCCAATGATGATTTTAATAGACATTTTGAGTCATTATTTGTAATAAAAAAAGAGTGTATCAAGTATTTATCCACGTGAAGAGATGCTAGGTTCTTCTCTCCTCCTCATCCTAGTGCTTAGGATATCTTACTCACATAGATCCTGCATCCAAAGATTTGTGCCATATATACTTGGTGATGGCTATGAGTGCTATACATGGCCGAGACTAATTATTCTTGGAATTTAATTGCCTGTCGTCAATTCTCAAATCTAAATTTTCTGTGAAAGACTTGGCTATTTTGGTATCCATCTTTCTTCATGTGAGCAAATAGTCTCACTCGTAAAATCACAAGACTTTATTGACAGGAAAATATCACTTGAGTCCACTGGAGGTATTTTATATTAAATAAAGATATTAAAATTTTAATTTTTTACTACACCTCTTTATTCTTTAGCTAAAAATAAAATTTTATGGGAAATGATGTAACTGCCCCTTATAATGAAAGAGAAACAACCAAACAATAATTGGTTTTTAACGTTTGAATATGCTGTTATCAATCACAAATTGATTGTTGTCAAAGCTAAATTATTTATTGTTTGTGTAGGGTGAATATTTGTTTCATTAAACCCATGCTGTCAGTTTTTTAATTTTATTAAATTTTGAATGTGTTGTTATCAATTACAAATTGATTGTTGCCCAAACTCAAACAGCTTGTTGTTTATAAATTTGGAAGCTTGTGATATTGCATTGCATATCGACAACGCAAATGGAAATTAACCCTTGTTTGGTACATGGATATGAATTTTGAAGTATTGGGATTGGAATTGAGTCTTTAAATTATGTTTGGTATGAATTAATATTTGAATGGACTACTTGTATTAATTTTATTTTATAATCAACCATAGATTATTAAAATACTATAATGCCCCTTATCGTTAATTAAAAAAATATGCAGTCAAAGGTTGAAGAGATGAACCGATCTACATTCCAAAGAGAAAGATAATGAACTTGAACCCAAACCTAATGCAATCATAAGGAAGGGAAGGCTTAAACCCAGATCTAGAACTTGAACCCATCAATGGTAAGATATTGAACCTAGATCTAGAAAAAGATAAACTTGAACCCATCAATGGTGAACTCGAATTCAAACTCAAACTAGTGACTTGCTATAGATTTTAATGGTGAAAGAAAGATGAACCCATCAAACTTGAACTTGATCGGTACCTTAATCAGTGCATTTATTGAGTATGAAGAAAAGTTCTTATCTTTCCCCAACTTCATTTTGAACAAATCTGAAAAACGAGTATAAGAAGTGAGGATAAAATTGAAAGGTTGCCATAACAGATGCCAACAATATCTTTTGTGTACTGCAACAAGAAAGCTAGATTGGGAGGTAAAGAATGAAAGGCATAGCCATTGTAGGTAGAAGATGTAAAATCTAATAGCAAGTTGTAAAACTCCTCACTTAATCACAATTAACTACAATAATTTAAGGCAATCATTGGGTTAAACTAATTAGATTATCAAGTTTGTAATTTGTAAAAATAGGATCCCAAGTTATCATAGTTTAAAATTACTCAACAATCATTTAGTAAACCTTTAATCAAAGTAAATAATGTTTTAGAAATATGGGATACTTTATGGGAGTGAAAAAGACTCAACATCAGTTAAAAAATATCAAGGAATGAAATGCACATATTAGACAGCAGTTTTATTGTTAATTGACAATAACTCAGGGCAACTTTTAAAGTGCCCCATTTCTCCATTTGAATTCCGAATGAGATGATTTAAATATCTATGAAAAGCTTGTTTTACAAGTTAGCTAATGGCAAGAGGTTTCCTTCTAAATTATGTCACAAAAAGAAGATGGACATCAAAACACATTTTCATAACCTTTTACATTTGTCACAGCTTAAGGGTGTCCAAAACCTTACACATGTGCTAAAAGCAATTTCTAACACCCAAAATATACTTAAAGGACTTAGGACTACCCATACAGCATACCATGAGCACAAATACTCAACAATATCACATTTTTGCTCCTCAACCCTTTTATCATAAAAAACAAAAGGTAAAATTTTTGGCATTGCATAAATTATTAGATTTCAAATTCAAAAACATAACAATATTTCCTATATTTATACTAATATTTGGTCCTAACAAGACTTAATTAACTCACAAGGAACATTCTAGAGCCCAAAATACATCCCAAGTTACAAAACATCAATATAGTGCTAGTATATACAAAAATGCACCTTAATTAATAATATTCTAACTATTACACAAAAATACATGAGGATAGAGGCTTTACAGTATGAACCTAAGATTCCTAAGCCTTAGAACCTTTTTCCTTTTTACACTAGAGCTAGAGCTTATAAAATATTAAGAAAGAGGAGTAAGTATAACTACTCAATAACTAAGGTACATCTATTCTATATAGTTGCATATCAATTAATAAAAAAACACATAAGTGGGAGTTGAATGCTTAAACATTTGAGATTGCATACAATACACGTTGTAATTTCACAAGTTAACTCTTTTTTATTTTTCATATGTTCATATCATGAGACATGTTGCCTCAATACAGATAACCATAGATAATGGTCTTATCAACAAAAGTGATACACATTACCACAATATAGACAACCGTGTGATAATGATACACTCAACTATTATGACTTTCCATAAATTTAACAACCATGTGACACGTTGGATACACATATGCATGATCAATACCTCCTTATAACATCTTTATTTTCTCCCACTGAAACTGTGAGATAGATTATTAATCAAGGCTTCATCCATATGACCAGACTACCCAAACTCACTAATTATGAGATGTGACCCACTAAAAGATCATAGCACTTACTCTCAAACTATGGCTTTCCCTACTCTCAAATCTCTGAGGTGTCCTATACTTTAAGCTAATATTCTCAACAAGCAGGTGGAGATAGTTAGGTTTTAATATTTTGACAAACTATAGGACAATCCTATAATAAATAGTGGGATAAAAGTAACCTTCATGCACCGAAAGGTGGCCATAAATACCATATAGATTTTATTTATTCCTCTCCTTATGTGAACTCCCACTAAATGATCGTGCAATGTCTTATGCTCACATATATTTTCATATGTTCATGATTCACATTATCAAGCTTATTGTTTTCAAATCACCTAGTCAATTAATATATATGAGCATAAACAATATTAACTCAACATGCACCTTCTAATCAACCATTCCTTACTAACACACAATCATCACATCACATATTAGACACTTATCATTCCAATACATATTCATAGTTTGAAAATCATTTTGAATTCAACTCCACATTTAGGTCAAATTAAGGTTAGTACATTATCATATGGTTTATAGCATGTTTTCACACTCGTAATTTTAATCATACATGTAAATAAACTCATTTTCACATTATAGCACAATTAACAAATAAACCTAAGATAGGTTTTGTCCAGTTATCTTAAACCTTTGAGAGATCAAAGGTTTACCCTAAACAGCTTGCTCCCAAGCTTGTTTTCCAAGCCAACTATAGCGTTCGAATGATTAATCTGTAATTAATCAAGTCTAAACTCATCAACATTGTTAAATACACACTTTTAACTCTTATTGTCCATAACTAAAATACTTAAAGCCCTTATTTTTCACATGCAGGATAACCTATTGGATGTATTAACTCTTTTTAACTCTAATTAGCTTTATTAAATGTTTCTAAGGTCATTAATGTCTTCTAACAATCTCATTATCCCTATTTTTTAGACATTAATGGTTCTCAACCATCATTAATGTATAAACCTATAATTTCTAGGTTTAAATACTCAAAACAATTCTTATTAACTCCATTTGAACCATCAAGTTTAGACACATAACCTATATGAACTCAAAATTGTCTCCTATTATCAAACCCTAATAAAAAACTTAAGAAAATGGGTTGGGAAGGAAGAAGAACAAGCTAGGAGACTTATCCTTAGAGTTTAGTAACTTTAAAATGTCCCAATCCCCTTCTATAAGTAAATCCTAGTAGAGCTTTCTTGGTGCTCTTTATTTTCTATTTCTTCTTTGTTTTTCAAGTCTGATTTGTGACTGCAGAAAAAATGTACCATACACTACAGCGCATGCACCACGCACTCATGTGATATAGAGAGGTAAATTAGGTGTTCTAGTGGCTTGTGCATAAAGCTGGGAATTTAGGTGGGCCGGGTCTATTCGGGCCAAACCTGAATAGACCTGACTCCTTGAGAAGCCCGAATAGCCAAGCCTGACCCGAATTTTTTTAGGCTTCAGGTGGCTCGAATACCCAAATTTATATTTTTAAAATCATTTTTAATTAAATTTTTCACTTTAAAATTAATTATTTTATTTTATAAAAATATAAAATATATTTTTTGATACTTAAATGATGTATAGGACTCAAATATATGGTATTTTAGTATAAAATAACCTAACACTTAATTAATTAATTAATATTTATCATATTTAATATATTTTGTAAAAATAAAATATTTTTATTTGGCTATTCGGGCCAAGCCCGATCTCGAGCCTATTTGGGAAAGCCGGAATAGGCCCGAACATAAAAAAGTTAAATTTTTTCTAAGCTCGGCCCTGACTTCTTTTGGGCAGATTCGGGCTAACCCGTTAGACTCGGTCCAAATTACTGGCTTTACTTGTGCACCGCAGCATGTGGCACAGAGTCGCTTCTCTTTGTTTTTCTCACTTTTTAATGTTTAGTGGCCCAACTTCATTTCAAACTCAATCCTAAGGTTACAACTACAATCCAAAATATTTATTAGCTCTTTGCAGCCACACACTACATCAATCTTTAGCCCTTCACTAAGTCCACTTAACAGTTTAAACTTGATTATTTCGCTACTTAATTAAAGATTTAAATTTTAGATGTTATAGAAGACACATTATCGATCGTCGAGTAAGGAAAAGGAAGGGACAAGGGGGAGAGAGACAGGTGAGGCAATTTTGATTGAATATTTTCAATCCCAATATTGATTTCGCAATGTTGGGGGTGGATAGTATTAAATATTCCCATGTAAGGTGGGATTGGGTTTGGATTACTCAATAATCTATACTAAACATGAAAAGTTAGGTTTTCTTAATGCTAGTTAGGGGTATGCAAAAAACCCACTGGTCTATATAACTCGGTCCAATCCAAGCAAATTTGATCTAACTTAATCTACGTAAAAAATAACTTGATGCAAGAACTAGACTAAGTAGACCAGGTGGATTGGTTGGGTTGGACTAGACTCCAAACTAAGCTGCTAGACTTTTAGTTTGGTTTGACCTGGTGTTATAATATGTAATATGTATATTACAATATTATATAATGTATAATATTTTATAATATATAGTATATCATATTAGTCTTTCCTTTTATTACGGCGTGTCACTTTCATTCAACCTAAGCATCACCTTTCTGCAAAGTCTTCATCCTTTAATTGGAACTACTCTAACCTTATCTCCCTTAACCTTCAATGCTTGACGTCTCCCTATCCTTTGTCCTTTCTTCCGTCTACAATTCCTCCACACAGCCTCTCTAGTTCTTTACATTGGTCATTTCTCATGTGCAAATATTGATGAGGCATCCCACTGACAATACGAAGAAAAACCAAGTCGATTTGCCTTTGTTTTGTCTTCATGGTCAGCTTCTTCATCATCCTCGCCGCCTGCTCTATGCTTCTTCTTCCTTTTTTCTCAATCGCTGTATTGTTGGTGGTGGTTAAAGATGTTTAAGTGAAGCCCATAGTCTAATAGAAAATTGTTCTTTTTCTCTATAACCTAAAAGTGATATGTTTGAGTGGTTTGATTATTTGATTTGTATTTGTAATATTTTTATTACAAATTTGTGATAATTGATATATTCTTATGTAGTTGTTCATCTTCTCTTGAGTATGCAATTCAAAACTTTTGTCTAGATTTAAAAAAAAAAGGTATAGTCTGTGAGACTGGTTTAATAACTCAAGGGACTTTATTTAGTTTGGTCTAGTGCTGGGTTTCATGCTGGACTGGATTAGACCATGGACTACCATGGCTAGCTCAATCTAAAATTAGATCATACCTTGAGTTTGGTTTTAACTCGATCCAGTCCAGTATTTGTGCAACCCCAGTGCCTGTCTCAATCCCAAGCCTTCAATCCCGTGTGCCAGCCTTTGGGTTTTGGGATTTTTAATCCATGTGTTTCTTTTGTTGGCTTGAACATGGAACGTGCTGAGAAATGATCGCCATGTCTATTGGACCACATCAGACGGACACATCAGCCAAAGGCTCCACATCAGACAAAAGCCAGAAATCATCCTCATGGCCTCTCTTATTTCTAGATTGTTTTTCATTTGTAACGTGTGTCAACCCGTTATTGTACGTGTCTCTGCATGAAGTATAAGTGTATAACTCCTGTTCATTGTAAATCAAGCCAATAATGTACAGAATCATTTTCGGGCTCCACCACTTTCACTTTTGCCTTATTAAAGACAAGTGAAGAAGCTTGCCTCCCAAAGTATCGGTTCAGAATTCCCTCCCGTCGCAGAATTAAAAGAAGTTCAGCTGTCCTAGGAAAACGGTACAGCTATTTAGCAATACGCTCATTTCATAAACATGGGAAAGAAAAATGACAAATCCTGAATTATCGCACACGCACTCGCTGTGCGTTGAAATGTTAGGGGACGTGATGTATATGCCACTCTGTGATCTCAATGCTACTTTCACCCTTCTTCCTCTGTTACTATTCCAGAGACCCAGCTGAAACTGTGACCCGTAACTATCAGAAGCCCGAAGGATAGCTTCCACGGCGACACTTTCTTCGTAAATGTAATAACCAGTGGATTGATTTCAGAAAATAATTTCATTTTCAATAAACTACAAGAATATAAATTAATAATATAGACAGAAGTAAAAGGAATAATAATCAATCATCAATGCAAAACATAAAATTCATATTAATCAGCATCGTCCATGAAACTGTGAAAGGATTGATTAATGGTTGCCAGAGTGTCCAAGTCTCGCGTTAGAAAAGAAAACGAAGCAGTCACATACTAGCCGTGGTCTCTCAGAAAGCGAAAGCGGGCGCACGTGTCATCTATACGAGCGCCTGAGTAGTTGACGTTCAATTCCCAATCACTAAGGGCGGCTTCAATAGGGAGCTGCGTGAGCGGGCGGGTGCTCTCTTTCTCCCTACAAGCGCCTTCATCGGCGAACCCCAATTTAAATCGCAATCATGAATCTTCTGAGCTCGACTGCGATCCCGATCCCATTCACACTCCGCTATCTAGGTTAATCAAGGAGATTTTATATTTCAAGTAAAAGACTACACCTTGTGTTGTGCTATGGGTCCGGGATTAGTCCGGGTCCCACCACTACCTGCCTTGTATGTAGGGATCTTCGATCTTTCTGGTGGATTTTAGTGTTACATTTGTGTGTGTGATCTGTGCCGCTGAATCTGGGATATTTGGGGAATGGGCTCCAAGCCGTGGCTGTACCCGGCTCCGAATTATCGAACTCTAGAGACCCTCTGGGATACCGATGAAGATGCCCCGGGTCCCCGAACGGGCCACACGCTCACGGCCGTTGCCGCCACCAAGACGCAAGGCCCCCGCCTCATCTTATTCGGGGGCGCCACCGCCATTGAAGGAGGCTCTTCCTCTACTCCCGGCATTCGTACTAATGCTTATTCTACTACAAACCCTTCTCTCTCTCTCTCTCTCTCTCTATATATATATATATATCCGTTCATTCCTGAATTCTGCTTACTTTTGGTTGTTTGCTGTGTTCTGAAGGATTAGCGGGAGTCACAAATTCAGTTCATTCCTACGACGTTGCCTCGAAAAAATGGACCAGGTGATTCCCATTTTCAATGTTAAATTTTTGAACTGAACTTCATTTCTGTTCTTTCTTGTTAGCGGTCGGAATGTTACTGAATAACGATCTTTGCTGTTTTGAATGTTCAGAATAAGACCCGCTGGCGAGCCGCCCTCTCCTCGGGCTGCCCATGCTGCGGCTGCTGTTGGAACTATGGTTGTTTTCCAGGTAATTTAGAAATAAATCCCTGTTGTGGGAAATTTGATGATTGCTAGTTTTGGATAGTATAATGATCTAATTGATTGATGCTGCATGGCTAGGGCGGGATAGGTCCTGCCGGGCATTCAACCGATGACCTCTTTGTGCTTGACATGACCAATGATAAATTCAAGTGGCACAGGTGAGCTTAATTAACAAAGCTTTTTCCTTCCTAATGTTTCCAGTTTAGTGAAATTATAGTTTTAGTCAATCTTGCAATTGACGTTAATGTAGAGTCGTTGTGCAAGGACAAGGACCTGGGCCTCGCTACGGTCATGTGATGGACTTGGTTGCTCAAAGATATCTTGTCACTGTTAGCGGGAATGACGGTGAGAGCAACTCAGACTTCATTACCATGTTGGCTGTTTAGATTTCTTTTTAATGGAAAATAAAAATTGGAACCTGCTGTTAAACCACTGAATAGGCAAAATGTTGCAACTTAGATATGAATAACAGCCATTATTGCTTGTGAAAGACAAGCATGGAGGTTGCCCGTTTTTCAGAGTTCTTTTTGTAAAAATTAAAGAGTTCTGATAACAGAATCAGTGTCTGATTTAGTCAATCATAGTTTTAATATTTTTAATCCTGTTCTCTTTATTCAATTCTGAATTCTTGTTAAAAGGATAAAAATAATAGCTTCTGATTTGATACTTGGGATTTTTCCCCTGGATGTCCATGAGTTGTGGGGACTGGGCTCAGTGGGAAGGATAACAATTGAACCCATCAAGCTTACTTCAATCTATTAGAATTAAAGTTGATGCCTGCTAGCTACTAGCTCATTGGGAGTGCTTGAGCTTCCTTGAAGTTGTTATATTTGTTTGGCCAATGCATTTATCTGGCTCTAATGCACATTTTATTAGTACATGGCTGTGTCACTGTAAATTTGTTGTTATCCATGACTCTTGCAATATAAAAATTATTTTATTATATTTAATCATGTTATAGGGAAAAGAGTCCTGTCTGATGCCTGGGCTCTGGATACCGCTCAAAAACCTTATGTGTGGCAGAGGTTAAATCCAGAAGGTGACAGACCTTCTGCTAGAATGTAAGTCTGTTCTGTCTCTTGAGAAATGAAGGTCTATTATGTTTTTCAACATAATCAGACTAAAAATTTTGCATTATGCTACCTCATTAAACAGGTATGCAACTGCTAGTGCCCGCTCAGATGGTATGTTTCTGCTGTGTGGTGGAAGAGACTCTTCTGGAGCAGTATGTTCTACATACTTTTTTCAGTAGCTCATTATGATGTTTACTTTTAGTGAACTATGAGAGTGATAGTTTATTATTCTTTCTTTTGTATATTTGACGTCACATTTTTTGTGTTTTAAGGTCACTGTCTGATGAATGATGATTGATATTATGGGAGATCATATTTTCTTAAAATTCATATTCATAACAATCTTGCTTGAGACACGTGCATTTACTGTATGTATCCTTCTCAGGCACTAGGTGATGCCTATGGACTGCTCATGCATAGGAATGGTCAGTGGGAATGGACTCTTGCACCTGGAGTTTCCCCTTCCCCAAGGTATCAACATGCTGCGGTAAGTATAGATACCTACAACAAATTTGGAATTTTGGTATTTGGGAATTTTAGCCCCTTTTCTTCTATTCACCAAGTTTTGCCATTTTTTTTATTTTTATTTTTTTCTAAATCGAATTTGTTGTTGGGATACTCAGGTTTTTGTAGGTGCAAGATTGCATGTTACAGGAGGTGTTCTTAAGGGCGGACGTGCAGTAGAAGGTGAAGCAGCCATTTCAGGTAATTAAGGCTTTCTCTTTTATTATGATATCTTATGATCTTATCATTGCATGTGTTGATATCAATGTTGTTTTTGCCAATTCCTATGGTAACCTATATTTTGTTTTTCATTTGATAGTATTGGACACTGCTGCTGGGGTTTGGCTGGACAGAAATGGCCTTGTGACCACCTCATCACGTGCAAGCAGAGGTTATGATTATGACCCTTCTTTGGATCTCATGCGTCGTTGTCGTCACGCAGCAGCTGCTGTTGATGCTCACATATATATTTATGGCGGTCTCAGAGGAGGTAAACACTCAGAATGTACAGTTGAGAAATGTTGTCAGCAAAGATTGAGAGCTTATTTTGATACTGAAAATCAAGTGTGGCACATTGAATTGCTAGTCTGACTTAGCATATGTAAATACTAAATTAGTTGTTGTGAGATGTGATTTCTTTGTCCATCATATCTAATGTATCCAAGCATATTATCCATTGCAGATACTCTGCTGGATGATTTCCTAGTAGCTGAAAATTCACATACGTCTGAAATTAACTCTCCTGTTTTAACGGCTGAGAGAGCTTCAACTATTGCAAGCCCCAACAGGAACCAAACTAATAACCTGAAAACACCAGGTTTGGGTGATGGATCAGACATTCACTCATCTGGTGGCATGGGGTATTTTATTTATTGCTTCTTTGTTTGAAACTCTGCTTCTTGAACGTGTGTAACTTGAAAACGTTTATCTTCAGCACCATGGATAAAAACTCCATGGAGAAACTGAGGGAAGCATCTGCCGCTGAGGCTGAGGTGGCAAGTGCTGTCTGGCAAGCTGTGCAATCTGTATCAAGCAGCCAAGCTGAAGTAACATCTGTGTCAGATGACAACTCACAAGCTGCAGAAACAGCTTCAGATGGCAGTGATGTAGAGGGGGATGTTCGCCTTCATCCAAGAGCTGTATGGGTTTGGATTCCTAATCTATAATTGATAATTCTCGCATGGCTGCAAAATCATATGAACCTTGTTGCAGGTTGTAGTTGCTAAAGAGGCTGTGGGTAATCTGGGTGGAATGGTGAGACAGTTATCACTGGATCAATTTGAAAATGAGAGCAGAAGGATGATTCCCATAAATAATGATTTGCAATGTTCTGCAAAAAGGTTCACCAGGCAGAAATCCCCTCAGGGCTTACATAAAAAGGCAAGAATTGTTACTGGCTTTAACTTGTCATTCTAAACTCTTCAATTTATCATAATTAGTAGTCAAGCTCACTTGTTTTCATCATCTTCTTGCCAGATAATTTCAACTTTGCTCAGGCCTCGCAACTGGAAAGCTCCTGCAAACAGGCGGTTCTTCTTGGATTCCTATGAAGTGGGTGAGCTGTGTTATGCTGCTGAACAGATATTCATGCATGAACCAACTGTTCTACAGCTGAAAGCTCCTGTCAAAGTATTTGGTGATCTTCATGGGCAGTTTGGTGATTTGATGCGGCTATTTGATGAATATGGATTTCCTTCAACTGCTGGAGACATAACGTAAGTTTGGCATCTTTGCTCATTGTAGTACTGCTTTTCTGTCTAAAATAGCTGATGAAGAGAACACAGCTCTCTCTTCCAACAGTTTAGTGAATCTTCCTTCCTTCCTTCCTTCCTTCTGATGGACTATCCAAGTCTGAACTGTCTGTTAACATGAAGCATGGTTTCATCGGCCATTTGGCCTGCTTCATTCTCTGTTTTTTTTTTGGTCAGAACACACTTGTCTAGCTAATGGTTAAGTGAGGGTGTGTTGAAGGCGTTTAGTCTCTTGCTTTGCTTTTCATATAAACTGGTCACAATGTTTTTTGGGATGTTTTAATGATAAGCCCCTCATTTGATATTTTAGGTATATTGACTACCTTTTTTTGGGGGATTATGTTGATCGAGGACAGCATAGCTTGGAAACCATCACCCTGCTTCTTGCTCTTAAGGCAGGCTACTCTCTTATTCTATTTTATTTTTAGCTTGCTACCTCCTGTTTACTTCTACTCAACAACTGACCGTGTACTGCCTTTTGACTATGCAGATTGAATATCCTGAGAATGTTCACTTGATTCGCGGAAACCATGAAGCAGCTGACATAAATGCCCTATTTGGTTTTCGCATTGAGTGCATAGAGAGAATGGTAGGAATGAATGCTTTCGTGGTGCTTCAGTTTTTAGGTTCAACTCTGCAACTAACTATGTGTTTGTAGGGAGAAAATGATGGAATATGGGCATGGACACGGTTCAATCAACTTTTTAACTATCTTCCTCTTGCTGCCCTCATTGAAAAGAAAATTGTCTGTATGCATGGTGGTATAGGAAGGTCTATCCATTCAGTAGAACAGATAGAAAAGCTTGAAAGGCCCATAACAATGGATGCAGGATCTATTATTTTAATGGACCTTTTATGGTCTGATCTCATTTCCTTTCTGAAAGTCATATTATATATACACACACACGTTTGTGTTGGTTTTGACTAAGTAGTTTAACATTTTACTTGTAGGTCTGATCCCACTGAGAATGATAGCGTTGAGGGTTTGAGACCAAATGCCAGAGGGCCAGGACTTGTCACATTTGGGGTATGTACGATATCATTCATTGCACGCAGGGTTTTGTCATGTGGAATTCATTCTTCCTACCCTTGCTCCCATGGTGTGTAGATATGTAATCTCATGCTTACAGCTTAGACTGTAGATAACTAGATAATGTAATGAAATTATAGGTCTTAGTTGATTATTTTACTGTCAGTATTGTGTGGAGGACTGGCTCATCCTCGTCCCACATGCGGCTGGGTCCAAACCATAATTGTGAGCCCTATGGCATGCTGCAGCAAATATGTAGCCAACATATTTTGGCATCACCCATGTGATCATAGATGGGAATCGCTATATGGCTTGCTTCTATTTGGAAATCATACTGCTACCCTTAAAATCAGAGTGATGGAATCATGATCTTGTGTATGATTTAGCCTTTAAAAAATATTGAATGACGATGGAAATTTAATAATCATACTGCTACCCTTAAAAGTTTCAGTTGTAGAGATTCCATTTAAGATTCTAAAATTATATATATATATATATATATATAAATGAATCTTATTTATTGAGAACATAGTGTTATCAATATGATCTTACACCAATATACAATAAGACAACGGAATGGTAATTCGATAGCAAAACATTACAGGATTTAAAAACTTTTTTTATTTTGGTACTCATTTAAACCCTTCTCTTGAATTCTTATAATATGCAGCCCGATCGTGTGACCGAATTCTGCAAGAAAAATAAATTACAGCTTATTATACGAGCGCATGAGTGTGTCATGGATGGTTTTGAGCGATTTGCCCAGGGACAGTTGATCACTCTTTTTTCTGCGACTAATTATTGTGGTAAGTCCAATTTTCATCAGTTTTCTGTTTTGAATGTGATATCATTTCGGTTTCACTTATAGCTAATTTGCATATAGGGACGGCTAACAATGCTGGAGCCATACTGGTAGTTGGAAGGGGCTTGGTTGTGGTTCCAAAATTAATTCATCCCTTACCCCCTCCCATTCAGTCTCCGGAGACATCTCCTGAGCGTGTCATGGAGGAGACGTGGATGCAGGTGAGCTTTTCCCTTGATCAGATTTCAAAATACCTGGTAAGTTAATTTGTTGAATGGCTAATTTTTTCCCCTTCTTTCTTAGGAGCTTAATATTCAGAGGCCCCCAACTCCTACTCGGGGTCGACCCCAGCCAGATCATGATCGCAATTCACTGGCGTACATATGAGTGACATTATTTATGACTTAGGCTTGCCGCAACCGGGGATTTTATTGGCAAGGCTTGATCCAATGTTCTGCTACTCCTATGTAGTCACTGGTGAGTGGCGATAGTATACAACGTATTTTTTGTTGTACTTCGTTTTTGGTTTTGTAGTGGCGGAAAAATCAATTCTGGCCGTTTCGTGTACAAAAAGCTTTAGAGTGCCTCTTGATGTACGGATGATGTTCCTGTTCATATTGATATAGCGCACGTCGGGCATGAAGGTGGAAGAAATGGAAACTATCTTCTGCTCAACATGGCCTTAACTACATAGTGAGGAAATTTGGTTGATTGGCTTGTAAATTGCTATAAAAAGGATTGTATACCACTTTGCCTTCGCATGGTGTTTATAACATTTTGATCAAAGCGTCTTTCAAGTTTGAATTGCTTTATTCACATTCCAAGAAAGAGGACGAGACCCAGACAATTATTAGATTTGGCAAATAAGCACATCTCTCCTTAGATAAGTAACCATCCATGTGGTCTCGGGACACTGGGCGGCGAATTTGCTTCAGCGAGTAACCTGTGTATATCCAAGTACTTTAGATTTTCCTCTTATCTGCCGGTAATGATTTCTTTTAGAAATTTGATCATGTTTGGTGTCTGAATTATGTTCATTATACTCATCATCTAAACAAATAATTGGTGTCAGAATCTCAACTTTTATATATTTAGCAACTTAATTATGAGATATCTACCTTTTGTCTTCAATATTTTCAGGAATAATCTTTGTTGTAGTGGAATTTACACTTCTTATGTTCACGAGATAAAGTTATTATTAGTATTATTATTAAAATGTCTTACGAGTTATATTAAAATTATGAAAAGAAAAATACCTTTTAAATTGTATTAAAACATGGTGCTTTTTTTTAATAAAGGTGTAAATTTAGTTATAAATTATTTTTCTGAATATTGTTGGGTAACTCACACTAGTAGAAAACAAATAATCAATTATAAAAAAGCAGAACATCTACACCTTTCGTTAACTTTTAATGAAGAGCCATTTAATTAAAATTGTGGGGTAACGGTCATTTAATTTTGTTCTCTCTTCCCCTCATTTTTAGAATGCACGCCTCTCTCACTTGTGCAACTCCTCATCTCTCTCTCTCACACACACATTCATGAACTTCTTCATCTTTCCTTCATCACAATCACACACATACATCCATAGATGGGAGGGTTAGGATCATTGGATGCGTGCAAGGCATTCTTGTTGCAGTTCTGGTCACAATATCATTGCCTTTTTCACCCAACACTTGCAAAGCTATTTTGAGCACATTCCCCAACTCCTCGCACTCCAAGACCTTCGTGCTCAGCTCCTCACACACGAACACCCTTTATCCACACAAACTCTCACATTCTGTTTCTCCATCCCCAAATTTATATATACAAGGGTCCCTTCTTCCTCATTCATCCATTTCAGACTCCAAACTACCTCCCCCACCTCTCACACCATTATGGAATTTGGTAGGATTGGACCCTCCGAGCTGGGCGGCTTCTACAGAGTGGCTATCCAACAAGAAGAAGCTTGTCCTTGCAATTGTCGCCCTCCTATTAATTGTTAACTCTGTCGTCTTTGCTGGGATTGTCCTCGGCGGCCACGCTTGTGGGTCCAGCCAAAGCGGGGCTGCTATTTGGGGCAAGCTCGTGGAGGCAATTTCTTGGACCTACAACAGAACCCACTAACCCAATTTATGAGCGAACTCGCTGCTTGACTTCCCAGATTCCATGACAGTGAAGAAGCAGGAGCTCGTCCACATTTCCTTTAACATGACCCTACAGCACTTGAGCAAAGCTCCCTACTCCTCCACCGGGATCTCTTACGCCCCAAATTTACTCCAACAATCGGCGTATGAGGATTGAGGACTGCTTCGAGCTTCTGGAGGATTCCGAGCTTGCACTTGAAAATGAGAGAGAGAATGAGAGGGGGAGAGAAAAATTAGATGGCCCTTTGTTAAAAGTCAACAAAAGGTGCCCGGTGCTTCATTTTTTTTATAATTAATAATTTATTTTATGCCATTTGATATTCAGTCATTTTTAAAAATTAGTTTGTGAACGAATTTATACTTTTACATTTGTTTTTTTTTTTGTGTGTGTATTTCGACCTAATAATAGCATTTAATTGGCACAAAGCTTGATATTAGCTGATAATCACATGACAGTTTATCATTCAAAATATGGAATGACTAAATTTATGACGCAAGAAATTACACCACTATCCGCGAGACCGTAACTTGAGGTGGGTGAATGATTCTTTTCTTGTTTTGGGACACGGTGAAATGTGAATGATTCTTGGGTGACTTGAGATCGAAGAGGGCCCAGCATTGGCATTGCGGCGTTGCGGTAATGCGACCGAACTGCGGCCACGATCCCCATCTGGAGAATCCTCCCCTGTCCCTCGCCCGAGGGAATGTGCGAATCTAGACAGTACATACTGTACAAATTTAATGTTTTAATTATTTTATTTTATATTTATTAAACTATAAAAATTATAAATTTTTTTATTTATTTGATCACATTAAAAATTTCATGGATTGAATGTCAAAATATATTTTCAACAGTGTAGATTTAATATCAAATATTTTATACATAAAATTTTTAATATTAAATTTAGATTGTCTAAATTGATGATAAGATTTATTAATAGTTTAAGGTTTTTGTAAATATAGCTTATGTTATATGATTAAATTAAGCAAATAACCTAACATTTATTATATTTTACATTATAACTAATTTATTATATTTTTCAGTGATATAACAAATCCCTTATAAATTTTTAAATTTTTAATGATAATTTTTTGCATATTAATAATAAACTCCTTATATATAAATGATAAACTCTTTATATATCAATGTAAACTAGTCATATTTTTAAATTTTTATAAATTTAGTTTATATTTTTTGGGGCACAAGATTTTTTCAATCAATGGACCAATTTATTCAAAGTTTTTAATTTTTATAAATTGACCATCTAAATATATTCTTAATAGTAAAAATTTAATATTAAATTTGTTATAATTTTTATAAACTTTTAATATTAAATTTGGTTTATTTATATTAAATCTAAACTACTACCCATTATCAGGTTTATTAAAATTTTATAATTTTTTGTAATAAATATAAAATAAAAATAAAAAATTTTATATTAAACCTGAACTATGAAAACGATCCAAATTTTTTTTTCAAATGAAGTGGAGGGGCGGAGGAGGAAAAGGGAGAGCAGAGAAGCCGAATGGCCCCATTTACCAAATGATCCAAATCTTTTTTCAAATGAACTACGAAAACGATCCAAACTTTTTTCCAAATGAAGTGGAGGGGCGGAGGAGGAAAAAGGAGAGCAGAGAAGCTGAATGGCCCTATTTACCGACTCAAAGTAAGTGGGGAAAATAACTTAACACTCGAGATTGGATCCCATCACAACTGATGATTCCACCGGTGGAGGAGGCCACGTGATTATGTGATCAAGTTTCTTCCAATCCCCTGACAAACTGCTCCTATCCTAATATCCCTCGCCTAGGATCCCTAAGGGGGTTTCCCGCTTACAGATGATGGATCTCGTCATGTGCAAGTGTAGGTGCTGTGTAATGCCTCAACTCTAATTAACGTTTAATCAGTCGAGGTTGAGTTTGTCGCTTATTATTATTATTACTTTTTTTAACTTTCTCTTCTGTTTGACCTTCATCCACAAACTTCCATGCACTTTACATTTACCCTGGAACCCATTTATTCATCACTATGAAAGATCACATTATCCACAAGTCCTTAATAAAATAGGCCTTATTCCAGAACGAATCCGGTCGATCATAGTTAACGCCAATGGAAGGCGAAAAGTGACAGAAGAGCAAGCATATTTACGAATTAACAAGCCCACAAACTGTCCTAATTTCACCAGCTTCGCCTTTGAGGACCTCGATGGCCGCCAACTTCTGCATCGAGGCTGCGAACTCTTTAAGGAATCGGTCTTGTTGAACCAACTGGGTGACGGTGGTTCTTGAATTCTGGTCAGTGAGAAGAGCAGCATCTGATGTGAACAGACCCTCGTTCTGAAGAAGGATCGAATAATAGTTGGTGTCGAAGGTGGTAGAGCTTCCGGGGTCCATCTCTACAGCTGTGGTGAAGTCGGTGAGGCCTCGGCACTGAGTCTTCAACAACTCAGCATAGGTGGAGTTCAATGCAGGATCTTGATCACCGTTCCCACTGAAGTTGAACAGCCTCTTGCTGAACAAGTTGCAATGCCCTCTTCCGATTGTGTGCGCACCTACATATATCCATATATGCATAAAGCTTAATTCATTTGTGTGTGTGTGTGTGTGTTGCAGCAGATGAGTAATTGATGTACCTGATAAGACAACTAAATCATGGACCGTAAGCTTTTTAGCGGCGAAGTTTTGTTTGAGTTGGGTGAAGTTGAAGAAAGGGGAGGGGAGATTGGCCAGGGCTTCAGCGCTGTTGGAGACCGTGCCATCTCTTCTGCCAGTGAGCGCTCGCCACAGTGGCTTATCGAACTGCACTAGTGGGTTGTGATCAATGTTATATTATATCCCAGGGTCAAACAAAAAAGCATTAATTGCAAACGAAGTGTGTATTTGAGAAACAGAAACATGCATGAATTGTGGAAAACTGGAAATGGAAAGAAGAAAGGTTTTGATGAGCTTACGGAGGAGGAAACAGCGTCCCTAGCAGCTAGTGCGAGTATGTCGGCACAGGATACCACTCCTGGACACTGGGCCTCCATTTCTGTTTTAATTTCGTCAATGACATCGAAACCTGCCAAACTTAGATTAGGAAGTGCGTCCCTCTCTGCAGTATTGTTGGCCGTGGAGTTCAGCAGCACAGACCCATCACAACCCTGGCATGTGTGTTCACCCCCGACAAGTTATTCGTGAATCATGATAAAGACAGAGAGAGACATGCATGCATACTCAGGTTTAATATATACCCTGACAAAGCAGTCATGAAAATGCAATCTCAGCAACTTGGCAGGCAAATCAGGCCTTTCCAACACACGCTTCTCTGTTATGCTCTTCACAATCTGCTTGGCGTTAGGACACGTCATCTTGTAAAAGTTCTTACGAAGCCCACCTCCTTCACACACTCCAATAACACCAATTACTATCACACACGCTAATACCGCAAATTTGTTGGACTCCATGTTTAAACTGTGGAAATGGAGAACACTGGGTGCCACAATGACGGTGTGATTCGCTATGAGGCCGCTGCTTCCCTTTATAGGCATTTTGTGTCATCTTTCCGAAGCAAGTCCAGTTCAGCATTCCATATTTTATTCGTGAGGGCTGGTTTATATTTTTCCAGTTCATTGCTTGCAAAGCGTTGCTGGTGGGATAAAGATAATCAGGTTTATTATTTTGCATTAATTGAATACACATATGTACACTCTCGTTGATCCAAATGTGTGAGTTCTCTCTTCTTCTTATCCATTGACTACTTCGCGATTTTTGCCATTGTGTGTTGTTCTCTTCACAGCCATTTGCTTAACTCAATATGCTGTTTAATCTGCCTACGCATGGCAGGTTGATTTAGAATAGTTGAGAGATTTTGCCCATTGTCTCAACTTGGTATGAATACCTTTCTTCCCCTCCCTAAACTTTGCCCTTATTTTTTTTTTTTTAGACTAGGCCCAACCCGAATTATCGTGTTCAAGTGAGATTAGAATTACCGGATCAATCGAGTTCATGTTCAATCACTTAACTCTCTAAGTTTTTTTTTTTTTTTTGCCCATCGTTTAACTTTAAACCAAATGAATGCATGTTAACATATTTTCCAAGTATATGTTTGGATAACTAAATCAATTTTAAAGGTTAAAACTATGGTTTTGTCAATATATCCAAACACCTCTCTTGTATGTCAAAATTAATTATAAATACAAAACAATAATTTTCTTAAAAATATCTAAACACCTATTATGCATGACAAAATTAATTATAAATTGAAAATCATGGTTTTTTTTTTTAAATCTATACTCCCCTATATATGCCAAAATCAATTGCGAACCCACAAGCATGATTTGTTAAATAGTTTATATAATTTTTAGATAAAATTTTAGAAATGTATAATTGAAAAATTGAATTAAAAAGCATGTAATAGTAGCTAATGGAATGTTTATAGTTTTTGATTCATAATTAATTTTGACATACATGTATAGGGTGTTTGGATATTTTTAAGAAAATTATGATTTTGAGTTCACAATTTTGGCATGTATGAAGAAGTCCAAAATTCAAACTTATATAAGATAACATTATTGTAGTTTAAAATAGAACAGTTGATTTGTGCAAATAAAGAAAACAGGTGCATTCAACGTGCTCCAGATTTTGGATGAATCTAATTATAGGGAGAGATTTCAAATGCGGAAACCTGCCGCAAAGCTCGTAGCTTGGTCAACAATCAAAGTGATCAAGTTGCGTTAATTATAGTGTAATTTAACTTCTAATTTATGTACAGAATAACGTGATGTTTATTTCATCATGTTCATTACTTACTAATCACACAAGAATATTATCTGTGCAAGGGCATAAATGGTCGTTTCGGTTGAAGCTTTTGAAACCATCTTCAAAGATTTACTCTATAGGGTTAGCTAGAGAGACCAGCGTTTGCTTTATATCACGCAAATGTATAACAGTGTTTAATTACTTGTAATATGACGTGATTAATGGCTGAAATAAAGCAGATATATTATGTTTCTTAGATGTTAAAGCGATAATCAACACGCGAAAGCAAGTTGTTGAAAAATTGTTGGACGGGTTACTGACGATGATGTTTTTAGAAGACAAAGCAGCGAGTGCCTTGAGATGGAGAGCATGCATGGCACGGTACAGTGTTCTATATTCTCGAAGACTAGAACACCCCTGCCTGTATTTAAGGGAAACAAGCGCACCCGAAATTTCTTGAAGCGAGGAGAAAATCTGAAAAGGAAAATGGCAGGGAGAGTCCCAAAAGAGAAGATTTTAAAATTTGATTTTTTTAAAAAAATTCAAATTTTATATATTTTAATTTTTGATATTATATTTATCAAAATAAAAATAGCGCTTTTTCTCTTTTCTTACAGTTGTAGGATCCAATAGCAATATCCTCTATTTGGACTTTGGAAGTATAATTGGTGATATATGGTTCCTGCCTTCCTGGATATTTCTTCCTCATTATTATTGGACAACCCATCAAAGAGAATATTTCTTTTCTGTAAAAAATCGATTTTATATAATATTAAATATTTTTCCAATGTAATTTCTTACAAAATCATCTTGTTAATTTGATGATTGATCTTTTACGAATTGTTGGGGAAAATCTGAAAGTTTTTTTTGGGCAAAACAGACTCATGAAGCATGAATGAAATATGATGAGATGTTAATGGAAAATATTTTTTGGTAAAATTTTAATGAAAAATATGATGGGATGAAAAAGGCAATGAAATAAGAAGGATGTGTTGAAGAGGAAGGAGGGCCCACCAACCCAAACAAGGCTTTTGTCGCAACGGTCATGGATCCTTAAAATTCAAACTGTAATGTGTGAGAAGAGAGTACCACCGACTCTTTCCAAATTGGATCCATTCTGCTTCCCACTTACATCCATCTCTCGTCCACGCAAAGTAGTGCCTTATTCCAACCTTTTCTTCCTTCACTTAAACTTGATATTCCCTTCTCCCTCATCGACGAGATAGTCAAGGACTTTGTTTTGATTTTAAATAATGTAACATCTTAATCCATTTTTATAAATTTTTTTTAAGCTACTCTTGTTGATTATATATATCGAACAGAGTTTTCATCAACAAGACTCATTTCTAACGTTATAATTAAAGTAATGCTTTAGAAAAACTAACGCACATTTGAAAAAAAAAAAAAAATCTAACGTTATAGATTAATTTCCTTGCCCAACCAGAGATGAAAAATATTAGCCCAAGCCCACAAAATAAAAACGGGAGCATTTTAGCTCGCCAAGAAAAAATGTGTGGACCCCCCCCCCCCCGGCCTTCTCTTTTTTTAAAGATTTGAGTGATTGGAAAGTTATGCATTTCACTTTTTTTTTTTTTTTCCTAAAAAGCCTTATCCACCAATCGTTTCAATCATCCCCGCCATAAATTCAGTGCTATTTTTTTTTTTAATAACATGCGATTTAACTTTAGATTCTTTTTGCTGGAACTCCAGACGAACTTTTGAGCTGAGGTTATTGAAATTTCAATTCATGAAATCCTGAATGCTGATGATGGGAAAAATCTAGGGGAAATGATAAATAGATCCTTCCAAAATAAAAAAAATTACAATTTGATCTCGTAAAATATGATAATATTTTCTAAATTTCAAAAAGTCTAATTGTTGTTATAATTTTTAATGGAATGATAAAAATACTTTTTAATTTAAAAGAGTGAAGGAAATGATTAAAAAAATTGTGAACGTCTGAATCATTTTAATCATTTATTGAACTAAATTTGTGAATTTCATAACTAAAATTATGAATGGAAAAAAAAATTGTTGCATTTTGTTAATTGAAAAAAAATGGTGAAAAAAAGTTGCCAATGTTTTGAAGTAGAATTGTAAATTTTAAAATTAAAATTGTGAACAAAAAAAACTTCATTATGCTTTACTAATTGAAGAAAAATGGTAAAAAAAAAGTTATGAATTTCTAAACCACTTTAATTATTTACTAAACTATAATTGTAAATTTTAGAATAAAATTTGTAAACAATTTTTTTTACACTTTTTAAATTAAGGAGTTTTTTTTATCATTTTATTAAAATTTTTAATGATAATTGAATTCCTTAAAATTTAAAAACATTATCATATTTTACAAGGGCCAAATTGTTTTTTTTTTTTGGCCAGAGGGGGCCAAATTGTTATTCATATGTTTTGAAGAAATTTATTTATCATTATCCCAAAAATCTAAGACCATTTTCATCTTAGGTGCCCCTTTTCTTTGGTGAGAGTGTACTTTTAATTCACCTTAACCATTTAGGTACATCTTTTTAACATATTTTTGAATGTTGGTTCATTTTATTATAAGATACTATTTGTTACATTTAAATCCAACACCCATTGATTATTTGTCATTTGTTTAATAATAATAAATAAGTTCATTTATATTCTTAGGCTAAATTAAAAAAAATATAAATCCATATTAGTTTGCAAATCATTTGAATTGATACGATTCTTTGAAGTCATAGTATTATATGTATTAGATAAATTTATAGATTAATATGCAATTTGAATTCTAAACTATAAATGGACGATTTGAACCATAAAATTTTAAATTGTACATTTTAAACTTTAAATAATTAAAGTTGAGATAATTTCATCCCTATTGTTAAATCTTGACAAACATCCATTAAATGAGGCTTAATGTGTAATTTTTATTAAATAAGGGTAGGAGAGAGAGGGTTTAAAATTTAAAAAAAAAATTACACATGATGTCCCAATTTGACAGACATTTGTCAAAATTTAATTGTAGGAAAAATTACCTTGATTTTAATTGTTTAAAATTCAGAATATACTTTTTAAAAGTTTAGAGTTCAAATCACCCCTAACTTATGGTGTAAAGTTTAAATTTAATATTAACCCTAAATTTATTAAATTTAAAATATACTTTTAGTTATTTAATTTTACATAAGATTTTATTTTTTTCTTTAATTTTAGTAATTATTTTTTTAGTCATTTAATTCTAACATTGTTAATTATATCAATAAAAATTTCTTACATTAAATTTTTTAAAATACAAAAAATATTATCAAATATTGACATATTAAATTTATTTGTTTAAAACTAATAATAATTGGCCAAAAATATCATTTAAGTAAATAAAAAATATTTTATAAAATTAAGAGATCAAACTGAAAATGTAACACACCAAATTTTTTTTTTTAATAATTTAACTCAACCATAGTTGGGTTACAGCCACCCAACACATTTTTATATCAATAATTTCAATATAAAATATTTTATCATTGGCTTCAACTCACACACTATAACATTTCAAATAAATTTTTACCTCCCACATGCCATTAGACTAAATCACATTTGTCCATCCTTATATTCCTAATAAGTAAACTAAATTATATTTGTCCATCCTTATACTCCCAACAAGTAAAATAAGCAATTTAGTCAATTTTTAACATAAGCCAGTTATTTGACCTTATAATCTTGCCATTTTAATCAATCCAAAGTAAATCTAATATTAAAATTACAGTCATCCAAATTGTACCAAAAATAGAAATAGTTTAAAAGACATAATTACATTTATATATTCATATAATTGACAATAAACAAAAAGCCCTAATATTGGCAATATAACACATTATAAATCATAAATTAAATACCCAAAAGAGACAGTCGATCTATACCACTAAGCCTCTGGGACTCCTTCACGTGTCACTCGTGGCTCTTCTCTTGAAAATTGTTAACCACATAATGAGACTCAAAAGTCCCAGTAACCAAAGCCAATTTATGATAGTGTATACAAACAGTTAAGTGTGTGCTTACTACGTGAGAATTAAAATAATATAATTCCAACAAATATAAGAAATATTACAATAAACACAAACAACCATCCTTATATCCCTCCATTAACCTCGAGCCGTAGCCCTCACTCGGTGCTAAATTACCCAGTCAAAGGTAGATTAGCCCGAGCCTTTACAAGCCACCTATTGAGCTCCAATAGGGGCGTACCACATGGCACATAAATACAACAATAATAGCAAGTTTCCCAACACTTCCCACAATAATTAAACAAATTCATAATAATATTGCACAATTATACAATATTACAAAATTCATAATTTTCTCAATAATCACCTAATTAACATGAAGTAACACTAATCATAAATTAAAAGCATGGTTACCTTGTGGCTTTTTCAATAAATTATTCCTTAAAATTTCTCTCTCATCACAATATTCACCAGTAATACAATCTACAGATAACATATTATTTATAAATATTAGTTTCAATTTTTGAAATTAATAAAATAATTCTAATAATAGAATTAAAAATATAACATAATTCCTAATCTCAATCTTAATACAAATCTAGAGTTAATACTATTAAGTAAAATTTTTTTAACTCCTCTTTTAATTATCAATAAACATTAATAATCTAAAAATTAACTTCTAAACTAATTTCTATTATTAAAATTTTCTTTTTATTTCATAAATTCGTACCTAAAATACTCAAAAATTAAAAATTGAGTCTCTAGTTTAGAATCATAATCCTATAGCCATAATAATTCATTTCTCATCCCAAATAATCATCTAAACCTCAATAAATCAACATATATTTTCAGATCTAGTTTAGAATTTGATCCATAAGTCACAAATTCAAAGATCATCAACAAATTTATACTTTAGAACATTTATTATACTACTAACAACCTCAAAAATCATATTTATTCAACATAAATTTATCTCTCTTCCAGATCTTAAATTTTCTACCACTACAAACTCAGAAACCAAAGAAGAAGGATGACTAAGAAAAATTTTTAGAACACTTACTTAGTCTTGAAAAGCTTAAAATCACACCCTAAATATCCTATTAAAAACTCTTACCTTAAAACCCAGCACCGGTGAACTTGGCTCAAACGCTCTCTCTGATCGCACACGAAATAGAAGAGAAATGAAGGAAAAATGAGAAGAGAACGGTGGCTTTTAAAAATGAACGTGGGTCCCACAATTTTTTTAATTAATTTTCTCTTTCCTTTCTCTTCTTTCTTTTTTTTTATTATTATTATATAAATATAATGATTACACACGCACAGTGGAAAGTTTTCTTGTTCTTCTCGTTTTGCTTGTTTGTTTGTTTTTTTACCTTTTCTCTTTTTTTTTTAATAATAATAATAATTTAATAATATTTTTTTTATTTTTTTTTATTTTTTTTAAATTTTTTTAATTTTAATTTATAATTATATTCTAAGTTAGATTTAATAATCATCTCCTACTAATTTGCTTACCTCTAAATATTTTTTAAAATTTTTATTAATTCAAATTAACTATTAAAATTTAAATTGAGGTGTTTCAAAAAACTTATATAAATTTAGAGAATTAAACGTACACTTTAATCATTTATTAAAAAATACTGATAATCTTTAATTACAAATAAAGGACTGATCATAACTTCTTTTTCAACTGAGACTAATTAACCTACTCCCTTCACGAGCAATCATTTAACAGTTAAAATAACAAACTTGACATTAAAGATTTCCAAATTGTAGTTTGTTGCCTTTGCTTTTTTAAGAAGCCAATTGAAATTGAAACTTAACCTTAATAGTTAATAATGCGTTAATTTTGCTGGCAAAAAAATCAATGCCATCACTTTAATTAAGCGAACCGAACTTCGGAATTTAAAAGAAGAACTGCAATTTTACAAGCAAATACCCAAAAAAAAAATGTGGGGTATAATATAATTAATGAAGGGGCGGGTGTGGCAATATAAAAGACGACAAGGGACTAGAGATGAAATCAAAGTGGAGGATCGGAACAGAATTTGAAAGAGTGACCGTTAGAAGTGCGGAAGGCAACAAAACCTGAGAATCAACATCGACAGATTTGTGAAGCCGAGCAGAGCAGAGCAGCCACGATGACCCAGCAAGACAAAGACCACACCAACTCCCTCGTCCCCTTCCTGTTAAGCGCTTTGAGAAAATCAATGGTGTCATGTCGGATGCAACCACCCGACGATGTGATCTCCGCCGTCCCTCATGACTTCGAAACCGGATGGCCCACCAACGTTCAGCACATCACTCACGTCACTTTCGATCGCTTCAATGGCTTCCTGGGTCTGCCTGTCGAGTTCCAGCTCGAAATTCCGGGTCGGGTTCCCAGCGCCAGGTTCCTGCTTGCTTCTTTCATTTCTCCCCATCTTGCTACACTTCACACGTGATTTCATTATCTGCTTCAATCTTACATGCCTGTTTATTTGATGAGGAGCCAAAGCTTTTATTGTTGTTAGGTCTAGTTCTGCCTGTGTGAGCGTGTGTGTGTGTGTGAGAGAGAGAGAGAGAGAGGCCCATTTTCATTCACAGAAACCTCGGCGTTCTTCTTAACTGGTTTTAAAGGAACCTTGAACTTCTTCAACGGTCGCGACCAAGCTCTTGTAAATTGTTATGACTGGGTTGACCGCGGAAAGCATCAGACATAGCATTCTTAGGAATTTTCTATTAACTGGGATCCCTTAAAATGAGAGGAATGCTTGTGATTGTTTGGGACATATCACATGCATAGGATTCACAGTTAACTCGAAATAAGCTCAGATTGGCATAAAGGTTAGTTCAAAAATCAAATATGTGCAAAATAGAATTTGACTGAACAATGCCTTCTTCTAGGCAAAGATTTGAACTTTGAGCTTCAAAAATATCGTAAACTAGTTAAACACCGCAGCTATTACTAAAAGCCGATTATTCTTTTTCTGAATTCCATTTTTCCTAAATAACCTCATCTCCTCATCTATGTTTAATTAATGCATTGTTCTAACTCGCAGTCATCTATAATTGCAGTAAAAGTGTGTTTGGCGTCTCAGCTGAATCAATGCAGTGCTCTTATGATTCAAAGGGGAATAGTATCCCCACTATTTTGTTGCTAATGCAGGAGCGTCTGTACTCACAGGGAGGCCTGAAGGTACTGACTGACTTTACCAATTACAAATACTTGTACACGTCGCTGGCCATAACAAAAAGATGTGGCAAGAAGGAAGTGAGTTACAGATTAGCAAATTCATTCTTATTTTAATGATTTTCAGGCGGAAGGAATTTTTCGCATAAACCCAGAGAACAGTGAAGAGGAGAATGTGAGGGAGCAGTTGAATAGGGGGATTGTGCCCGACGACATCGATGTGCACTGCTTGGCAGGCCTAATCAAGGCCTGGTTCCGGGAGCTTCCTTCCGGAATTCTTGATGGACTTTCTCCAGAGCAAGTTCTTCACTGCAACACAGAAGAAGAATACGTTGAACTTGTGAAGCGACTAAAGCCCACAGAAGCTGCCCTGCTCACCTGGGCTGTTGATCTCATGGCTGATGTTGTTGAGCACGAAGAACACAACAAAATGAACGCGAGAAATGTTGCCATGGTTTTCGCTCCGAACATGACTCAGGTTTGTCATTAATACATCCGCCTGATGCACTTACTGATATATATATATATATATATATGTTATATCATTACTTCTTTAGCTCCTTTCACATGAAAAACCTGCAACACTTATTATCTCTTCTAAAATCCGCACTTCCCCTGAAACAGATGTCCGATCCATTAACTGCTCTGATGCATGCGGTCCAAGTGATGAACTTGCTCATGACTCTTATAATGAAGACACTCACAGAACGAGAAGATGCCGCGGCATGTTCGCCCACGTCGTTTCATTCATCTGAGGATGAATATGAAAGTGGGGAAGAAATGGATACTAGTAATGACGAAGGGGAAGGGGACGAGGAAGAAGAGCAAGAGCAAGAGGAAGCCGAACCTTCATGTGAGAGAGAAAAATATGCTATGTCGTTTACTGAAAGCGAAACCGGGCAATCCTGTTCCAGTTCTTCATGCGAAGAAAAGTCCGTGAGATCTAGTGTTGACACAAGCAGTCCACCGATAAAATGTGCAGGCACTAGTAACGTGGAGATAACTGCTAAATTAA
This sequence comes from Prosopis cineraria, assembly GCF_029017545.1. NCBI lineage: Eukaryota > Viridiplantae > Streptophyta > Magnoliopsida > Fabales > Fabaceae > Prosopis > Prosopis cineraria. The sequence continues at coordinate 44,349,352 of NW_026555334.1, forward strand.
CGGACCCTTCCCCTGGTGCCACTGTCTGCATCTAAAGAACTTTTTTGTTTTTCCTTTTTTTTTAAAAAAATTCAGATTATATGTCTCTAGGACAATTGTTCATCGTGTAAATTGATTGACAGGGCAGGAAATGTTTGCTTGTGGTGGTGGGTTATGTTCAGTTTAGGGCTGACCTTAATCCAGTTCTTCCCTTATTGAAGTGAAAATTTTTTATCTAGACGTGACAGATGGTGATGTACTGCCATATAGGAGAAACTTCATGTGATGTGCATATTTCACACGGGTGAGATTCATAGGCATTCAGTCTTCTAGGCTTGTATGGTATTTGCTTTGTATGTTATTAATGGATTCCAAATTCATCGCTGTGCTATCCTATCTTGCGCCGGATGTCTTTCCCATGCTCACGAATGAAAAGAATTTAATACTATAAATCAAATAATGAACTGCACATATTTTGAGTGAACCTTCGTGCTGGGGTGGTTGGTGCCTGGTGGCGGCATGTGATTATCTGCATTTCGAAAGATACCCTGTTGAAAGTTAAAAAATAAGTAATTTTTAAGTTCAGAGATTTTATTAAAAAAATTATCATATAAAAATTTTATAAGAAGCAGACATTATTTTATATTTGATTATAATAATAAAAAATAATTATTAATTAGTTATTTTTAAATTTTATAATATCTTTATTAATTTTTGCTTTATAAAAATGATTAATGATTATATTATTTTAAAATTTTATGATTCTTCACCTCTTTAAAATACCTGTTCTCCTCTACTTGAGAAATTTTTTTTGATATTTTAATTATTTTTAAAAATTTAAACAAATATTATAAAAACTCACAAAATAAATTTAAACAAAAATAAGTAATTTTTTCATAAAATAAGTTAAAACAAATGGCTCCCAGACCTTTTAGAACAGCTAAATTTAGAAAAGAGATACAAACCCAATACTCCGTGAAACTGATCCGTAATCTGTCACAGTAGAAACTGTAGAGATTACAACTTTAAATCAAACTAACAGAAAAAAGAAGGAAAATGCAGAAGTGACTTACGCACCGATTACGAATCTCCGAGAGGTGAGCAGCCAGCCGCATCATTTTAAGCAATTATGTACAATTAAATGCTACTTAATTGATCCACCGCCCCATTCTCTCTTTGAACACACGGGGAAAAATTACACAGAATTCTGGTAAAGCCTAGATTACACAGGAAGACGACCGATCGTATAAAGATCAAAGGCTCAGGAAAAGAAGAATATAGAGTCAAGATGCCAAGCAAGCTTCCCAGAATCGCCTGTTCTTTTCCATCTCGTCCATCAACTGCTGCGCCGAGTCCACCGACAAACTTGATCGGTGTTGGTGTTTCTGAATCTCATCATCGTCACAGTACGACGTTCCATGTACATCGGCTTCTTCTTCATCATTTTTCTTCCCGTCAGGATGCTCACACTCAGCATCGGCAACGCAAGGTGTATGTCCTCTGAGCTGTTGATCAACCAGATCCCAATTGTGACTCTCAGATCCCTCATAGCTGAAAGATTCGGCGTCGTCGTCGTCGTCGTCACCATCGGCTCCGTCGGATTGGTCATCCATGATGGCATCACCGTCGGCCTCGGAATCCCCAGTGGCTTCAAAAAGCATGAAACGAGATACATCCGTCGGCTTCCTGTCCATCGAGCCAGAACCTCGCACGAATAACTTTGGAATGCTGCCAGTATCGTATTAGAAATCGAGAGAGAATATCTGGGAAAAGCAGAGACGAAATTGAAATTGGAAAGTGAAATAACAAGCGAAGGTCATCGGGGGCTGTCTTTGTTTGACAGATTGAGAAAGAAGAAGGGGGGGGGGGGGGGCCAGATGAGAGGCGAGAATAAAAGTATTAATAAAGAAGTAGGAGGAGGAGCTTGAAATTGACGAGGGCGACATTCTTCTAGAAGCTTAACAAGCGGAGCATGCCCATGCTTTTACCCACTCTTCTAGATGGAATGGTAGGGGACGAATCAATGACGCAACGTATATGACTCCTCGTTTTCCTTTCTTAGGCCGTCCAAGCAACCATTATATATTTCTCCACAATCTCCGACTTTACGGTTTTTTCAACTTACATCCACGCTTCACTTCATTTCCTTTTCTACCTACGGAGTTTCTACTAAAGGGTGCACTGACTTCATCCAACTTGACGGAGACCCCATAAATAAATTAGAATATTCAATTTAGATGCCTATTTAAAAATACTTAAACGTACCTTTTCAATGGATGGGCGGGGAGAGTTGTTTGATTAAACAATTTTTAATTTAGGGCAAGAAATAAAATTCCCTCTTAAAAATTTTCAAACTCCTTCTCCTTTTCAATTGACCACTGCTCCTCATACTTCTTTCTCTGAAAAATAGAGGAGCCAAAATTGTAATAAAATCTAGACCATGAAAATTATTGTCCAGACTCAAGAAAAAAATATAAAAAATTGAGAATAAAATTTGAGAAAGAATTGTAAATGTAATAATAGAGTTAAATGGCACAAATGAGCAGTTGAAGACGTGAAGGGAAAAGAAAATGGAAGGGAGGGAGGTGAGACTGGGAGGAAAGAGCCGACAGAACAGTTGAAATGCCGTCTAAAGTAGGTGTCATGATTTTTGGAATTTGCGAATAGATGAATGACCGTTGGATAAAACTGCAAGTCTGTCACTGATCACGCTTCATACCAATCACCACTCCATCTGCCTCTTCCTTAGTTCCGCATTTTCCAAACAGCTAAATCACCATTCTTTTATTCCCTTGTGGATTTGATCCTTTCAAAAAAGAAAAAAAATCAACCCAAGTGTTCTATTATGTTCTTGGAGGCCTCTTATACTAACAAAGTAATTTAATATTTCATAATATTATATGTTAATAAGTTTTACAATAAATAATAATTTGTCAATAAAGTTTGTTTTAAAATTGTTCTTCATTCATTATTTCACTTTTTAATTTGTTTTCTTCCTTTTCTTATGTCTCGATGGGACTTTACGGACTCGTGGCAGTTTCAAACTCTAGAAATTCTGACAACATGAAAAAGTAATTTAAGAAACCACATGTTTGACACGTGTCTCCAAAATGATCAAAAGGAACAGAGTTGGTGGGTGAGGTGCCCTCCATGATCACAATTAGCATGTGCTCGGTGAGTTAAAAAATATAAAATATTTTTAATTAAATTTTAACTTTAATAAAATATTTATTTATTTTTAGGCTAATATTTTAACATATTTATATTCATTTAACAAGATATTTCACTTTAAAATAAATATAAAATATTTTTTTATTAGAGACACTTTTTAAAAAAATATAATAATAACACTTTAAAACACTAAAAATATTTTATATTTTTTAATATACAACTTTACACAAAATATTTTATATTTTTTAAAGGAATAAATTATTATATTAATATATATTCTCATGTTTTTTTCCTGAAACAACACGGTTGTTGATGCTATCTGATGTTCAAAACAAGCTAACATTTGATGATTACCTGAGAGACTTGTATTCTAATATTTAAATTCCATAACACGTATCAGCATTGCACTCACACTTACACCCCACTTGTGTATTTCCTACCCATCACTTCAAAATACGCCCAAAAAGAACAAGTTGGAGGGAGGCTAGTACCACGTGTTTTGATATAATAGATTAGCTTAGAAAGGCATATATATGCATTGTATGTTGATTTATAAACCGTGCCCCTTCTTATAAATTGTTTAATTTTATATTGACAGCAGCATTCACCGGGTTTTAGGTTTATTTAAAACATGAGTGGAAAAAAAAAAAAAAAGATACTCCATTAAGGGATTAAAACAGCGGTTAAAATCTTTTCCTGAAACAATCACATAATCCTAGCATATTTTGTCATGGACCAAAAGACAAAACAAAAAAACAAAAAAGTGGTACTCAAACGGGATTAGTTTGAAACAAAGCTGAGTCTGAAACTGTTACCGTCCACTAAGGTCCTATCTCCAAAGGGGAGGCTAAAGGCCACCGTCCATCGTGACCAGCAAATGAATTCTCGCCTTTATCACAACAATGGAGTGGGTTTACTGCTTAGTTTGATTTTTCTCCCTAAAAAAAAAAAAAGAGTTCCACTAATTTGAAACCACTGGATGGCTAATAGGTAGTTGATACTAGCTGGTGGAAACTGGAAACTGGAAACAATACTTCACCTTTTGACTCCTTTTAAAGAATGACAAAACTAAGTGGGAACCTGTGTCGTTTCCAAAGCAATCGACATGCCTTGTGAAGGGAAAATCAACAAGTTATTAATTATTAGTAATTAATAATCAATAGATATATATCATCAGTGAGGGGCTGAGGGGCCATGAATTGTACAGATCACCGTCCATGTTCATTCAGCTCTGTCATCGTCCGTAAGGCTTCCTCAGTTTGTTGTCCCTCTTAAGCTGAACCTTCATTTTCTTACCACCTAACTCGCATCCATTCATCCTCCTAGTAGCTGCTTCAGCTGCTTCTGGAGATTCATAGCTCACAAATCCTGCAAACACCACCACCTTATCACTCCAAATCATAAAAGCCACACAATTAAAAAAAAAAACACACACACATTAATAAACAAAATAACTGCAGCTTTAGGTTGGGCTCACCAAAACATTTGCTTGCACCAGCTGTTTTATCAACAAAAACCTTAGCACTCAAAACACTACCAAATGGTTGAAAGTATATTGCAAGCTCTTCATCACCAAATTCTTGAGGTATGTGATAAATAAAGAGATTGGCACCCGGCGGTCCTGTGTCATAGAACACGGAATAATGAGCATATTCTCCCACGGCAACCTTTCCATCTTCCTAGAGACACAGGAAAAACAAGTGCAGGTAATATTGAGAACAACCTTCAACCTGACTTTTGGAAACTTGACTGCCCCCTGAAGAGGTAGCAGAGTCACTGTTCCACGCAGGACAGGAACTACTCAAATGCCTTGGACCTATCATTCTTCCAGGATATGGATGCTGTAGAGCTGGTACTGCAGTGTAAGAACCAACATAATTTGCATGACGCAGGGGATAATCCCTAGGGCTCATATTAGGGCCAAGATTAGGCTGCAATGCATTTACTTGATTCAAGCGAGGCATCATATTATGGAAACCAGGCTGGTTCTGCATTGGTGGCAAACGGTAGGACACAATCCTGTAGCCCCCAGCAGCCTATCAAGAGAACATGATGCACAAAATTTCAGACCATGAATTTACGATGAAATTGAAGAAAAACAGGCCGAATTAAGAGAAAACCATTATTTTTAAGTGCATCTCAACAGAGCAAACCTGATAACCATATACATTATGTGGAGGAACATAGCCCATTGGCAGGGCTCCAAATAGAGATGGATGATGAGTATTAGGATGTGGCACCCTAGATGTTTGGGACTTTGCTTTCTGAGCCCTCCGAGCTTGCCTTACCTTTTCAGTATCTGCCCACTTGACAACCAAAGGTACACTTGAACCCTATAGAAGAAAATATAACACTCAGATCAACCCATTGTTAATGTTGGCAATATCATTGACAATTCTAATCAAGTGTGATCGGTCCAAATGTGAGCCACAAACCAAAAAACTTCAGGCACGTAAGCACACCGTATATAAAAATTGCCCACATGAAGATTGGTTGCCAGAAGTAATTTCTGAGTAAATTCAAAGTCAAATCCATTGTGATTGAATAAGATGTATGTGCAAGTCTGCAAGGGTTTCATTCAGCTAGCCTATGAGCTTATATATGTATAAATACATTGATTGACAGTGAATAGTAAATGAATGTGTGAATGCTTAACAATCCCAAGCTTTAGGTTTCAGCTTGGCCTATTTACTGTAAATGGTATTAAAAAAACTTCACAGGAGAAAGCCTGAGTTTCACTTTCCAAGCTCGTAACCAATCTGTTCCTGTTCAAGCCTGGACCTCGAATGTCAGGTTATACAAACCAATTCTGTACGTGTATAAAGCCAGATTTAGCTTTCTAGATGAAGAGAAAGGATTACAATGACATCTGAGGGATATGATTAATGGTTCACGTCCCTCACCAACAGGATTTTGTGGCTGAATGCCGCTTGAAGGTCGGAAATGCTGCAAACACGATTTACAACTAAAATTGTAATTGTGTTTAAACTTGCATGCTTCCATTCTACCACATCCAAGGAACCAGATACATGTTTCTCAATCTAAAATTAGCGCATAACATATATAGAGGATTAATCGTACCATGTATGCAAGATAGAGGTTTAATTACAAGTCTTTTATCAGCTAGTGAGTACTACAGTTACTTTACCTGATTCTTAAAATACAGGGCCAGATGAAAATTTTCAACAAAAATTCATGCTACCAAACAAAATCTAAATTGTCAGGAATTCAGTTTTTTGTTTTTTGTTTGTTTTGTCTTAAAAAAGCCGAACCTTCATTTTATGCTTTCCATTGATTTCCTGCAGGGCAGCAAGGGCCTGTTCTTTTGTTTCATACTTCAAAAATGCACAACCTACCACAAATTCACAATGGACAAGAGCAACTAATGTTGCTTCATGGTTTCAGAAAAGGACAATAGAAAAGAAATCAAGAATAATCTAAACTTGCAACATTACCCTTATTTGTCTGCTGGGAACCTCTTAAAATATGCAAATCCTTTATGTTTCCGTGCATGGAGAAAAGAGCGGATAATTCAACTTCAGAAACATTCTTTGGAAGCATACCAATGAAGAGTTTGTGTTCTGGATTCAAGAAAGACAAAAAGTACTTATCAAAATATAGTTTCTACCATCATGTATATTCAAGGAAAGCCAAGCTTAAATACGAACTTCTGCACATGAATGATTTCCAGAGCAAACTAAAAAAACAAAAAAAACAAAATACATATATATCATACCTAGCCTTTCCATCTCGCCATCTGCATACTTCACCTGCAAGGGTCTAGATGCCTGAATTGGACACAAAGATCAGGATACTTCCCTATCAGAATTAGCATAATAACATCATTTCATGCAGCTATCATCATCAGACATCAGTGATCCAGGGAAAACTGTGGGTGATTGTGACTCAACATTTTTTTGACTTTTATCAATTTGGTAATCCATGTTTAGATCAAAGGTTCACAACCATCTGGAACTAGTTTTGAACACAATCTATAACAGCCCTCTGGGTCACCACTGCCTCTCCAGGGTCTTTTCCCAACGCTGGACAACACACATGTCACCACATGATTGCCGGCTTTCCCTGACTCAATGGTACCAGACTTCGCCTCAACTTCGTTAAGGTGGTAGAGGTTGGAGGTTTGAGTCTGGGAAGGTTCCAAAAGACCTCTTTGGTAGGGTGAGAAATAACCACTGTACCACCAGTGGGAAAGCTGGCAATCATGTGGTGACATGTGTGTTGTCCAGCGCTGGGAAAAGACCCTGGAGAGGCAGTGGTGACCCAAAGGGCTGTTATATAAAAGGCATCTTTTATATAACAGCACGCGGTCCTCACCCCACCTCACCGGAGGTCTTTTGGACTGGACTCACCCCGCCTTCCAGAAGTCTTTTGTCCAAGCTGGGCCAGTTCCCCTCACGAGGCCCAAACCGGCATTCACCACAGGTGGTACTGTGGCTATTCCTCACCCCACTCAAGAGGTCTTTTGGAACCTTCCCAAACTCGAACCTCCAACCTCTACCACCTTAACGAAGTTGAGGCGAAGTCTGGTACCATTGAGTGGTTCAATGCTGCCAGGTTCAGCCTCAACTTTGTTATGTAGGAGAGGTTGGAGGATCGAACCTAGGGAGGCTCTCCGCAAGGGGAATAATCCTGCACACTACTGCGGGGAAGCCTTTGTCTCCTGATGCTCACCGTAAGGGGTAGGGTCACCCTTGTTGTGGGCCTGGGGAGAGAGTGTCCAGCGCCGCAAAAGACCTCGAGGAGGCGGGGTGAGCGGAGGGCTGTTACACAATCAATCGTGTGGGCATATCCCAATGATGTAGAAGGCTGCCTGATCGATCACCTTAAGGTCGAGCAAGGCTTAAAAAGGTCCTTCCAAAATTTTCACAAGTCCTTGTCTAGAAAGCACCATAGAAGCATATTTATAAATTTTATGAAAGAAGCTACAATTGATTCGCACATGATGACTTTAGCGGACAAAAGATAATTATCAATCTGAGGTTGCACGCAAATTGTGCCTCTTTTACTAGGATCGCAAAGGATATTCATCTTAAGTCAGTGGCCGAAGTGAGAATTTAGAGCTAGGATGCTCACAGTTTAGTTAAGTCGTAGTACCAGCCGCCAAGTTCGCTGCCCAGAAATAGCAATTACCAGAATAAATGGCCAAGTTAGATATTCATATTCTTTCCCAATTAAGATTTTAGATAGCCAACAGCATCAGCCACAATAGCGGCACCAACATTGTATTCCACTGTAAACAGTTTATTTTCAAGTTTCAACAATAAGAAACAATGCTAGCTCGAGGGGGAGAAAAGAAAGGGAAAATGGAACTCGACTCATGATGAGATGGAAAGATGGCACCAACCCAAGGTAGCATTTTCTTATCATGACACGCATTAACAGCCTTGTCTGCCTCTTCTCGGGATGGACAAATTACAAAGCAACACCCTGCAACCAAAACCCACGAGATTGGGGTTGGAATGCTGTAACAGAAGCTCAAACTCAAGGAATCTCTGCTCTGACTAGTCTGGCAATTACAGGAAAGGGAAGACACATTTTTTAATTAAATCAGGAGCGGAAAATGCAGGATTTGAGTTAAAGAAAGCGAACCTCGAGAAGCGCGAGTGGCTTTATCCTTGATGATGTTGATCTCGTCCACTGCAACAAACTCCTTGAACAATGCAAGCAGCTCATCTTCGGTTATATGCTTTGGCACTTGACCCACAAACAGCTTCACTCTTTCCTCGTTCGATTTTTTCACTTCCTTCTCCTCCGCCGCCATTGATACCCGAGCAAGCTCTCTTTGTTCCTGTGTCAGTGCTTCTCGCTAATAAAGTGCTCCTCCCCCCCCCCCCCCGGTCCTCAGATTTGGTGCATCTCTGTCAATCTTGCTTGGAGCCGTCTCATGATGGCAAAGGTTGGCTCTTTGGTTGGTGAAATCGTAATCAGTAGCTTTGAGTAAGGACTTGTTCAGTCATTTCTGAACTTTTTACGGGCGAATGCCCCTACATCTGTAAAATAACTAGGCTGTGTCTGTCGCGCCTTGTAGATAATTAAGTATTAAAAACGATTATCTGGAGAGCTAAGACGCTGGTTTATTTTATAGATATCGGCAGTGATGATAAAGTGGGGGTATGGCAATAAAATCTCTTCAAAATATAAATGATAAATAGGTTTTGCAAAATGTTAAATGTGTTATAGTCTCTACGACTTGTCTATCATTTTTTCTCTTGGACAAGTCTGTCATTTTAATTTGCTGTGAAATAATATATTTGTCCCACTCCATCTCTCTCTCTTTCTCCCCCTTCTCGTCCTCTTTACCCTTCGACTTCTCTCTCCCTCGCATATTTGATTTTCGACCAGCCATATGGATCTTCCTTAGGTTCACTAACATCGTCTACAACAAGTACATCCTCAACCACAAGATATATAATTGGCCCTTCCCGATCATGCCTTTCTCCTTGTTTGCATCTTGAAGTTATTGAACCCGTCTCCATGTCTCACGAACTCTACCTCAAGTCTGTCATGCCCATCAGTGCACTCTACTCCCTTTCCCCTTGGTTCTTCAATTATGCATATGTATGCCTCTGTTTCTTTTATTCTAATGTTTAATGCTCTTATGCATGTCTTTGTTTATTCGAGGGTTAAATGTCTCAACTTTAGTCAAAAAATTATTGGAAATCTTAAAACTCAATTATGAATTAATTTCATTGTTTAATTTTAAAAATTTCATCTCTCATCACCTAACATTTTTTTTACTATTAGCTGACCATTAATGAGCTCCACATTATATTTAATATTTTTATTATAAAATATTTGAGTTGAAAGTGTCCACCAACTCTTCAAATAAAAATTGAAAGATAAAAATAACTTTTAACTTAATAAGAAATATTAAAAAATAGTAGAACCCATTAATGACTTATAGACATTAAATGTTTTTATCGTCACGGTGATGAAAAAGGACATCTTTAACATTGAAGAATAAAATTGACATATAATTAAGTTGATAGTCCCCAGTGACTCTTCAAGTAGAGTTGAGGGATAAACCTTAACCCTCCATTTAATGAGAGGTCTTGTTTAAGAATAAGAATTTCAATGGCAAAACTGTGGCTAACATGATCTCAATTTCTCTTGGGGGTTTCGATTGCTTCATGCAATGAAGCTAAATTTGATGCTTAGAGCATTACTTTGAAGATTTTGCTATGTCACCTCTTGCTTGGTTTTCTTGTCCTTCCCTCGGTTCATCGTAGAGTTCCCATCCTTAAGGGATCATTCAAGTTTTTGTGTGGACTTCAAAATCTTGGGATAGATTCATTTTGTGCTTTTGCTTTAAATCTAGAGATATTTTTGCTATTTGAGAAGACATTGGCTTTGATCATGGATGCTGATTGAATGGTGAAGGATTGGTCATCGAAATCAGAGATGCAAAGTATTACATCATGAAATTTAACTCTTGAGTTAATTGAATTAATTAAGGGCAATTAAGTAATTTTGAATGTATTTGGCGGTGTGTGGATGGTTATAGAAGACTAATTGGCCTATTGGGTTATTGTTGTAGCCTTAAGATTAGGTTTAGAGTGGAATCAGGGAACTCATATCCTAAAATTGGAAGAAAACATAAAGGAATCACTTTTGTACCGCACACCATAGCTTATGCAATCTCCATGACAGTGCAATGATCAGATGCATGATACAAAGACTCTCTATACCATTTGTCACAAGCACCACGACGTGTGGTCAATTTTTGGTAGAAATAAGAGCACTATTGATTGAAAAATAAGCTCGAGAGCTTAACTTGAGTACAACTTGGATGCCATTTAAGAGTAATTTGGAGCTAACAAACATTAATGGTAAGTTTCCTCAGCCCTCTCCTTCCTTCCTCTACCATTTTCTCTAAGTTTTGTAGATGAGAGTTGATTTTCAGACTTTAAAAGCTATGGGTTTGAATTGATTGACTTAAATAAAATTAATAAAAGTTGTTTAAGTTATTTAAACTAAGAATTTAGGGTTTTATAAGCTTTTGGTTGTTAGGAGTCATTAATATATAAAAAATATATTTAATGAGGCAGTTAAAGGTTGTTTAGTACTACTAATTATGAGCAAAGAGTTTATTTATGTTAGTTGGGGCCATTAGGAGTTAAGAAACTTAGTGAGTATGATTGAATACAGAGATTGATATTTTGAGTAGTTAAAGTGTTGAGCTAAAGGATTGAGATTGTGTAAATAATGATATTGATGATTGTAATATGATTAATTATAGATTAATCACCTTGAGACACCATTCAAGTTTGGTAAAGCTTAGGAAATATTTGGTATAAAAGAGTAAACTTTTGATCTCTCAAAGGTTTGATATGATCGAGAAAAATCTAATTTATGCGTTTATTTGTTAAATTGATTATATATGCCTATAAGCTTCTTGGAAATATGAGATATGCCTTTGAAAATGTTCAATGCAAGCATGACATGATCTTGTTGATTTACATGATACTCCCTTCATCCTAAATTATAAGACACTTTTAAAAAAAATTTCACATATCAATAAACTTCATTAAATACACTTAACAATTTTATTTTTTCAAAATAAAAATATAAACTTTCAAAATGCCTATTATTTAATATATTGAAAAGAGAAATGATGAAAATTAATTATAGAGGGAGAAAGAGTAATACTATAATTGGAGCATTTAATGAAACCTTAATATATTCAAAGTATTTTATATTTTAGAATGAATAAACTCCTTTAAAAATACTCTATAATTTAGGATGGAGGGAGCATTTGTTGCAATGGACTTGATAAATATTGAGAAAAAATATTAATTTAATGTATTGTGAACATGTGATGATGATGTGATTTGATCGTAATTTCTTGCATGAATATATGATTTGAGGAGTGTGATGACTCGTGAAATGAGTTAAGTAATGAAGAGATGTGTATGATGTCTTGGGAATGGTGTTCTATTATTATGATGCTTTGATAAATTGCATGCCAAGAAACATGGTGATTAAAAATATGCATGATATGTGTTAAGCATATGTTGCATTACATGATCATATAAGGGGGAGTTCACCTAAGGAGAGGAGTAGAGACTTTAAATCCTTGTGGTACTTCCATCTTTTGGAGCTCAATGGTTTACCTTTCATTTATTGTCATACTTTTTTAATGAGAGACTGTCTCATGGTTTATTAAGCAACTTGAACCTAACTAATTTTTACTTGTTACATGAGAAGGCTAGCGTAGGGGCACAATACTCCATAATGTGTGATTTGAGGGAAGCCGTGATTCCAAAAGGAGTGTGGTAGCCTTAGCTAGATAGCCCCTCACAATTAGAAGGCTTGGGTAATCTATTCACATAGAAAATCCCCTTTGATTAAATAGCCCATAGTTTCAATCGAAAGTATCTAGATGGTATAATAATGAAAATGATCATGCATATCATTTTATAGTCACGTGGTTATTATTATTATAGCCTTGAATATGATGACATATTAGTCACATGGTTGTTATTTTTGTGGCATGTTGTGTATTGTTGTTCCCAATCATATGATTGTTAATTTTGTGGCTGAGAATGTTGATAAATGTTATAGATAGATGATGTTGTCTTTTAAGCCACATGTATTGTTATAATGGATTGACATGCATTTGTGTAAACTAGATTAACTTTAGTTACTGATTGATTGTACTCACTCTCTTTCTCTTTAATATTATAGGAGCTAGTTCAAGTCAAGATAGAGGTAAAGCGATATAAGCTCAGGATATGCTAATCTTAATTATAGGCCTTTAGTAATTTAATCATGTGTATTTTGAATTCATTATTTCCAATTAAGAGCGTATTTTGATTATACTTGCACTATTTGCACTCTGTGAGATTCAATTGCATTTTAAGCTTTAAGATATATGCATTATATTAATTAAATTAGTTAGGCTTAAGATGTTGGTATAAGTGTAATAGTAGTTTTGTGAATGCTTGTGTAAAGCAAATATTTGAATATCTTGAAAATTAAAATGCAATTGACCTCCACTTATTTTTGATTCTAAGAGATTGAGAATCGAAATTGAAATACGAATATTATTAGGTTGATATAGTGTCTACACATATCATTTAGAATCTATTGAATGCGGTCTAATAGTGGTGGCAGGCTTTTGATACTTGGTTGGTATTTTGGACCCTTAGTTATGTTTTAAAGTGAGAAAAATGTAATTGAGTATCCAACTTTTAACGAAGATATAATCTTAAAATGAAACTAATGTTATTAATTAAAACTTTGAAAGAACTCTTTATAAATCATCTTAATTAAATGTCTAAAAAAAAAATTTCCAAGCATCGAATGATTGCTCAAGGTTTTACAGGATTTGGTGAGGGATAACATTAGTTGATGAAGCAAGTTTCAGACCAACCAGCAGGAAGCAATCAAATCCATTCGGCTTATTAGGCTCGACCACTCAGGTTTACTGGAAGGAGTCTTCGATTCTTTGGGCAATCAGATTAATTGCTGCATTTGCAGAAGAGAACGCCCCGTGAAAGCTTTCCTGATAAGAAATGGATTCCAGCTCCCTGGCCATCTTCAATAAGATCTCACCCAGGTCTGTTTGTTTCTCCAGCAGAGATTTGTAGTACGACTGGGCTGCAACTTTGCTTATCTCCACGTTGGTTTCCTCCGGGCAGTACTCGTCGTCCAACCACTTATGCAGCGTAACCCTCAGCCACTCTGATTCCTGAAAGAGATGCCGGATCATGTCAGTTTGCGAGAGCACAAGCACCCTCAGGTGAACTTGACATTCACCCATCAAATTGGACAAGCGCAGTGTAAATAATTAGATTTCTTTTTTGAATAACAAATGCAGGCTGGCAAAGCTTGAAGGAAAAACAGGCACAAAAATGACATATAAAAAAAAAAAGTCAATTAGACCATGCCACGCCTTTATTCTACGAACAATGTCATGCATCCAGAAAAGATTTTTTATTTCGAATCGCGTGTCCATGACCTATGCACAGGTGTTCGGTTCACGCAGAAGCATGGACAAAGCAAGAGAATCAGACGAAAGGGGGCTTGAGATTTTGGTATCATATTTCCGAACTACAATAAGATATGTAAACAATTTTTTTTTCCACCCACCCTGTAACCTGTAGAGCAGAAAAAATGGATCCTTGTGGGGGAGTTAAATAGAATTCGAAGGAATAAAGTGGGAAACAGTAAGGAAAGGAATTCGAAGGAATACCTGAAAGGCGGTTGGTGGAAGTAACCAGTGAGGAGGAACCCTAAGGTCTTGAAGTTGGGCGCCGTCGTCGTCCTCATTCAGGGGAAGCGGAGCAGAGTGGGATCTGAGAAGGGTGAGAGAGGAAGGAGGAGGAGGGCGAATGGACACAGAAGCGAGGGGGAAAGCAGAGGGAAGAAGAGAGGAGCCAACCAAGCCAGAGGGAGCAGCGCCGGTGACGCAGAGTTGACCCCAGCTCAAGCTTAGGCTCATCATCGTTGCCTTCCTTCCATCCCCCTCAATCCAGCCTCTCTGCCCTAATAAATAATTCCATAACAAAACTAAAAATCTGAATCCTCAAACACGATATTTCTTTGATGACGACAAAATAACACGTATCCACCTGCAGATAATTTTTTATTTCTGTCAGTGCATGCGTTTTTATTTTATTTTATTTTATTACCTATTCACTTTAAAGTTTCAAATCCAATTTTTTTTTTCTGATCATTTTTTGTACAATTTTATGTCTTTGCCGGTCGTCTGATAAAATTCACTCACTTTATTTACAAAACCGATATATTTTTCATTAAAGATCTCTCTCACACACACACACACACACACACACACACACACACACACACACACACACACACACACACACACACACACACACACACACACACACACACACACACACATTGTTAAAACTTTTATAATAAAAAGGATATAGATAATTAGGCATAGATGATTTTTTCAGTAATATACATTTGTTATAAGAAATGCTACCTCCGTTTAAATGTAATGTCTTTTTAAAGAATTTAATATTAAAAAATATAAAATATTTTTAATCTTTTAAAATGTAATTATTATCTTTTTTTAAGTATTTCTTTTGAATAAATTAGTTTATATTTTTAAAGTAAAATACCTCATTAAATAGGGATAAATATGAAAATATAAAGTTAATTTAAAAATAAGTAATTTTTTTTATTGAAAAGTGAAATTCAATTAAAAATGATTTATATTTTTTTAAGCAAGGGAGTATCTATTTTTGTCTGCTATGATTTAAATTAAACAATAATAAAAATAAAGCTTATTAATTCAAAATTTTAAGTATGAAGTTCCACACGATAAATATTCTAACAAAACACATTCGATGTCTGTAACTTTTAAGTCTGATATTTTAATAATTATAAATAATGAGCATCCTATCTTAAATTAGAAGTACAGATTTAAAGACGGTAAATTGTAAACCGAGGTCATATCTCAAATAATAAAGTCATAGTAGGTATTTATTTATTTTTGTTAGAGAACTAATTTATCACATTAGTTAAACTTCAAGAAGGTCTATATGTCTGAATGAAATACTGATTTTACTTGAAGTTGGAATTCACAGTCATTAAAAACGTGTTCTGTACTCGGCAGTGGTACCGTGCCACAAAGCCTCCAGCCAGCCAACAGGGAGGCGATCTGTGATATTGGATCACAAGGCAAACGAGTGACTAACCTAATCCATTTTCTACGGATCAAAATATGAAGAGTTTTTAATAATAATTTATATATCAATAAAAATCTTATTTTTACAGAAATATATATTATTTTTTATTTTTATTTCTAGATCCAGTTTATTATAAGTGAAAAGAGGATCATAAATTCACAATAAGTTCACTAATTCGAGTTAATAAATATAATTGGTAAAATTGAAAGAAAAAAATTCTACAAATACTAAGTTACTTAGGTTTTAGTCCAAGATTAATTAGTTGAAAAAATAGCTTATGCTTTGAACTGGATGGAGTACACTGTATATATAATTTCAATATTTTTAACTATATTTATTATTTTGCATAAAATTGCGTCCGTTATCATTTTCCCCCATCCGTATTACACGGGTGCATGCTAGTTCTGTTTGTGTCAATTGAGGGACGAACATACTAAAATTCAATCGACATTTAAAAGGAAGCCCCTAGACGCCCGTTGGCTGACGCGGCAGGATGCTTTCTTTCACCTAATCCGCAAAATGTCATGACATAGAAGTGACGTGATGGGAAGAGTGGGAACTATTTCTACAGTCAATCCAATGTCATGAGCTTGAGTAGGCGGGGTTGAACATGGACACGGAATCCACTAGATTTGGCTCCTCTATCTACAATTCTACATCAGTATTATAAACTTCTGGGACGAAGAGTTCCATGGTATGCACGGAATCAATTCACCCACGCAAAGAAAATAAACGACAATCAATGATCCGTTCTGTCGCTTTGCGATTGCAATAGAGAGGCAATGTCGTTGGCTATGTTCTGTGCATCGAAGCTGGCTCCATAGAAGCCCCTCTGTGCCAGTCCAACGCAGTACAAACCGTTCTTTCCCTTCCAGTGGTTTGGGAATTTTTGCTTCGCAAGGCCGTCCTCGTTCAGAAGATGCCCATCCCCCTGTTCAAAAGTCAACACCAATTGGTCAACAGCACATCCTGGGAAACGGATGCCATGTATTTTCTTCTTGAGGTTTCACCACTGTGTCTTAAGAGATGAATGGATACATTTCATATGACATGCATTTACCTTGAGCCACTTGTGAGTTGATCTCTTGAAGCCTGTGCAGAAGACAATCGAGTCAAATGGAAGTGACTTGCCATCCTTGAACACTACCTCGTTGCCTCCAATCCGCTCTATTTCCGCCCGCAACACCTTCAGACACATATATGCACACATATCACCTTCATACACATTAAGCCTGTCCGAGGTTATGCAAGCTGAAACTTATCCTACTAGCTAAGAGCTAACTGGCTCTGCTCTGGCATATAGAGCTCAGCCTCGAGTTTTCCAATGGCAAAACATGTTCGAAATTCATCATTTGGGATTTGATCGCATCGAATGGACCACAACCGGGGAAACCCTTTAGTTCAATTATCAAAATGACAAAACCAGATTGAATCTAAACAGCAGGAGCAGTAATAAAGGAGGTGAATTCACATTCAGGTGCCACGTGTATTTGCACCATATACCTTTATCTCTCCAGACTTGATTTTCTGGACGGTTCCTACATCAATTACAGGGAACTTGCCGTACTTCATCTTCATGGTGAAAGGACCCTCGCTAGGCCAAGGTAATCCATACTTGGTGAGATCCCCAAACACGATCCTGCTAAGTATCACCAGCAGATTCTCCACTGTGCTCGGAGACAGATACTTTAACAGAAGCGAGCCGTAATACATCATGTCCCTTGTAAGAAAATGAACCTACAAATCATAATATATTGATATGTCTACTGGCAAGATTAACCAGCCAATTAACAAATTCGGAATAAAAGAATCAATGAATTCAGGTTGGCGACAAAAATTATGTAGTTAATTACCGGGCTTCGAACGATAATTGAAGGTCGGGCACCATAGTTGGCCAAGTCTAACGCAATCTCCATTCCAGAATTGCCGGATCCAACAATCAAAACATTCTCGTCTTTAAAATCCTTTCCATTTTTATACCCAGTTGAATGAAGCACTCTCCCCTTGAAAGTGTCCAAACCCTCAACCTTAGGCACGCGAGGCTCCGCCGTCTCGCCGCTGGCCACCACCAAGAACCTCCCGGCATAGTCCTCAAGCTCACCGGAGTCTCGGTTCCTAGCCTGGACTGTCCACAGGTCATGGGCCTCATCGTATTGGGCTACTTCGACGGCTCTGCGGTAGGAAGGGCGAATATGGAAGTGATTGACATAGTCATCCAAGTACTGGATGAACTGCTTCCTGGGAACATAATGAGGGTAAGATGGAGGGAACGGCATGTGAGGGAGCTGGCAAACTTGCTTCCTGAGGTGGAGGCAAACACGATCGTAGGCATATTTCTGCCATAGAGAAGCATAACAATCTTCCCTTTCGAGCAGGATGTGGGGAATGGATTGTCTGGTTAAGCAGGCGGAGGCGGCGAGGCCGGAAGTGCCGGCTCCCACGATTATGACGGCTGCTTCCTGCATCGTCGTCGAGGTGCGAGGAGGTGCTCCGTCAAGATTACCGAATAAATATGTGATCCAGGAAGGCGCACATGTGCCACTAAAAAAATTCCTACGTGCACGTCACATAAACAAATTAAAAACAAAAAGTTTAGTTTCTGTTGAGAGTGGGATTTGAACCCACGCCCTTTCGGACCAGAACCTTAATCTGGCGCCTTAGACCAACTCGGCCATCTCAACTTGATAGTTGTGGTAAAATATTATTGATATAAATAGTTGACAATTTACCAATCACTTTAGAAGGAAAACATGAGATTTTTCGAACGGCCCCATCTCCACCTTCGTTCTTCACGCGCTGCCATTTCCCATGCAATTCGATGTCATGTCCTTCCTGTGACTTATCTCCATTGTTTCTGGTTTATTAAGGATTTAGGATTTCCTTTATATTTGCATTATTGTGACATGAAAAAAGTAATGACAGCTATCACAATATTTTAAAAATAAAATTAGTCTTTGGGCCAATTGAAATATCAATTCATGATTCATTGGTCAAATTGCTGTCCATTCATAGTCGAATAGAAATAATGGAAAATATTTTCGTTTAAAAAAAAAGAAATAATGGAAAATATATTTTTTCAGTTAGTTCACAATGATAAAATTAATTCAAAATTAAAGTAGTTAAATATTAAATTTTTGATATATGTAATATAATAAATAAGATAACAACAAAAAATTTATACGCAAAAATTAATCTATTTGTAATACATATAAAAAAGGTAAAAGATTTTAGGAAAAATGATAATGAAAGCTCTTTAAATTATATAAATAAAAATTTAATCTCAAAATGCCATAATTTCACTAAAATTTTTAAAAAAATTCTGTCATTAATAAATTTATATAAATGACTAAATTGCCCTTGTTGTAAATGATCAAGTGCTATATCAAGAATTTGACATGCGAACTTGTGATTTGCTATTGCATTGTTGTGAATATAAAAAAATTATGATTATTTAAACCAAATTTTTAATTGACACTTGTTATTTTCAATAGTTATAATAATATTAGCAATTTGATATGTGAACTTATGATTTGTCATTGCATTGTTGCTAATATAAAAATAAAAATTATGATTATTTAAGCAACTTTTCTTGATATTGCTATAAATGTTGAAAATAACACATTTTGTTTAAATAATCACAACTTTTTTTTTATATTAGCAATAACACAAAAGCAAATCACAAGTTCACATGTCGAGTTCCTGACATGGCATTTGGTCATTTATAACAATGATAATTTAATTATTTATATAAATTTATTGATGACAAAAAAATTTTAAAAAACTTTAATAAAATTATGATATTTTTAAAAAAATTAAATTATCATTTATATAATTTAAAGAAATGTTATTATTATTTTTTTAATATTTTATTTTATTTTTGGATGAAAAGGCAAGCAAAAGCTTGAGAGTTTACTGGTTATGTACTAGCGGTCCTATTGGACCTATTCAAATCATCTAAATAGAACCCAAAACGAATAGAGACGAGGTCCTGCTTGATGTTCTCGGAGCATCCTTAGCAATAAAATTAGCACATATAATCCAATGCACTCTCTAAAAGAGTGTTGAAGCTCCACAGTTTTAAAAAGGAAGGTCCGTTATCGCGTGATTGTAACGGAGAGTTAGGGGGCGACCATGAATTTCTTACACGAGTACATTCTGATCATCACCAACGCGGGTTTGCACTGAAATCTGAAGCTGATTATGCGATGGTAGAGCTGGGGAAAGTGAGATGAGTTTATTCTTTTGTTTCTGATCCACTAAATAAAAGGGATTGATCTGACCTAAATTTTCACTTACCACGACATCAAGTCGATGCCCATCTCCTTTGGGCCTTTTTTGTGAATTGGGCCAATGTTAGTCCTACCTTTGATAACATCATTCCTAGCTGCTCTATTGGGTTGAAGTAGGCTTCAATTGTTATTAATTTTAGGTTTAATATTCCCTTTACCTGTCACAGGATATCCTCCCTTTTGCTTATGAAAAGCTCTCTTGTCACCAATGGCCACTTGTCTTAATAGTTAGGGACCTAGATAGTTTAATTTAGGGACTCGAGTTTGAATCTCAGGGCATGCAGCAACACAGTTGAGCATGCAAAGAATGTCTCGTCAATGATACATGTGAAACTTCATCAAAGAAGGCCCTACTTAAATGAAAATTTAAATTAGTTTAAAATAAATTAGGTGAATAATGAATCCAACATATCCGGAACAATTCACGGTCCTTGATGTGAAGGGAAAAAAAAAAGCAAAAAAAAAAAAGCTCTCTTGTCAGAACTTCTTCTCCAGCCCTCTGCCCATTGAGTGTCAGGTGTATCGATCAAGTTTTTCCTTTCTTTATTGGGAACAAGCTCTTTACCACAGCCGACAGGCTGCTCTCTTTTTCCATCTTGTTCGAGGATTTGGAAGTCTCTTTCTTCCTCCTCGTCCCGCAGATCTGCAAGCGCAGCAAACCAAGATTGTGAAGCCTTTATTTTTTGGTTTTTTTATCAGGGCTTTTCTGGTTCTTTTGGAAGGATCGTTGGTTGCACTTCCTCAATAACCGAGAACAGTATCCATCGGATGCAAACATCGAGGTGCCAAAAAATTCATCACCAATGGGGGTTTTCTTCTCCAGCATGGCATTAGATTGCTTCTCAGTATGCCCCTCATTAACAGAAGTGCTCGAGCCACACTTCCAGGGACAGGCTTCTCGTTTATGACCATATCTACCACAGTTGAAGCAAATCAAACCAAGTCCCTCATATTCCACATTGAAGATGTTGCCCGCTGCCATGATTTTGCGAACTAATTTCTTTTGAAGATCAAGCTCAACACAATTTCTAGCAAATCTACCCCTCTCAATCGTAGCATCTTTAGCCATAAGATCCGATAGAGTCCTGCCTGTACAGTCACCGAGTCTAGCGATAAAATACCCATTGTAACAGTGTATAGAGATGTGAGGTATTCTTTCCCACGTAGAAATTCTTCCCGAGGGGTTATGGTGCGGATCGAAGAACGAAGACCATCTTTGAACAAGCACACAATGTTGTTAGACCATGGGCCTTCATACAATACCTTCTTGTGGCGCTGCTACTATAAATCTTTATCCAAAAACCTATTGGAGAAGTATTTGTTAGGTAGATCAATGACTTCTAGGCTGTTAAGATTGATGTTCCAGATACGAGATAACCATTCTTTGATGCCGTAGAGGTTGTATCTTCTGCGCAAAACCGTGACTGCCGGAGCATAATTCCATGGCTGGTACCATTCATTAAATTCTTCTTGGGATATTTAGACAACTGGGCAAGATTCCATCAGCTTTTTAACTTCTTCTGCAGGTTCTGGCATTTTCTAGAAAAAATTCTTGTTCTTTATCAATAAAATTGTCGCTATCTAAGTGCCTTGCCCGATTAGAAACACCGTTGAAACCCAGTAGGGAACCATGGTAGGAGGCTGGGTGGGGTTTCTTTGTATGTTCTTGGTCACTTTTCTCCTCCATGATCTGTTCAGTAATCTCTGCGACTTGAGGTTTAGCTTCTGGTTCTGCATCTTCTAGCATAAGGTAGTCGGGCACAGGAGGTGAGTCACCATTATTTGGTGTTTCTTTTGTTTCTTCATTTTTCTTCCTTCAAGGATTAGAGCATCTGAAGGACAATCCTGTGGCACCTTGCGGGTGCTGGAGCCGTCCATACAAGTTAACATTAATATTTTATTTAAAAAAACTAACTAAAAAGGCTTGATGGCCGAAGCAATGCGCATCACTTGAGAATGTAGACTCTTCGTCCTTTTCTCGCTGATACTCAGATTATGTTTTTCAAGTTGAACAGCTAGTTTTTTGAATTTTTCGTCCTCTCCCCTGCAACACTGATTTTTTAACCCTTTCCTTCTTTCTTCTTCCTTAGTAATTTCTTCTACTTCTTCTTCTTCTTTCCTCTTGTTAAAGGCTAGCCATGGAAGAGAGTTGATGTCACATAAAGACGATAGTGGATCCAGGATCTAGAGTCTAGGGTGCGAGACAACCTAATTTATAATTTTTAAAAATAATTATGTAGACAAAGAATATAATAACATAAATAAAATTATGTATATTGTTATTTAAAAAAATATACTGAGTATTTATTTGGACAAAAATTTACTGAAAAAGTTGATAGAGTTTAGTTTGAAAAAAAAAAATAAAAGAAAACTATTATTCAAAAAGATGACTTAATTTATTGTGTTTGGATTTTATTATAAAATAAACAACTTTTGACCCTTTTTTTTTATAATATGTCAAATAACTCTAAATTTTTTGATTTAAATCTATGGAATATGAGTTAAAATATTATTCATTTAAAAAAAATTTAAACTTAAATATTTTTTATTAAGTCTAAAGTGTCCAAAATTTTAAAACTAAGGGTGCAATATTGTAATCATTATATACCATTTACGTAATTTTCTTCATGTGAGCAGGTGCATTTGCTCCCTCCTCACGCATATGTAGTTCCATCATTGCATAAATAAAGAAAAAATTGCTCATTTGTTGGGGTGAAATGTTAAAATCTTAAGGTTAAAAGAAGAAAAAAGGAGGACATTTTGAACTGGTCTAATGCTTGATTTTGATTTTCAATCTAAGAGTTGATCCAGGGTGGTCTAACCCAACCCAACCTTCCAAATAATTTTTCTTTGCTAACCAAATCGCTAACTTGATTGGATGGCAGTCCGATGGATATGACTTTAAAATCATGGGTTGTTAGTAAATTTTTTTTGATATTTTATATGAAAATGAAATTAGAAGCATATATTTTCACCAAAAAAAAAATAAACATGTATGTATGGGAATTGCTTTCTGTTAATTTCTTTTTATTAAAAAAAAATGTCTATTACATGAGGAAGGGTGCGATTGTATGCTATTGTGTGAGGAGTCGGGAGTGGGAGAGGTGAGCAATTGAATTATTTAAACAGTCTGATAAATAACTAGACCATCTTGTACTTTATAAAGTGATACGCGACAGGGTATCAGCACCAACGCCAAATGCAGCATATAGCCATGTATGTTATAATGTTAGTAAGTGCTAACAAGTGACCCATCCTTTATTTAACTTCATTTATTCATTTAACTTCAGGCTTGTTGCAGTTATTATAGTTCTCGCTCGCTGTTTGTCCTTGTGAAGTTTATTTTTCTTGAGCTCTGGAATTGGCAAAACATGCCCAGAAAGAGGACATGCAGAGCAGAGGCACAGTGTGGAGAGATAGGAGAGGAAAGACCACTCGTCCTGGGAAATTACCCAACAGACTGTTCTGTTGAGATCCTTGAAGAATTGTTTTCTTTTCGTCGGCCCCTCTGTAGCTTTTTTTTTTTTTTTTTTGGGTTCAAACTCGCATACAGATGGTGAGAAGGAAAGACAGACACCGATTATTCACGTGGTCCAGAAGGAAATCACGTACCAAATTTGTCTCGTAGCACAGGATACCAATTATCAGTGAACCCCACCCACCACCACATCTAAAGGCTCCTTTTAATGCCTCAATCATGAACCTCCTCCTTGGTTTCTCCACGACACTTTTGTTTTCCCTTCTCTCTCGCAGACACATTAGTTAAAGTCCCATTATTAAGTCAACATATATTTGATTCTCTCATCATTTATGGCTTCCTTTTGGCCATTCCCTGCAATCTTCCTGGCCTTGATGGCGTCCAATTGTTCGTCATGCCTGGCTTGTCCACCGAGTGTGCGTTTTTCCGCCATATCAGCGGCACCAACAGTATCACCCGCTGCTCCTCTGGTCTCTGCTCCTCTCTCTCCAGATATTGAGCCTCTCTTTCCCTCTCCTGGTAAAGCAGCTTACTCTCCTTCTGACTCTTCGTTGCCCACCATCCCTGCCAGCCCGAGTCCTCCAAATCCCGACGCCTTCGGTACTCCAGGCTCAGTAATGGCGTTTCCTCCATCAGAGTCTATGCCAGCCCATGATGCCCCTGCTTCACGCTCTTCATCTCTCCCTCTGAATCTCCTCTCATATCTGGCTTTACTGGTAATTTGCTTGGTGCTCCAGCCTCATGGCATGTGAATCTGAGTAGATGCTGCTGTTTCTACTTTATTGTTCTTGTCGCTATTAGAGCGTTCCCTTTTCTTTTATTATTTTTGGTACATTGTATGAGGCACTGTTGAATGATGCTGCTTCACCAATATCAACAATCTTTCAAGCCTGGCAAGAGTTATCTTTAACTATTAACTGGTGTCTGTCTTCAGTTATGTATGCTGGAAATTTTCTTCGAATTTCTTGTAGGAAAGTATAACACCTGTCAAATGCAATCCCCTCTCGCTCGAGAGACCGAAGGGAGATAAGGGACCACAGATCACTCATCACTTTGATGTTGCTCCGAGAGCCTTTTGATGACTAATGCGCGCATTTGGCTACAAGAAACAAGGTTTTTTTTTTGGGGGGGGGGGGAATACAGTTCAGGGGAGCAAAAAGAGATGGGAATTAGAGTGGGGAGGCATTATAAATAAATAAATTGAGACGATGGGTATGAATACAATATAACTCGGTGACAAAAGTAAGGACCACTAACATACCCTATCTGGCTTGTCTTTGCTAGAAGGAAAATATGTCAAATTACACAACTACACTTAGATCTAAGACGGACTAGTAAAATGTATGAAGCTTCCACCGGACAATCCTAAATACAGATTTTCGAAGATATACAGGGGTGCATTTCCACTTGGTATAACGCTGCATGCCTACTTGTAAATCACATCTAGAGAGCTACAACACTGGGCTGATTCCATGGATATCCATTAAACAGCTTCCCGGACAATGCTCCCATGAGTTTGTTGAACTCGAAGGGGTGCTTCCATTTTTTGGCGCAGTCCTTAGCAATGAAGTTTCTCATCTTTGAATTCTCCTGCTTGATCACATCTATTGCCAAACTCAGATGTTTTATCACCTCTATCTTCTCCTCATCTTTCTGCCTCAGTTCATCCTGCTGTGCCCTATTCTCTTCTCTCAGTCTCCTTATTTCTTCCCTCAACATCATTGCTTCCTCGCTCATGGCATCTTTCTTCTTCAGTTCATCTTTCTGTTCCCTGCTCTCTTCTCTGAGTCTTTCTGCCTCCTCCTTCAAAATCATCAGTTCATTATGCATGGCGTCTTTCCGCTCGACTTGATCCTTATAGACCCTGTTCTCTTCTCCGAGTCTCTTGACTTCTTCACCTAACCTCTTGACTTCGTTATTCACGGCCAGAAAAGGAGCTTCCCCTTCTGCGCAGTTGTCAAATTCAGTTTCCTCATCTTGTTCAGGATCTTCAACTTCAGACTCCGCAGACTCCTCCACATCACAGTTCTCAGAGGAGTTGTCATAACTGCGATCGGTGGAAGTCATGAATTTCTCGGACTGGTACTTGGCCGAGGCAAAAGGAGATCCTCCTGAAATCAGGAGGCGAAATCCAGAATCAGGTTTGACTTGATCATATCGCTCGGCAAGAGAGCGATGAGTCCGATAGAAATCCTCAACCATGCTAATAAGCTCTGGTCGCTTTTTGTAATACATCTCTGCACGTTGCGCAAAGGAATCCGCATCTTGTTCAATCAATTTTAACATCGCCTTTGTCTTCTCATTTAGCTCTGTCATCAACACAACACACAGAAACAGGCAAATATCAACATGTTTTTCGCATTCCTTTTAATCTTATATATTGATTCGTTGCTAAAATCATTAGCCGTTGTAACCCTCCGGTATGTGGCCACAAAGAGGTCCAGACATAAGTCTCAGCTCACTAAAGAAAAAAGGGGTAATCGCAACGGTTAAATCTAGAGGCAAAAAGTAGTAAAAGAAAAGAGCTCGAAAGGAACAAGCAGGAACCACGCTTCTTAAAATAGGCCCACAACCTTTTTTCTTGTTACCAGTACACCTGCTTTCCTCTTCACTCTTTTGACAACGTGTGGTTTGAGCTTCCCAAGTGCTTACGTTTATAGATCATACTATGCCATAAGGAAAATCAAGTATCATTCCGGAAAACACCCGTGGGCCCAAAACTTCAACATACTACGAGCACAACATTTAGAGACAAATTGAAAGCCAAATAACAGAGCCAGACAAATGTTTAGTGGGATCCTCAAGCAATCAATGCAACATTAAATTTGGATAGGCCATGAACCATAACCACGAAGATACATCATACGGTTCAACCCAACACATATGCTCACAATCAAGCGAATTGCTCAGCTGCAGATATTTTCCCCAAAATTTGCAGGGCTTCGAATAATGAAACTTTTCTACTTTCCACGGGTTCAGAGTAAACACCTAAGTTAATCGAACATTAACTACAGAGGAAGAGAAATGATACCAGAGAGAGCGGATTGGAGCCATGGGGATCTTTTAGAGGTACTGTGATCGTCAAGCCACCACCAGTGTGAGGGTTGATTCATCCTCATTTGTGCCATCTTCTACGTCACTCTTCTCCTGGTTATCACCGAAGCCTTTTATATATGAAAACCGATATCGAAAAACAACAAAAAGGAACCTTGAATTTTCCAGGCAGCAAAATAAGCAGCCCGTTTTATAGCTAAAAGATATCAACAAAAATATATTGAAGCATCAAGTTTATGGTATTTTCATGAAGGGTCAAAATCAAATGCACCGACAAGAGATGGATACCGCTTCTTCGTTATTAACAAAAACAAGACCGCAGAAGCATCGTAAAAGCCATATAGAGGCATTCCCGTCCTTTCAAAACAGACCACAGGAATACTTCAAATGAAAAAAGTTAACAACACAAAATTGCATCATATCTCTTCCCTTTTTAAAAAAAAGGGGGGGGGGAGAAGAAAAAAGAAAACGGAACCACAGATATGGTGATATCAGGATGACAAATTGTAAGCGATTCGTCAATATTTTCAAAAGAGAAGAAGGATATTGAGGTTATGCCAGCAGATGAACCGACAGAGAGGAAGAAAGGAAAGTGGAACTCGGCTGTGTGGGCGTGAGAGGGGGGGGGGAGAGAGAGAGAGAACGGGGGAAACAATGGAGGACCTGATTCAAACTTGAAAGTGTTGGAGAGAGTCGTTTAACTCGTCCACTGTCTTCGTCCCCGGCTGATGCAGAGTGTAGGCTTCGCTTCCCAGCCTAGAGACTCTTCAGCCCTTGGCTGGACAAATCATATCCTCGATGCAGTGATTTCTGGTTTTGAATTCGTTTGTCTCTTTCAGAGACGGGGGAATTCAAGCGCTCCTCTTGTGCCGAATTGCAGCTGGCCATAGCCTTTATTACCAGCGGCAACTGCTGAGTGGCTCACAATTTTCTAAAGACTTGAAGGATATTTGAGTCATTCCATAGACTCCATCTAAATCAGGTAGCATTTGGTGGCGGATTTTTGGAAAATAATACTACTATATTTATTTTAATTTCAATTAAAGAATGAAAAATATTTAATAGGAAAGCCAGAAATCAGAAAGTCAATTATTAATATGAATATGATATGATGATTTTTATCAAAAAAAAAATTGATATGATGATTAATTGAAAAACACAGAAATGTGGCTGATGATTAATTGTAGGAACGTGACAGCGCGAGGGAGCGTGAGTCCGAGGCCAGGATTTAGGAGTAACGGTCCGAAGTGTGGCTCAGGAAACTTCAATTTTTTATTTTTGTGTTGTCCACATTTAAGCATATAGCAGTGTTTTGATAGCCTGGCCTGGCAATTCAAAATCTCGTATGCAATAAATAAAACTTTTTATATTTTCAAATGTCAGCTCTTCGTTCACAATGTTATGTCTCATTTCTCCTGTCAAAATAAAAGCTGCAGACTTTCAAATGAAAATGTTATTCACTGTGCAATAGCTCGTCATTCAAGTAAAAATAAGGTCATCTCTTTTACATTGATGTTTCATATTTTATTTTTAGGTTAAGGTTTAATTTTATTTTTGTATTTATTTTTTAAGAGTGCTAAACACCCTATATTTTTAAGTGAGGTAATTTTATCTTTCAATTATTTTTTCAAGAAGCAAAAAACTCCTCCATTAATGAATTATTAACTCTATCGTTATATGTTGATGTATCATGTCGTAGAGTGCACGCACAATGATAAGTAAGAATCTGACCATGTTCTTTCGTGTTAATCTACCCCTAAACTTTTTTTATAGGAGCACTGAGCACCCTAAAATTTTTTTTTTAAGTATCGAGTACCTTGAAATCTTGTTAAAATAAAATTTAATAAATATTATTAAAATATTAAATATTTACTTATTTAATAATTTAAATAATATTATTTATAAATATTCATTCAAAATTTATAAGTTACTTTTTATATATTAACAACTCAAACTAACATTTTATAAATTTGTAGATGACTTTTTATTTTATATATATCAATCTTTGATCTTTTTTTTTTGAGACAGTGTTTAAATCATTATACTTTTTGCGCACATCAAAACTTGCTTATATTTTTAATATTATTTAAATTCCTTACTGTTTTTAGTTAACTAACGATTTTTGTCCAAAATATTTCAGTACCTAAATTTAATACTCTCTGTTTGTACATTGCAGTGTTATGAGTAAAATCAAAAATATAACAATAAGGACTAACAAAAATGTTTATTTGAAAGACATCGATTATTCTATTAATGTGCTATACAAAAAGTTAATTAACAAGAAAAAAAATGGAGAGATGAGAAGAAAAAAATTTTCATTAATTTTGAGATTCATTCCCTTCATTTTTAATACAAAATTATAAAATATTAAATTAGGTGATGTAATATTTTAAATAACAATATTTCAATTATTAAATATTAAAATAGTTAATATTTTAACAATATTTATTAAATTTTATCTTAACAAGATTTCAAGGTATCCAATACTTTTAAAAAAAGACTTTAAAGTGCTCAATGTTATTGAAAACAGGATTCAAGCAAATTAAACTCAAAAAATATGATCAAAATTTTATATATTACTGTACATGACCACCCACGTACATGTCACATCAACATATAACAGTAAAGTTAATGATTCATTAATGGAGGGTTTTTTTTATCATCAAAAAAATAATTTAAAAATAAAATTACCCTACTTAAGAGTATAAGATGTTCGACACTCTTAAAAATAAATATATAGATAAAATTAAATCTTAATTCTTTATTTTTTAATAAAAATAGAATTAAAGTATAAATTTATTTTTAAAATTTTTTTTGAAAACACAATTGATATCTTAAAATATTTAACGTGCAATTTTACCTTGGTATCTTTCAAAACAATACAGATGCGCCCTGCCCGTATGACTATTAACCCTAGCTTTTTGACTATATTATGCCGGCATGTCATTCCCATCTAGCATCTCTCTCTCTCTCTCTCTCTCTCTCTCTCTCTCGCTCTCTGATCAAAGGAAAATCAAAATGCAAGGCCGTGAAAATAAAAAGCAACAAAGCTTAAAAAAAAACAATAAAACTTAACCAAAAAAAACCCGCAACGTCTTCCTTTCATCATAAAAAAAAAAGTAAGATTGGCAAAACAAAAAAAACGCAACAAAGCCAAAAAAAACAACAAAACCATAGTGACATAATAGCCAACAAAATTGTCTTCCCTTATCGGTATACTGGCCTCTTCACCAATTAAAATATGCAATGCAATAGTTTAACCCAAGGCCAACGTAGACATATAATTCAATACCTCATTATACACATTATCAATAATAAATTATATTCCTTACATCATTTTTATTCCCTAATTCTTGATTTTTGACACTTTTTGAGCATCATTTGAATTTATTGAACTTAATTTATAATTTTAAAATTTTTGGAATAAAAGTGTGAATAATGATAATTCTTGAAAAATTAATTTGGCACGTAAAATCAATCCAGACTGTACATAATTGGGCATTTGGATGAGATTTTTTATTACAAGACACAAATAAAAATAAAGAGAAGCCTAGGGGCAAGCTTGTTAATTCTTAATTTCCCATCTTATTTCTTTGTCTTTTTTTTTTAACTTGTATCATCATATATCATGCATACATATAATTAGTCGCACTTTGATTTATTAATTCTCTCACTTGTTACTTTTATTCTTCCTGCGCTTAAATAAGTTTTTATACACATTTTATCATCTTCACATATATCCTTAAACGAACATATACTCACATTACTTTAAGACACCTGCACACAATAATACCTTTTTGTCATTTTTCATGCTTGCCAAACATGTCCTTAAGCAATTTAACATCACTTTACGTCATCTTCTGCAATTTGAATTTTCTACAAATTTGGCTCATGCTCCCTCTTCTCTATATCTCCACATCTAACCATTCAACCTTAAATTCAAATTTATCATTACCTTCCTCACTCAGTCCATACCAAAACCTTACAAATCTTGTTTTGATTTGTTGAATATTTTGCTATTTGAATTTCTTCATATAGAGCGCATGGATGTGTTTTTCAAGCTGTATGGAGTTTTTGGAGTTCAAATTCATGCGTAGCTAGGCTTCTTCCATCCCTTGGAGATTGGCGCACCTATGAGCTATACTTTAGTCAACCACGACACAACAATTCAGCAACTTGGATATGTCTTTAAAATCTTGCAATGCAAATTCAATCTCCCGCAACTTCAAAAATGCAATTGAGTATTTCAAGTTTATCTAAATACAGGTTTTTTAGAGATGAATTTCATTTAGAAGACTAGAGAACATTGAAAAAGTGCGAGGGAGAAAAAGACCTAATGTGCTAGTGATTAAAAAAAATCATTGATGATTGTTATATTAATTTTTTTATTTCTAATGTATATTCCATACCTTTAGATTATGGATACTTCAAAGGTTTCTCTTAAAAATAAAAAATCATTGATGATTGTTATATCAATTTTTTTTATTTCTAATATCTTTTTATGATTTGCTTATAAAATAAGATATTAGATTTGACGAATGTGTCAACTTTGATGATATTACAATTTTAGAACTTATGAAATTATATTTTAAATAATCTCAATATAGCAGGCAATCATGTGTAGACAGAGTATTGTTCCTAGCATGTTTTGCTGTTAAGGGATTACTATGTTAGCATGCCAGTTTTTTTTTTAAAAAAATTTGGAAATATATTTTTAGCATGTTTTATACATTTTCTATGAATATATGTTTGTATATCATATATATATACACACACACACTCCCTCCATTTAAAAATGTAAGATATTTTTTAAAGAGTTGGATATTAAAAAATATAAGATATTTTTAAGGTGCAATTAGTACCTTTTTTTTAATATCTCTATTAATAAATTATTTTATATTTATTATAAAGTGTTAAATGACGATGAATATAAAAAGATAGAGTTAGTTTGAAAATAAGTAATTACTCTGTTAAGAATGAAATTCAATTAAAAATACCTTATATTTTCAAATGGATGGAATATACTCCCTCCGTTTAAAAATATAAAGCATTTTTAACTGAATCTCATTCCCTAGTAAAGTAATTGCTTACTTTTAAATAAATATTATCTTTTTATATTTACTTATATTAAATACTTTATAATAAATATAAAATCAAAAAAAGTAATAATTACACGTCGAAAGTTTAAAAATATTTTACATTTTTAAATATCAAACTTCTTAAAAATATCTTATATTTTTTAATAGATGAAGTATATATTGTATCCTATATTTTTTGAAAATAACAATGCTGACATATATGATACATATCTTTTTTGGCCAATGATATAGGAGACATATTACATCTAACCTGCGAATCATGTTTGTATGCCACATATCATGATATAATGAATCTAAGTAAGGTTATTAAACTCACGAGCTTAAATAAATTCATAATAAAAATGTAAACTTAAAATGTAGATTCAGACAGTAAACTTACAAAAGTTTACCTTTGTTAATAAATAGTATTTAAAAGTATATAATTAAATAATTAAAATATAAAATATAATCATACTTTAATTAAAATGTATTTTAAATATAAATTGTTAAAATTAAATTCATGTACATTTAAAAAGTATTATATTCAATATAAAAATTTTAAAATATGGCAACTTATTTTTGGTATTTTTTATTCTTTTTTGTTAATACTGGTTTTTTTTTATTTTTTTCATTGAATTGGGTCCTATCACTTTCATGAATTAGGTTCTATACAATATATATCTATCTTGCTCAATAAATTTATAAGTAAATTGATATGATTTTATAAGCTAGAGACATAAAAATGATAAACTTGAAAAGCTAACTTGTAAGTTTAATCCAGCTTTTTTTTGTTAACATGGTTTTATAAAGTAGAAACATAAAATGGATAAAAATCAAAAAGTTAGTTTGAAAGCTTGTCAACTATAGACCTAATTCTTCTCTTTTCATGTATTACAAATTTACAGACATTTCAATTCATGGTATTTAAAGCAAAATATTGACATGCCTAACACCATTCAAGTGTTTAGCATATCACAATAAAAAATTTGATTACAAGTTTTTACTGACAAAATTTGAATATAGTTTAAGTCTCGCAACAAAAGGGAATATATTTGTCCAAATTCAAATCACATAAATTAATAAATAGTGTGTTAAATATTTTGAAATTTACAATCACATTTTCTTTTTGTCATTTTTCATCTCATATTTAAATTCTCATGCTCAAGCATAAAAAGTAAAAATAAAGATTTGATTCCCACTAAGTGATTGTTAAGTTTAGGAACTTGCGTTTTAAAACTGACAAAACATTACCAGCCTGTTTTTCACTTCCACCATATCGAAAATCTTTTTAAAATGTAATTTGAACTTAAATGTAGTTTGGTTATAAATTTTTTTTAAAAGGTCCATTTCAAATTAACTTTTTAAACTATTATTAAATGTGCTTTTTCAAAAATAAAAAATAATAGATTTTTAAAAGTCTCTCTTGAAACATTTTAAAATTTTGCTCATAATACCCTCATTTTGTTTATATGGTCAGCAGTTTCAGGTTTCAAAATTCAAACAGAAGTCCCATTTTCTTTCAATTTCTTTGTTGTTTCCTTCTAGTTTCACACAATACCATTAAAAAATGTTTCATTTTTTTAATTTTTAATTTTAATAACCATTAAATATATATGTGTGTGCGTACATTTTCAATATATTAAACTTCATATTAATTTATAGTTTTTGTTATTCAACATATCAAATTTTATATTATTTAGAATTTTTAGCACATTTTTGAAACATTTTTTAAGTCAATGTCTTTATTGAAAATTATACATTTAACAGCATATTTTATTATACATACTCTTTTTGTCCTTGTATATAAGGTATTTTTAATTAAATGTTGTATACTAATAAAGTTTTGTTATTTAGTTGAACTCATATAAAACACAATAATTTTTTAATTTTATCCCTAATAATATCATAATTAATATTATGATGATGGTTTGAAAAACATACAATTAATAATATATTTTATTTTTTAAGATAAGAGTTTACCCGATTATTAAAAAATATCATTATCACCTTTTATATTTAAGGACAATTTTTAAAAAAAAAACACTTTATATATAAAGACGGAGGGAGTAATTCAAATAATTTTTAATTTATCAAACTAATTTATAAAAAATATATCTAAATATAAATTTTATTATAATAAGTGATTTTTATTAAATTAATTTTTAACAAACCAATTTTTTTGTTTAATGAAAAACCAAACACACACTACAATTCGGGTTAATCATCGTCACCCAACCCGATCCATCACGAGGACAACACAAAGAAGATAAAAAGGCGACCATGTGGATAAAGCCGTTGTGTGCAAACCCGTCTGGTCAGCCCGGATGGTGAGCTCAGATTCCTCAGGAACCCTTTCGCTTTCCTCATTCTTTCCAGTCCCACAGTACCCTCCCGCTATGTGATCGAGGGGGTAGAATTCATTTTGATTTTTTCTTTTTTGTTTAGACGGCTTCTCTTTATTGTTCAATTTATTCCATGATTGGTGTTTCAATTAGCGCCATAAACGTTTTTCTCTCAACCTGACATAATGACTTTCGAAGATTTGAAGGGGAGATAGTTTGTAAAGGTGGGGAGGGGGAAGCTATGGAGCTCTAGTTTAAGTTCCGTGTTTGATCAATTGGCTCTTATTTTGTTTTTTGGGGGTTGCTTTTGCGTTGCGTTCAATTTAGGTTCTTTTCGATTTCGAATTCCCGTATTAAATCCGTATGCCACTCTGCCTTTGGTAGTTGATTTTTGCATGGAAAAAAAAAACCGTGTCGTTATTGTGATGTAACTTTCGTTTAAAAGAAAAAATTCCAGCTTTCCACGTTTTGGGGTTTTGTTTATCGTTTGGCAGCCTGGTTTTTGTAAAAAGATGGGATTTGGAATGGATGAATTGACAATGGCTTTGAATATTTAAAAAGGCGACGATGTCGTTTAGGAGTATCATCCAGGATATAAAGGGCGAATTTGGGAGTATTTCAAGGAAAGGATTTGAGGTTAAATTTGGGTATGGGATGAGATCGCGGTCACAGTCATACCGCGATGCTGGGGATCATGTGATGGTTGTCGATGGGTTGAGGCAGAGTTGTTGGGCTAATATGCCCCCGGAGCTTCTGAGGGACGTGCTAATGAGGATTGAGGCCTCTGAAGATACCTGGCCAACCCGAAGACATGTGGTTGCTTGTGCTGGTGTATGCCGCAGCTGGAGAGAAATCATTAAAGAAATTGTGAAATCTCCTGAATTATCTGGCAAGCTGACGCTCCCAATCTCCTTGAAGCAGGTATGGCTAATGCGCATGCCTTTACTTCCTTCGCAATGTATGCTAGCGTTAGATGCATCTATGGTGCTCTTCTGTACGTATTTTATATTTGGTTATTAATAACTTCACATAGGTTCTGTTTGAAGTAGCAATTTAGTCTTGCCAAACAAAATTGTCTCGTGCCCATTTACTTGTGCTTGTTTCTGGGCTTTTGAGCTGAACTCGTCCAACTTCTTCTTCTTTAGTTAGCCGACATTTAGTTTGCTCCGCGGCAATGTACTTGTATGCAGTAGCATGCCAGGATTCAGCAATTGTATGTTTTATCTTGATTCCCAGACTTCGTTTGAGGCATAATGAAACATCAGAGGCAGGTTGTTGAGTGACATAGTTGAACTCGCACATTAGGTAATCACTTAATTGCAGTTGCAATGGCTTGATGGTCTCTTAAACAAACTACATGGTGATTTGGGAGATTTAATTGCAGCTGATAAAGCTCATAATTTGTTTCTTATATTATGGGTGGCCATTTTAGAGTTAATTAGCATTACTTTGGCTTTGTTTATCTCTTCACGGTGACATGAATTCCCAACCACCACCTTCCCGAAAAATGGGTGAGAGACTGAGAATGATACGAGGGAGAATGACATTTGTACCTTGGTGTAGGGAAATCATTTTCACTTTGGTACCCATTTCAAAAGTATAGTTGTTAATATTGTATGGCATAGTTGTGAATCTCAAAAGGGTAGTGTTGAATCTCAGAGTACTAACTAATGTCTCAATAATTTCCTTATAAGGAAGCCAAATGTCATTCTCCCCATGATATAATTGGCACTATATGCATTTCCTGCTGTCACAGGCGTGACTTTGGTTGAATCTGCTTCACATCTACCTCAAGTAGATTTATTATCGGTGGCTATTTTATTGTGAGGAAGGTCTCATGCCTCTAATTAAATAAAATTTATTTTGATCTCTTACGGTTGTTGTGCAGCCTGGTCCAAGGAGCTCTCTTCTTCAGTGCTATATTAAACGGAATCGCAGTAATCAGACATATTATCTGTTCCTCAGTTTAAACCAAGGTACGCACTACTAGAAATTAAATTTAATCTGTGTCGTTGATTGCATCTACTATACATGTAAATTGGGTTAGTAATGGCCGTTTTTTTTCCCCTTGTACTGATGTAATATTCAAAGAAGAAAAGCAGTTGCCTGATTGTGTTGCTTTCTTTCTTCCGTTCTTTTTTTGCCTTCTATATATTTTGATGCAATTTAATGTTGATTCTTGCAGCTTCAATTGATGAGGGCAAGTTCCTTCTTGCTGCACGCAAGTGTCGACGTCCTACCCATACGGACTATATCATTTCTATAAACTTCGATGATGTATCTAGAGGGAGTAGCACTTACATTGGAAAGTTGAGGTAAGTCCTGCTGATACTGCTCATTGCTGAGCCAGTAGTAACTTTTGGGCCTAAAATTACTCTCTTGTTTCATTTGTGATAGGTCAAACTTTCTGGGTACCAAATTCACAGTGTATGATGCGCACCCTCCAATTTGCGGTGCCAGAGTGACTAAATCCCGTTCAACTAGACTAGTTAGTCTCAAGCAAGTTTCTCCTAGAGTTCCTGCTGGCAACTATCCCATTGCACATGTCTCATACGATCTGAATGTCCTGGGCTCCAGGTAATGATATTTTTATTTCAAGAGTCTCATGAAAAGAGAGAATCGTGTGGACAGGAATCATGAACTCGTAATATTCTTTTATTATGATTATCTGAAATTCCTCTCTTCCCTTCTAGGAGGTGATTCCATTGCTTAGTCATTCTGTTACATTTACATCTAGCATAGCTTAGATTCAGATGGGTGAATGTTTACAGGGGCCCAAGGATAATGCATTGTGTCATGGATGCCATTCCAGCTTCAGCTGTTGAGCCAGGAGGTGTGGCCCCTACGCAAACTCAATTCCTGCATAGCAGACTTGATACTTCTTCTATTCCTTTCTTTAGATCAAAATCAACTCGCATGGAAAACTTCCAATCGGTACCTTTGTCTTCCCAAAACAAGGGAATGCTGGTATTACAAAATAAGTCCCCTAGGTGGCATGAGCAACTCCAATGCTGGTGTCTAAACTTCAACGGGCGAGTGACTGTGGCTTCTGTCAAAAACTTCCAGCTGGTTGCTTCTCCAAAGAGTGGGGTTTCTGAACAGGCTCAGGAAAATGTTATTCTTCAGTTTGGAAAAGTGGGGAAAGATTTGTTCACTATGGACTATCAGTATCCAATATCTGCTTTTGAAGCATTCGCAATATGTCTTAGCAGCTTTGATACCAAGATTGCTTGTGAATGACTGATACACAGGTATCTTATTCCTAATAGAATAATCTGTTTTAAGAGGCAGTATCTTAATATCCTCACTCGGAACTGGAGTCTCTTCAAGCATTTTCAGTGGGCGTGGCTGTCTTAACTTGCTCATCATAAAGTTTTTACTGGCGTGCCAAGTGGAAGGTTTATAAGTCATATTTAATGCTATCTGAGCCTCTGAGCATTGATCATTATTGCTTTGGCCAGCAATTTATGAATCCTTTGGCAAGTTGTGACGATGTCTTTTTTTTTTTTTTCGTGGTCAAAGGTGACTATGTCCTTGCTGTTGCTACTATCAGTTTGGCATTGACAATCATGCTACCATAATATGATCGTAGTGTTTATATTAGAAATGGCTTTTTGATTCCTATCCATGCTTGTGACATATATAGTTGCTGACTTGTCCTGGCAGATGTTAGCCAACGTTACTGTGCTGGTTGGAATTTTGGGAATGCAGATTCGGATCAGACATTGGCAACAGGGTTTCGGCTTTGAGTATGAGGCTTCCCCCTTGGCTTTTGTGCTTGAGTGGAAGATGATCTGGAGTGGTGTACTTACCCATGATTCTAGGTTGTGTTTCTTTGTGTTCAAGTTTGTGAACAACCTCAGTTGCGATTGGTTTGCCATATTTCCTGAGTTGCTTTCTTTTAATTCCCTTCATCATCATCATTATTTTTGCATTCGAGCTTCTTTTCTGCTAAATGAACCGTCAGAGAGGTCCTAAACTTTCCAAGTTTGGATTTTGGCGGAAGTGGCACTTGACATTTCTCCATGAAGGGAGGGGAAAGTTGGGGCTGAAGACTGGATGTTGATGGTAAGAGTCGTGATAACGATATTTTGAACTCCTTAACTGCAGATGTAAAAGTGTGTATCTGTCATTATGTATTGCTGGGATTCTTCTGATATTTAACATTCTATTTGACTGCGCTGTTAAAAGATTAAAAAAAAAGAAATAGTCCTCGTCAGTCTTGCTATGCTTGTAACTAGTGCTTCATCCATGTGCATTCTATGGGGAAAAATCACTGGTGTCCACAAAGCGCTGTTTTGTTTGGCTTTTTTTTTTTGGGTGGGGGGTACATAAGGTGGCCAAGCCCAGATTACAAAGCTAAACTACGCTGGAGGGGATAAAAGTCCATAGCACTCTATTTGTTTTTTATGTTTTTAATAAAAGAGAGTACAATAGTCCAAACAAGACGCAATAGTGTTCAAGTCATTACGTAAGACCTAATCTTCTCATTAGTCACTGCTTCTTGACAAAAAAAAAAAAAAGGTGGTTGATCAAAAGCATAAAGACTCCCTTTAAAGGATAAAGCATTCTGAGAAAATAAGTGCGCACAAAAATGTGTTTTCCTATACATAAAATTTAAAGATAAACTTCTAGTGTGAGTCAAATATTTCCTAACTTGCTCAATAGCACCTTTGAACGGGTGTTGACTCACATCATATCTAGTAAAAAGGTTAATTGTCTTGGCACAATCAGTAAAAACATGAATTTCCTACAGGTGAGGTTGATAGCACATATTAACACTTTGAATCAATACAACAATTTCTGGCAGATAATTGCCAACATCCGAAGAAAACTAAACAATCTAATCAGCATCCCCATTTCGCCCCACGTCTAGAAATGCCATTCTTGTAGGAACCGTCAATGTCAAGGCAAACATTATTACCTTCCAGCCTAAGCCATTTACGGTTAGATCTCATCACAGGCGTAGATAACGTGATGGAAGTGTTCAATAGGCACCTGTCAGTTTTCGCTTTATAGAAAATAGCCTCTTTAGAGAACTTCTTTCCTCTTTGCTGAGAGAGAGAGAGAGAGAGAGAGAGAGAACTTCTTTCCTCACTCACTTCATTAAATAAATATTTACATCTAGAACACTAGATATCCAAACAAATATAACCAAAGAGAGCCTCCCATGGTGCCTGTTTAGTAAACTCTTGTCCAGCTTGTTCCTTCTTGTTCCACAAGATCCAGTCTTCCCCATTCAAAGACTTGAATCTATCCCAAACTTCAAGCTTGACAAGCTATTTCCACCTCTCCTCGGCAACTAGGCAATCCTTGAATACATGCATGACAATATCCTTTTATGAGCAACCTAGAGGGCAGAGCTCTTCATGCTGAAGTCCTCGTTCTGCAAGTAGCTCTGCTGTACGCAGTCTATTTTTAGCAACTAGCCAAAGGTGCACCTTGATTTTTTTGGGTCCAGGCCAGCTCTAAATTTTGTTCCAAATGGCCCCCGCAACAATTTGTTTACTTGCAACAAGAAAATTATATGCAGATCTGACATTAAAATTACCATCAGTGGATGGTTTCCACGCATATTTATCTTCTCTCTCAACTCTCGGGCTTGAGTACGAGCAATACGGTAAACAGCATAACTAGGCAAAAATCCTTCCATTTTGCTCAAATCTCTGTCCCCAGTAGTGGTCACAAAGTCAGCCACTATATTCTCAACATTATAGGAGTTCTCAATTGCAAGCTGGGCTAGAGGTTGGTCACAAAATTCCCATCCATCAGTCCAGAACTTGGTGTTCATACCATACCCAATTCTCTTCCCCACCCCTTTTGAAAATTCCTCCCAACAATTATAAATACTGCGCCAAGCAAGAGAGAGATTTTGCCTTCTCCCGGACATTTGAAATAACAACACCATCACATCTGTACTTCGATTTGATCACTTGAACCCAAAGGGCTTGTTCGTTAGTCAGCAGCTTCCAACAGAATTTAAAAATGAAGGCTTTATTCTGAGTAGATAAGTCTTTCATTCCTGAACCTTCGTTGTTCTTGTCAAGCAAGGTTACCCTCCATGATATAAGATGAATATTACACTTCTCATCAGAGTCACCCCAAAGAAATCTTCTGCATTCCTTCTCCAACTCATTGATCAACTTCTCTAAGCATTCCTTTTGCACAATGGTTCAGAAAGTACTTTAAGCAGTACAGTGAAACCTTTTTTTTTCACGGGGAAAAAAAACCTTTTTTTCTTTTCTTTTTCTTTTTCCTTTTTTTTGGGGGGGGGGGGTGGTGGGGACTGAGCAACGAAACTCATCTATCATCAACCCTGGCCTGGCTACTATCTTTTCATGTCTCTCACAGCCAGTTTTGGTCCAGTTCGGTTTTTGAGGCCGAAGTTTGTATGGACCCAGTGACGGTGAACTGATATCTTTGGGCCCTAGTTTTGACATGGGCCCAATCTTTCAGAGGATGAAAGTAACTGGAGGCCTAAGTCCAGATGAATATTCTTTTTCTTGGTTAGAATTGAGACGCGTTACTTGGGGATGTAAAATGAGAAAAGGGACGAGGGTTACATGAAAATTTTTAACACTTAAGTCTAAAACATGGAAACAAGTCCCTGTCAACGAGATGAAAATTCATTCCACAATTCTGCAGGATGTGTAAATGTATATTTGTAGGTGTAAGTGTCCCTAATTAAGGGAAAGGACAAAAAGTTGCTTGAATTGCCCTGCCGTTTAATTACCGCGTCAAGAGGGAAACAATCGAGCCTTTACAAACTTGATGGGAAAGTGCAGGGATGATTAAGCCATCTTAATGGGTTGAGGGACTATTAGATCCGTGTTAATATCGACCCTACAAAACAAAACGAACCATTCTCAATAAGGACAAGTTCTCCAAGATCTAAACAAATAAAATGCATGATCAAGTCTCAGATTATAAGATCTAGACCTTTTCTTCTACAGGTGGCCAGGAGCTGAGAGCGTCAGTTATAATATTTTATGGGGGGTGCTTGAGCTTACCGAGCTAGCGTAGAGAAGAAAGCCGAAAGAAACTGTGACGTTCCTCTTTCATCTGATCAATCATCTTTCATGTCACGGGCGACACATGCATTTAGTTATGTGCTGGGCATTGAAAATGAATGCGCTTCTAAAATTTCTTAAGATTCTTAAATGCCCTTCCCATAATTAAAAGCCATTCTCGTTATTAACTTTCAATACAACCGACTTGTCTGCCATGCTTGTCCTTGTCACCACTTGGATTTTAAGGATAGAGAAAGGAATGTGTGAGGACCCTGTTCAGTGTACAATGCCTCATTATTAATGACACCAGAGCAATCAAACCGGAGATGGAAAACGAAAGCCCTCCTCTGATGAGCTTCTCTGGATTTCCCATTATTCGTCTCTTCAAATTCCACCCCAGAAGCGTGAACTTGCAATCAAATCAGGGCAGGACATATCATTCTTACGTTCGAGTTGGGAATTCAATCAATCAAGGGGAGAGAGAATGAAGAGCATGAAATGGGAACGGAAGGTGAATTGGGCCTTGAGGAACAGGTCAGTGTCAAGAGGAAGCTGGTCCCCGAGAGACAAGTGTGAGTGGTCCTGGTGAGACGAAGTGGTCCGTTCATGTCCAAAAGTAGCAGAGTCCATGAGTCAGAGCCATCCAAGCAATCCACCTCAGGCTTGGACCTTGTGGACCACACAACGCTTAAATGAACATCAAATCCACACATGAAATTGATTACTCGAACCCACGGCTCT
This sequence comes from Prosopis cineraria, assembly GCF_029017545.1. Lineage (NCBI taxonomy): Eukaryota > Viridiplantae > Streptophyta > Magnoliopsida > Fabales > Fabaceae > Prosopis > Prosopis cineraria. The sequence goes on from NW_026555334.1 coordinate 44,391,183, forward strand.
TGATTTACACGTCTCTCGATCGCGGTTCCTTTTCTTGTATTTTCAATTAGTGAGGGGGAGGTCTGGGGGAGGATTTGAGAGTCGCCTACACTTGCACATTTGGTCCCATGTATTTACAATTATAACAAATGATGTTACCCGTTAACTAACTTGTGTACCACAAACTCTGTGGTACAGGATATTCATTCAATCCCGTTTCTCTCTATAATCAATCTCTCTCTCATTTCTCCAATTATCATCTCCATATAATTGCTACTAATTTGTTTCGTGTCAACTGGAAAGGGATTGCACAATACTTTTTAACCTTTCGCTGTTTGCTAGCTGGACCCAGCACAACTGATAACAACTCCCGCCTTTTAATTCCTCTCTCCCACAGCTGTCCACGTGTCTTCCTCGTAATTTCCTTTTTTTTTTTGGCCTTTTTTCCTGCCATAATATATTTGAGTTGATACGAACGACAACTTGTGTGTGTGAGTGTGTGTGTTTTTTTTTTTTTTAATTATCAGATTCATATTACTTTCAACACACTGCTTTTTCTTTATGTTATCCATAGTAGGACGATGATAAAAAGCGAATATATATACATATATATATTCACCATTTGTCCATACCATGTATGAGACATGGTTAAAAAAAAAACGAAGAAAATGCGCGTGAGTGTACAAATATTGTTTCTACACGCGTCCCAAAAAAAAAAACCACACAAAATAGATGCTTTTGTTTTCACACTCACTTTTGAGGGGGGTGCAAAAGCTTAATTTTGCTCTTCTAAAATGAATAGAGATGTGTGAAACAGGATTAACAGGAAGATTATAATTTCACAGCTCGAGAATATAGCAATAATAAGCGAAGAAAAGAAGGCGTGGATGGCGTGTCTGATCCAAATTGTCAAACAAAATGGGAAAGCAGAGATGGAAAGTATTTTGAATGGAAGTGACAACGAGCATGCCCAATTAGAATTTGTCTCCTAGCGGGACGAAGTATAAACATAAAGGAATAAGCTTTTCATAACGCAGGATCCAAACTAGTTTGAATATTCATCTGTCCAGCCAGGCTTGCATAATTCGGCTGCATCATTTTAAAACAGGGCACAGGAGCTCCAACTTTGAATAGCTCAATGAGTAGCCCAACCTTTTAGAAAGTAGTGTCCAAAGAAGATGGGGATGAACGGATGATTCTACTTTTATAGTTAGACTGAAATCATGAAAACGGAGGGTATAACAGCCGAAGCGCCCTGCCCCAGTTTTATGTATATATGACAAATGTTTACGCTAACTAATAATCACGGTGTCTATCTTGTTCGAGTCCTATCTAATTTAATTTGGATGCGGCCAAGGAAAAAAAAAAAAAACAAACTTGATTCTTGTCAAAATCGTACTTAATCTAACACCGCCGCTTTTGTTGGCCAGACTAAATCTAGGCCGCTCTCTCATTTGCTTGCCTATTCTTCCTCTGGATAGAATTGAATCACGTTTTTTCACGATGTACAGGTTAGATGAATCCAATCTTCAACCTTCCACTAGAATCGATGCATTTTATTCGGGCTCAAATAGTCCGCAAGGTTAAGAAAGCAACTTGCTAATCTCCGTTTCGTAATTGGAGCTTTGTCCCTGCCTGCGATGGGTCTTCACTGAAGTTTCAATATTCTCCCAACATTCGCAGCAAGTGTCCCATCCCGTCCCCAAAAAGCATTACTCTGTGGAGCTAAAAAGTCGAATATGCATCTTAAAACGTTTGTTTCGTGCGCGGATAAACTATTGAAGTGCTATTTTTTAAATAAAGTAGCATATACTAATAAAATATGATCGTGGTGATATATTATTTATTTGGCATGCGATCAGTTTGGACTTTGGCGGGCACGATCCAGAAGGAAGCTGCTTTGCGAATAGCAAAACATCGTCAGAGAGAAGTTCAACAATGTCGGCGTCGGTGACAATGAAATGAAATGAAATGAGCAGCAGGTCGTGTTATTGAAAAGGCAACATTTCAAGAAACACCCTTTAGCTATAGTTAATAAAATAAAATTTCAAAAACTCTGAAATTTCATTACGGTGTAAGGATACCGTAGTAAACTTAAAATGTTGAGAGGAATTATCTAGCTGTCCTTGCTGTAAGATTGTTGTTTGTTTGTTACTTTAAGTTAGTCATTTTCATATATATTATTATTGTTCATTATCTTATATTAAATTATTTATTGCTAAATTGTTTGTTATTTGTCTATTACTTTTAATTAATAATCAACTTTTTTCATTGTTTTTAGGCATTTAAAATGGATAAATAGACAGTAAGATAATAAACAACTTTATATAGGGTAATAAATAATAGTATATAGAAAAACTAACAACTAATGCTAGCATAATATCAACACTCAAAATAAAATTAACTAAAAGAAATGGATAAATAACAAACAGTAGGACAGTGAACAATTTAATATAGGATAATTAGCAACAATATGTAAGGGAATGAAGAAATTTGTATTAGCATGATAACAACACTTGAAATGAAATTAACTAGAAGTAATGGTAAAGCAACAAATAGTAAGTTGATGAATAACTTAATATGGAGTAATAAATAATAGTATGTAAAAAAATAAACAATTAATGTTACCATAATGACAATATTTGGAATAAAATTAATTGAAAGTAAGGAATAAACAACAGACAATAGAATAATGAATAACTTAATGTAAGGTAATAAACAATAATATGTATGAAAATAACATGTAGTAGAACAATGAGTAACTTAATATAGGGTAATAAATAATAAATAGTAAGAAAACGAACAACTCGTGTTTGCATCGTTCGGGTATGTTTTGTGGAGAGGGTTAATTTTATCGTTTACCACAATATTTTAATTTTACTTCAGTGCCTTTAGATTACAGTAAAATTTTAAAATTTTTGAGATTTTCTTTTTTATTAACTATAGTCAAGGAATTTTTATTAAAATTTTCACTATGCAATGATTGCTGTAATTCTCAGCTTTTCCATTTTTCTATTCTTTTATCGGAAGTAATTGGGTTTTAATCTTTTGAAGTTGAAATTAGTTAATTTAGGTAAAAGTTTTTCTGTTTCATTATCTTCACTTAATTTTATTTTTTAATAAAATATAAAATCTTCTCTATATTTTAAAGGAAAACTTTACAGAAATTCACCAATAATAATTTTAAAGGATTTAAATATAAAGTAAGTATACTTAAAACATGATCAGATATTAAATATAAATATAGTTCTAGTTAAAATTTAAATATTAATTTGTTAAGTTCTAAGGAATCCCCATGGGTAAACCCAATTTTCAAATATTCTTATTATTGAAAGCTTCTCTGAAGGAGAAAAAATAATAATATATAATTTTCATTATCTCTCCCTTGTGAAATGGCAGCGAGGGCACCGGAATTTCACTTTTCACGCGCTACGTGACTCTCTCCTTCCCGTTTTGCGTTCAGATCTGACAATCCCGTGCTAGCCCGTCCTTCCCCCGATAAGCATGTTACCCCCGCGGCGATTATTTTTAAAAATTAATTATGATCCGCCAACACTTGTTTCTTTGACATGTCAAAATAGATTGTTACTCTGAAATGCATCGTGACAGCTGTTTCTCGGCAAAAGTCGTGATGTGAACACGCTCATGTTACATGGTACGCTCTGCGTCGATCTCTTCCAATATAAGCACACATAAAATATTCGACGATTCCACAATTTTCTGCACAGTCCAGTGTTTTATCAATTCACGGTGATAGTGAAACATTTTGTAACTAAGTAAAGAGACTGATTAGCGATTTGCTTGCGAGATTATTTTCTTTTTTTAAGAAAATAGAGAGAGATGAAAGAAAACAAGATGATGGGATTAATCTCCAATGTTCTTATCATGGCGGGATATTTATTTTTGAAGCTTGTAATCTTCAAATTGAATGATTGGTAATGAGTCAATGATAACGTGTCTCAGGAGTGGAGGTCGTGTGATACAGTGGTCAATGACGTTAAAACCTGGCTAATTGCCATCTCATTGTAATCTCAGAATATAATTAATGGCATGATTGGCTTCTTAATGGGAGATGATTTTTGATGGTCAAAAGAAGTTAGGTGCAGGTCGCTCACGAGAGCCATTCCTTTTGCTGTGTTGCTTGTGAGGGACGAATTAATATAAATAAGATAAGAGTGAGGAATAATTTAATTAATGCGGTTTGAAAAAATGGAAGGGGTATACGCAGGCTTGGCCTGGAGATACAGACAGAAAAGGAGAGAGATCGAGGAGGGCATTATAAAGAGCCTAAACTTTCAGCAATGATAAGATGGAGACCCTTCCACTAATGAAAAGGTCAGTCCGCATTAATTATATCATTGATTAATTTAATAAACTAACGTAGCTTTCCACCCCCGCACCAAATCTCTACCACCGAGCTCAGCCACTAAAATAATTATAACTTCATCACTATTTAATTTCGGTATTTCCACGCCCTCCACCAGATTGTATATTTGAAAATGTGAGTTTCCAGTAAACCAATTATCAAGTTTTTTATACAAGTCCTCGTCCATGAAAAATATTGATTGTGATCTTTATAAGTAACTTTTCATAACAATATTGACTATTAGTTATTTTCTTTCAATTTCACCTTCTCATAATTATCTGTACGTGAGGTAAACAGTTGCATGAGAGAATGAGAAAATACTTTTAAAAATGATGCATCTACCAAGGGCAAATATAAGAACTTGAATTTAATACTTAATTAGACAATATCAATAATTTAATACCTTTTATTAATTCCTGTGAAACACTACTCCGGTTCTTAATACAAAACAAGGCGAACCACTTACTTCAAGGCTTACAAAGAAATGATATATATATATATATATATATAGTTATATAATCAAAATTATTAAAAAATATACAACTTTTCAATCTTATTCTTTTTTGTAATTAATAATCACAATAAATTATATTCCAAGAATTGATCAAACAATAATAAAAAAATAATGGATAAAATTAAAAATAATTTCTCAAATTAACCTTGTTCTATATTAAGAAAAAAAAAGTTAAAAGTGACTTATATATAAAATTGGAGGTGGCATACTTTATGTTCAAATGAACTTGTTCCGCGAGAACAATTATTATGGTTGTTTAAAAGAGATAAACTACCGAAGTATAATTTTTCCCCCGATGTACAAAGCAAGTAACTGTTGAGTGAAAACATGCATGGCCTCGAGAATTCGTACCAGTTGAAATGATAATATAAAATGGAAATGGCATTGCAGTAAAATACAAGATGCACAGTACTAACGAGACAACTCAGCTGCCTCATTTTAACAAGAACGAGCGGTTACTTGTAATTCGTAACAATTAATATGCTAGTAATTTGCAGAAGAATTAAGGATAGAAAAAGTGTGAACAAAAAATTGGTGGTGGGAGAGCAAGATGGGTATAGAAAAAGGAAGAGAGAGAAAGAGGAGGCGTTGATTGGGAACAGGGACAGCTCTATGGACATGCGATGTCATTTTCGCCCTCCCCTCCTCCCGCTATCATCAAGGGTAAACGGGTCAATTCCTCGGCCACTGCCCCCAATAATTTTGGTCACGACATTGACCTGCCTTTTCTTTTCTTTTTCATTTTTTGTTTGTTACGGATTGCAGGACGTACTGCATGAAGATAGGAGCCACGCTGGCAAAAATAAAAGAAGAAGATGGTCATGGAAGGGATTTAACCATGTGACCGTACTTCGTGAAAGGAAGAAAAAGCAGGCCTTTGATGGTGATGCAACGTCCGCCTTGTTCCTCCTTCCTTCATTTTCCTCATCAGGCATCCCCTTCGTTTGTGAATTTGATCGGTAGATACGGAGTTAAGCTCAACTTTGCAGCCAAACTTATCTCCAGACTTGTCGAATTTAGAATACAAGTGTCGGTTCAGCAAGTATTCCGAGTACGAATCCCGCGTAATTATATCATATGGCTCCCAAAAAGATAAAGGACGTGGCCACTGTTTTATAAAATAACTTCCAAATTACTGTATTTGTTTTCAACGAGAGTAGCGTGTGCATGGAAAGAATTCTTCCTTGCACGGGAGTCCTGAACATATTCCAAATCTATCAGAACGGATCAAAATTACCTCAACGATACTTGCTTGCCTTGTTAGGTACGTTCTTCTCGGTTGCTTATTAGCCACCACCGCCCCCTTTCACTGGATTATTGACCAGTGCATTCCTCGTTCAAGTCTGGACGTCGTCAATGAATTTTTATCATTCCTAGTCTATAGATAATTAATTAATCGTGAATGTTTCAAATTATAAAATATTTTTAGAAGGAATTTTATATTTTAAAATATAAAACACTTTAATAAAAATATAATTTCAATGACACTATATTCTGTTTTTTTAACATTTTTTTATAAATTGAGTATTAAAGGAAAAATATTTTGAAAAATTTATATTTTTATTTTGACAAAACATGTTATAAAGTGTATTTAATAAATTTTATCGGTATATATTATTTTATTTATAAGTTGCTTATAATTTAGGACAAAGAAAATACTCCTTTTCAATATATAAGAGAAATCATCACTTATTATTTTATTTTTTATAATAAAATTATATATTTTAATAAGTATTTATTATAATTTTTTTAAATTATCTATTATAAATTCATAACTTTCATTCATGAGAATTAATGTAATTTTATTTTGATTAAATATATGAGTATTTTAATTTATTTTTTTATTTTTAAACATACTTATTATAGTTAATTGATTTCTAAAATTATATATATAGGGAGAAATGAAGGAGTACTGTTTATGCATCAGCAAATACAGTGTCATGTAAACAGCATTGCCGGATACTGTAGTTAAGGGGATTCGAGCGCAGCTCTTAAAGAATCATTTATTGCAGTCTGGCTTTTAATCCAGGCTAGTAACGTCGCAATGTTAAGTTTGAGTTTTGTAGCAACTAATTTTGACAAATATTTTTCCATCAAGAATCGTACAATCTACACAGCACGAGTTGCATATAGGACTTTTAAGGTTTGAAAAGGAATCAAAATGATGTCAAAAAATGCTATTGAGTAACTGCGGGTAAATCAGAGGAAGAAATAAAGTGTAGTTTAAAAGGAACTAATAATATTTATTGTTATTTTGATGATTAGAAAGGGCGAAATGGATGAAGGGCGAGGAGTGGAAGAGGAAGGGGGAGACGGGGGCGTAGCCTGAGTGCGAGAATGAAACAGGGGCGCATGATTGGACGGCCATGATGTCATGATTTCTACACTTGAGTTCATGATTCCATATCATTATCTCATATTCTAATCTCCGCCTCCCACCCCCACCCTTCCGTGGTCCCCACTGTATCCTCTCCCATCCGGCCGTGCATTCGGAATCATGGGATCCCCTTCCCCTGCGCATCATACCACTTCGTCACAACCCCTCTCCATTTCTCTTGTCGGTATCACCCTCCTCTCGCGATAATTTCCCCTCTATATATCGCCCTCATCTTCCTCTCTCCACGTGTCGCCTCTATAATTGCCCATCACTCCCCCACCAGGAACTTAACCACCTCTTTAACGCTGGTTAAATACTAACCTTACCCCGCTCGAAAATAAAATCCTTATCCACCCTCCCACGCTCGCTCCCCCCGCCTACCCGGCCGACTGCGAGCTCCTCCTCCTCCATGGCGTCTCAGATCTAACAGTGGTGCCCCGCTACTTCTGCCCCGCTTCCTTCGTCCGCGTCTTTTCCCCAGACCGCTTCGCTCCTTGGGAATACTCGTTTCTCTTTCCAAATGCCGAGAATCGCCTACTCCTTCCCTGAGGAAGTCCTCGAGCACGTCTTCTCCTTCATTCACTCCGACCAGGACCGCAACGCCATCTCTTTGGTCTGCAAGTCGTGGTACGAGATCGAACGTTGGTGCAGGAGGAGCATTTTCGTCGGCAACTGCTATGCTGTCAGCCCTGCCATGGTGGTCAAACGGTTCCCTAAGCTGAGATCCATTTCGCTCAAAGGAAAGCCTCACTTTGCGGACTTCAATTTGGTTCCCGAGGAGTGGGGTGGTTATGCCTGCCCTTGGATCGAAGCTATGGCTGGTGCCTGTCCGTGGCTGGAGGAGATCAGGCTCAAGAGGATGGTCATCACGGACGAGAGCTTGGAGCTGATTTCCAAATCTTTCAAAAACTTCCGAGTCTTGGTATTATCCTCGTGCGAGGGATTTAGCACTGATGGACTGGCCGCCATTGCTGCCAATTGCAGGTGATTACGTTCTTCTCGGGCTTTTACTTCTTCAACCTTTTGGACTTGATTAAGTTTTTCATATTTACTTCGTGCTTTGTTGGAGCGAGGGGGAGGCAAGCGAAAGAATTAATTAAAGTAGTTGTTTTTGGTGCAGCAGTTTGTGGATTTTTACCAACACTATGCTCCTAACATATTCTTTCGTCTCGGACAAACACATAGAAAGAACCATTGGGTAGTTCTAGTCTCTAGGAATAATTATGAGGCTTCTCCCAGTATTGCGCTGATTTGGTCACATTGGGCTGAACTTTTTTTTTTTTCATTTGAGTCTAGCGAAGTGATAGATATTGTTGAATATTGTGGCTCCTAGTTCTGGCCACATTCTTCAAGAATACTTCCGCAATATTGCTTATCGCGTTTCATTTCGAACTTTGATTCGGAATTATATCTATCTCGCTTTTGATGGCTTCTGGTGTTTGAAAGTCTTGGTGAATATGGCAAACATATCGTTCTCTTCGCCCGTATTCACCAGTTCTATGCCCACTTTAGGGACGGGACTATCACCCGCACAACCCAGTGATGCTGTATTCGGCTCGTTTCGCAGCGGATTTTCCCTTGCTCTATTCGTGTTTGATGCATAATATACTTCTTTTCAGTACTGTTTCCGTTTTGCTGCGATTTTAGCGGCAATTCGTGAACATATACTATCTCTGTACCTAGAGTGCTCTTTCTGGCGGGTTTACAGGCCATGCAATAGTTCTGGCTTTCTGTCCTTCTTCTGTTGTCTCTAGGAACGTACTCTTTATTCTTAAATATCTATTGTAGCCAAGATCATGAGCTGTTTCTTTTCTACAACGATTTTTGATTTTGGTTTCACTTAAATGTTTGAATTTTAAATGTCTGTCGTGCTTCCTCCCGATGTATCATTATTTTATTCCCAAGCTGCATTCTTTTTCCTACTTAGAAGAGTAACTTTATACTTCTTTATCAATAATTGTTTGATAACGATTAGAGCGACTGCACCACTAGAGAAAGAACTAGTTTCCAGTTATTGTACTCTTTCCTCTAGCCAAGTTATATAATAGTTTTAAATACGGCAGGGTTATCGTCAGTGACATTGACCATAAGTTCTGGTTGTGTGCGATTTAGTGTACTGCATTCTTTATCTAGCATAAACCTAAGTATTGTTGGCTTGTGAAGCATCTTGATAGCATCATTATTGACATATCTACTGGCTCCTAATGCATTGCAGGAATTTAAGGGAGTTGGACTTGCGGGAGAGTGAAGTGGCTGACCTTAGTGGCCATTGGCTAAGTCAATTTCCTGATTCATTCTCATCGTTAGTTTCCCTTAACATCTCTTGCTTAAGTTCTGAGGTGAGTATATGTGCCCTAGAGCGACTGCTGGCTAGGTGTCCTAACCTGCAGTCTCTTCGCCTCAACCGTGCTGTGCCCCTTGAAAGGCTAGTCAACCTAATTGGCCGTTCGCCTAACTTGGTTGAGTTAGGCACGGGAACTTACTCAAGTGAGATGCAACCTGATGTCTTCTCAGACCTATCAAGAGCTCTTGTAGGGTGTAAACAACTGAAGAGCTTATCTGGATTTTGGGATGCAATGCCATACTACCTATCGGCTGTCTATCCTATCTCTTCCAGGCTTACTTCATTAAACTTGAGTTATGCTACTACTGAGAGCCCCTATCTCATCAAGCTTGTTGGTGAATGCCGGAATTTGCAGTGTTTATGGGTATGCTATTAAATTTACACGTGTCACATTACTTTGTTTATGTTTGATGCACAATTCTGATCCCTACTGCAAGGTCTTGTACTAATTAAGTTCAATTCAATAGGTGCTGGATTACATAGAAGATTCAGGCCTGGAAGCCCTTGCTGCATCATGCAAGGATTTGAGGGAGTTGAGGGTGTTTCCTTCTGATCCATTTGTGTTAGAACCAAATGTTGCATTGACAGAAAGGGGCCTCGTTTCCGTATCTGAAGGCTGCCCCAAGCTCCAGTCAGTTCTCTATTTCTGTCGCCAGATGTCTAATGCTGCCTTAATTACAATTGCCAGAAACCGGCCTAACATGACTCGGTTTCGCCTTTGTATTATTGACCCTCGAAAACCGGACTACCTCACTCTTCAACCACTGGATGATGGCTTTGGAGCAATTGTAAAGCATTGCAAGGACCTTCTGCGCCTATCCCTTTCTGGTCTTCTTACTGATCGTGTTTTTGAGCACATTGGAACTTATGGGAAGAAGCTTGAGATGCTTTCTGTGGCTTTTGCTGGAGATAGTGATCTGGGGCTTCATTATGTGCTGTCTGGGTGTGACAACCTTAGGAAGCTGGAGGTCAGGGACTGCCCCTTTGGTGACAAGGCCCTCCTGGCGAATGCTGCAAAGCTGGAGACAATGCGATCCCTTTGGATGTCCTCCTGCAATGTGAGCTTTGGAGCATGTAAGCTGTTGGGTCAGAAAATGCCTAGGCTTAATGTTGAAGTCATTGATGAAAGGGAAGAACCTCCAGATTCAAGGCCAGAGAGTTGCCCCGTCGAGAAACTATATATATACAGGACCATAGCAGGACCGAGAATGGACATGCCTGGTTTTGTGTGGCGAATGGAAGGTGATTCTGCATTAAGGGTTTCTTGAGCGATTGTGGCGTAGATTGAACGCTACTTCAGGCGCATCTGGTGAGAATCGTCAATGGCAGGTACACGCTCAGTAGGCTGGCCACATGATAAAATATATTGTTGCCAGGCTCGGACAAGTGCAGTTGTGGATGTGGTTGGTGTTTGAGCTATGTACCGGAGGATACGGAGGCTCGTGCTCCTTTGCCCTTCATTTTACACTCTGGCTGAGTAAATTAATAAATAGACTGAATTTTGGTTATTGCGATTTGCAACTGCATGTGATGGAGTCACGTTATTCTTCTTTCAGGGTATATTCTGCGGACTTGCGCGTAATTCATGCTCGCTACCTTTATATGGGTGGTGTTTGATATTGTGGAATCCTTTGAGATTTAGTCAATAAAATTCGTGTTCAAATGCTCAGCCTTGTGGATCTCCCTTGTCTACAATGTTAATGTCACCGAAGCCTTGCATTCGTTCAATCCATTGAATCGGAGTTGAAATTCTTACCAGAATGAGCCTTGGATTTCCGGTTCCGTCGTGTGAGCGAGGCTGGGGATGGTATGCAGTGCAAAGTGCATATAAATGTTGAAGGACTAAAAATACGTTATACGTGTACAATAATAAAAAACAATTTTTGGAGGGTCATAGCCCCGTCAGCCTCCCTTACGTTCCTTTAAACGGGGATGTGACTTACCTATCATTTTTTCAACTAGGTTTTAATGCTTTAAAATTTTAAGTGAAGACGTAATAACAAATCCGTTCAATTTTTGTTGTTGGTTGGAAATGATTTATTATTGTAACGTGAGTTGAAGCAACGCCATATATTACCATGTTGTACTACTAGTCTTAAATCTTAATATGTTTTGAGAGTCTGATTTGTTTGGCAACTACGTGTATTTTGTTTATCAACAAAATCTTAAAATTTATCAAATTTTGTCTAAAATTTTTAATTTATTTATATTAAATATACAAGTTTGAATAATATATTTTCTTTTGTTAACATTTAATGAGATGAATCGGAAAATGACGCGATTCATCAGTAGATCAGAATGTAATAATGTTTTCTTGAATGAGTTCGAAAAATGCAGTTATCACTATGAACAAATTGCGTTGCCTGTAAAGTTTGTGACAATGACGTCAAACAGTGATTTGTTCATTGCCTCGTCCCTCAGGTGTGATGACATGTGGTTTTTTCCCTTAATTGTTCACTATGAGAGAGGGACAACTTCGAGTGATCACTCACGTGATAGATTCCATTTGGAGAAATTATGATTCATAAAATCTGATTCAAAATAATTGCATGTAAATGGTACGTAATCTTCAACATTTTGTGCGTGTCATTATTATTTGCCCAAAACATAGAGTTTTTTGTAATTAGGTAACACTTTTATATTTAATATATTTTTATTCAATTTAGATATGTGAATTTTAATATATTAATAAAATTAACAAGATGAATTTGCTATATAATAAATAATCTATAAAAGATTCAGCTATCCTAATTTAATTGAAAATAAATATTTTAAACACAAGAATAAGTATGTAAGTTTCCCCTTTAAAATTTTGAGTTATTTTCTATTTTTACTTTTGCGTTGGTTAATATATATTGGGTAAGTATGCATGAAAAATTTTAGATGTTAATTGTGGATTAAGACAAAATTTAAAGAATAAATTGATTTTTCAAGATTTTTTTTTAATTCTTAATATGTGGCATCCATGATATGCCTTGTAGTGGGGGGAAGAATGATTTCTTTTCCCGGTTGTCTAAGGTATTTTCACAACTAATAACTGTAAGATTAATCCTTTTTAAAATATGAGCGTAATTTAAAGAGCTATCGTCTTATTAATATTGTTTTTTTATACTAGAGAATGATTTTATTTGTAAGAGTAATTGTTTATGTAGGATTTTTCGGCCAAAAAACAAAAGTCCACATTCCATAAAGACCATCAGCAAAGCCCAAACAACAAAACCTTCCTCATCCAACACAGCAATACTTACCTATTCCTTGAAGTTGAAGCTAATGGCTGAGGTTTATTTAAAATATACTCTCAACCTTTTACATATAGTGCGTTTTGAATTCAATTCTGGAAGATATGAAATTGTAGAAGAAAATGGAGAGACAGAGATGGTGATTCCATGGGTATTAGGTAAATGATGGATGTAATCTTTTCTGGACAAGAGGATGAATGATGGATATCACTATCTGTCTTCTCCTGTTAATTATGGCGACTTCAATTGTCATCATTTTGACTTGCACGACGTATATATATAGACAGAGTATATCCATAATTACGATGATTAGAAGTTACGTAACGGCAACAATTAACAATGTCAAATTACCGAACAATTAACAATGCCAGCCGTGAGCATTAATTCAGTCACGCGCCTTCTTTCTAGCCTACGTATTTAGTGCATACTGTACACTGACATATGTTCATAGACAACTAAATACAAACATTTAACCGTCAGTATTAAAAATTATTAATAAGCTGAACAATATAATTTGGCTTATTACAAAATTTATATATTAGTAGATAATATATTATACACCTCAGATAATAGATAATGTATATTTGTGATGGTAAATACTAAACAGTACTTACATTCGATCCCAATTTAATTTTTTTCGCTTAGCATAGTTAAACTTCTTTAACCATTTAAACTTAAAGTAACTTACAGTCTTAAAATATGTAATGATTTGTAAATAAAAACCCCAAAATACTGAAGAAAAAAATATTTTGCACCGGTACTTTTATTGAGTTATTTTTCGCACAGTTTTCAGTTTCTCTGCTAATTTACTATTCAAATTACTTATGTGTGATGGCTTGTAAATGTGAAAACTGTACACTACCATTCACCCATACCATTAAAAATATGACATTTGATCCTTTTTTTTTTTTGGTAATTAACTTAGGGTGAAGATTTTGGTTAAATGTTTCTTGTGTTATTTTTTTTTTGGTAGAATTTTTTTGCGTTTATTTTTTAGTTTCTACTTTCTAATTTATTATACATAGTTTATCATCCAATAACCGATCTATTATATTTGCAAAACTTCAGAAAGAATTTTGGTCTCCACAGCTGCCAATTTGGATCCTTCCCTCCCTGCATGAGGTATCAAAGGCAAAGAGGCCTCCATTGAACATTCCCATCTCAACCCAACTTAAAAAAGAAAAAAAGAAAATTTCAGTTGACTGTGAAATAAACGGAAGAGGCGCTGACTGACGGATACCGTGAAATAAACGGAAGCATGCCCCTTGGTTTACCATGACTAACTTAGTCTTTTTAATAAAGGACAAAGGCATTGACCAAAACCTTGACGCAGAACCAGTGGAAGAGTTGGCGAAGAAGATAAGATAGCACATGGCAATAGGGATGCATGAGTATTACATTGTCCTGTGTATGCGAGGATTCTGGTGTTGCAGGTAGATGAGGAATTAGGAAGGCCAGGGATGGGAAAGATAATCCGCACAGAATCATGTGATGGGAATTCGGACACGACGAAACTGGTGATGCTTCTGCTCGTAACTCTCGCTCTCATGATCCTCTGCGTCTCTCCGCGGCCCTCAAGAAGGCTTGTGGCTGTCTATCGCTGTGCTTGCTTCTTTCTCTTTTACCTTCCCTTCCTTTGATTCTCTGCTTTTCTTCTCATTTCAGTACATCTATGCTATATGCTTCCATCTTCGTCTCACTGTCTTTGTAAATCAATGCTTCTTTTAACTCCGATGCACCAAGCTTAGTTCATGCCTTTAATTACATCTCATCTCTGTCTTTAGTACGATCGATCACAAGTATTTCACCGGCACTTACTATTTTATGTTCCAAACTCTCCTCGGCATTTAAACAAACGTATCTAAACTCAAATACGTTGATCTGTTTAAATTAAGAAGCCCATTCTCTAACGCATATTATATTTGTCATAAGAAACATGAAGATGTCAACTTAGCTCATGAGATCTTGCAAGCATATCAAATTCCCAAATTTCCTGCAATCTTCCATCTCTGGGTGGTTTCTTGGATGCAGGAAAAATTAGACCGTACTTTTTATAAGATTAGCATGGCAATTTATTTGAATGGAGACGAGTTATAAAATCAAACGTGGCAGGTTAAAAATGACAAAATCACCCTTTTTTTTCACAAATGAAAGTTTTCGCCTTGTTCTCCATTGAATCTGCAACTTTGTAGCAGAAAACAGAATCCTGCTTCGCTCTATTTTGGTTTGTTTGCTTAAATTTAATGTTCTTTTACAAGACAACTGCTAGAATCACTCTATCATCAACGTAGATTTTGACTGTCAGTCATATAAATTCTCCTCAATCAATTTCGAAGTATTTTTAAACTGTTAACGTTATTTGACATTTTGTCAATTGTTTTTTTTTTAATTTGCTTTTTTAATTTTTACTGTCTTCTTGATTGTTGTGCCTATAATGATTTTCAAATATTATACCGATGATTTTGTTTGGCTAATGTGTGATTCTCATCAAGTCATTTTAAATAATCATGACTAAGTGTATTTTTCTTTTTAAAATATTTTTCATGAAATATCTAATACCTTAAGACTCTATTTGGTATGAAGAATTGGGAGGGTGGGACTAGCAAAAACCTAGTTTTTTGGTGTGTTTATAAGGTAGGTTAAAACTTGAATATCAAAAGCAACTAGCCAAAACAATTAGTCACTCATCCTTTTTGATTGGCAGGAATATATATATATATATATATATATATAGGGTTAAGGTATGAATTTAACTTATAAATTTATACGTGTGCATTCTCAATTTTTTTTTTCGAAACAATATTGCTCCAACGTTTTTAACTTTGGCACAATTTTATCCTACTGTCAATTTGATTGTTAACTTAGTAATTTTGACTGTTAAATCTCCTCACTAGTTGCCACGTGGAGTCATGTAAAATATAATTCATTTTTTATTCAACTATTTTTCTTCTTCGTAGCCGCGTATTCATCCCCTTCGCTCTGCCTCTCCAGTTCTTCTGTCTCTTTCCCTCTCCACCTTCATCGTCTTCCCAAATCTCAAGTCTAGAAAGCCCAAAACCCAAATCATCTCTGCTTAGTTGATGTGAAGACTAGATTGTCACTTCTATTGGTTCAGATCATGAGGAAAGTTAGAGCAGCGCCGGTGAAGACGGCGATTGAAGAACGTGTGACTTGGCACCTTCGATTCTACGTTTATGGGTTCTTGACGAGTTTAAGGAAAAAAAAAAACCATCTCTCTCATTCCTCTCCATTCTTCTTCCAGTTAAGCCTTGAATGGTGTGTGCTTTTCTTCATTCTTCTTTGTCGTTCCTCTCAATTCTTCTTTGTCTTCTTCATTCTTATTCCTGGTCCCGCACCTCCAAAATCTTGTTTGGAGGGTCGGCGAAGTGGATTTATCCTTCTCATCGTTCAAAACAATCATGTTTCCAATAGACAATCAATTAACAAAAACCTTAAAGGTTGTTTTGAAATGTTTGGAGAGGAGAACGAAAAAATTGCCCCTGTTTGAGGGGATAGTCTGGTTTTGAAACCCATATTCAAAAGAAGGAAGATGAAGGATAAAGGGTGTACGACAATATATAAGAGGAATGGAGAAAATATAATGAGAAACAGTGGAAGACTGAACCCAGCGTACTACCCTAACCATGGCTTTTAGTCACAACAATCAGTTACTTCTGTTTTGGCCTCTGACTTCAAGAATCAATCCCCTCCTTTCGACTATTAATATTTACTTGTATATTTTTCAAGCTTTTTGATCGTGTGTTTATGATTTTGCCCCTTGGTTATGGTTCTTTGAATGTTTTCCATTGTTATTTTTCTGATCATGCTTGTGATTTTTACCTCTTGGGTTTTGGTTCGGTTCTGATTTTTGCTCCATGTGATTTTTGTCGAGCTTTCTGATCGTGTTTGTGATTTTTGCCCCTTGGGTTTCTGTTTTGGTTCTTTGATTTTTGCCCCTTCTGATTGAACATGAGTGCAGCTTCATTTCGAGATGTGACTCCATTTTGCTAGATTCTTTGAACATACCCCAACCTCAATCTCAATTAGTTGATGCCTTCGCAAGAGAAATTTGTTGCATCATCATCTGAGTTGATCTTTTCAAGTTGTGGTAAGGATTTGGTTTTGGGTTTTGTGGGATTTTCTTGTTTGGTTGATGTAATGATTGATTCTCTCGTCTTCTGGTCTGGGTTTGTGGAAGTTCATTCTGTGGGAAGGGTAGGGATGACTAGGTGATCAGATGGAAATTTAGGATCAATATCATGCAAGAGTAATTTGTGATCAAAGTGCATACGACTCAAAGGAAAATTTTACCAAACATTGATCATGACCCGGCAGTCCAAATAGTAAAAAACGTTTAAAATCTCAAAGACAACGGTCAAAATGGTTAAAGGATAATAAGAGGACGATATTGTATCTAAATAAAAAATGTTAAGGGTGAAATTTGTTAAAAAATATTTTAGCTAAAACATGGGATGCGTCTGGGTAGAAATATTGAGGGCATATTTGTACTTTAACTATATATGTAAAGATAATTAGCCCATTAGGAAAAGAAGTTACGATTTGTTTCTGTAGGAAATAGTATAGGCTTGGTATAAGTATACAAATCCCGTGTCCTCTTGCTGACGTCCAAAATAGACAAATATCCGTTCTTGCTCGAAATTCCCCTTTTGTAGCAAATACCCCATCCATTTACGCTTCGTAAGGTTGCGATGAAAATAATTAAATTCGACTGCGAATAAAAAGTATACTTAGCAGCTAGCCTGGCCAGAAGCAAAAAACTAAATATACAAACAACAACATGTTCAGCTAGTTTGCAAATCGTAACGTTCTATTAAGGTATTATTTTAGAAAAAAAGAATAAAAGTACATTTTTGTCCTTGAAATATTTCTTGAGGGGTGCTTTACATCTTAAACTATTTGGTGTAATATTAAATGCTTACAAATGTCCATTAGATATTAATGCTTACAAATGTCCATTAGATAGTAAAACTATCTTTATCATATTAACAGTCAAAATTTATTATTTAATGTTGGGGCGGAGAATGCTAAGTTTTAATTACTTTTGGAGCAAAAATACTACGTCAATAATATAGGATATAAGATATTCTTGGGAGAATATTTTAGGGTTAAAAATGCATCTTTACTCCAGAAAAACTAATAATACGCAAGTCTAAATTGAAAAAGAAAAGGTCGATCCTGGGAGAAGTTTATGGCATCATCGATCGTATAGCTGAAGCTTCACCTATTTCCTGTTAACCAATTTTATTTATATAGCAAATATAGTAAGGGTTATATTTCAAATTTATACGTCTGTCTGGGCTCAAGATGGTGATCCTGAAATACGCAAAGAAGCTATAAATGCAACTATGACAAGATTTGGGCATAAATTATTGCGGGGAGCTCTAAAATGTATTCAAATTAAAACTGCTCATGAACAAGAAAGGAAAATATAATACTGGATCTTATCACGGAGCTGGATCCCATTTGGACCTTATCTCATACACCCCTCTCTTCAGTATAAAAGTAACTCCTCTTCATCAGAAACCTTCGCGCAGCAATATTATCACCCAGCTCACTCATGGCTTATTCCACAACACTGACCATGGCGTCTCTCCTCCTCTTCCTTCTGTCTTCCCTGCAAGCTTCCCATAGTTGCGTCAATGGCTTCTCACTGGAGCTCATTCCTCCCTTCTCCCCAGAATCACCTCTTTTCAAAATCACAAAGCGGAGGGGAGAGCAAATATCATCCCATGCAAGCATCGGCTCCGTAGCTCCTCCTCTTTCATCAGAACCTTCCATTAATGCTTCACACGTCGTTACTCCTCCCATTCAACAACTATTCGAATCATCATTCGTTGTTCAAGTTGGTCTCGGAACGTTCGACGTAAAATCTCCTTCTGCGTCGTCTCGAAAATCCTACTACTTCATCCTGGACACCGGAAGTTCCCTTACCTGGACTCAGTGCGAGGATTGCAAGCTTCCAGGTAATTCCTGTTATAGACAGAAGGAACAAGTGTTCCCAAACTACAAGTCCAAATCCTATGACCCTCTGCCATGCAACAAACACCCACTTTGCAAGCCAAACAAGTGCATCGGAAACCACTGTTCCTACTCCGTCAAGTACGTCGACGGAGCCTATTCCTCCGGCATTCTCGCCAAAGAGACATTCTCTTTCCCCTCCACTTCAACCTCCCAAACAGAGGCCGTCCCAGGCGTGGTTTTCGGATGCGGGATCAAGAACACAGACCCCAAGGAAAGTGCAGACTACGATATTGCCGGCGTGTTTGGTTTAGGCCAGGGAGATCGTTCCTTCGTGAAGCAAATACAAAAACACAGCGATGGGAAATTCTCCTACTGTCTCACAAACATCATGCAGACTCATAATCAGAATCCCCCTCCAAGAATGTATTTGAGGTTCGGAGCTGACATAAAGCCGCCAACAGATCCGCGGACAATCAATTTCTTCAAGAACGGAAGATACGAGGCGTACTTTGTGAGGTTACTTGACCTCGGAGTTAACGGAGAACCGCTTGGTATTGATCCAAGGGTGTTCCAAGTGGGAGCTGACGGGAAGGGAGGGTGCGTGGTGGATTCAGGCTCGTCACATTCCTACGTGATAGAAGAAGCGTACAAAATGTTGGAGCGGAAGATGAAGCAGTACTTTTCAAGGCTGCCGGAATTCGAAAGGTACAGAGGAGGGGAAGGGAAAGTGTGCTACAGGAGGAGGAATGTGGAAGGATTCAGCAAGATACCAGGCGTGAACTGGTATTTCGAAGGCGCGAGGATGGACGTGAGCGGTGAAGGAACGTTCAGGAGAGAAGAAAGAGGAGGGAAAGAGGTGTTCTGTATGATGATAGAGGCAGATCAAAGCATGACAACGTTGGGTGCGTTTCAGCAAGTGAATCATAAGTTCGTATTCGATACTCTCTCCAACAAGCTGCATTTTGGCCCCCAAGACTGTGCCACTAATGGCTGAAATAAATCATATCAGATACATATGTATCCTCGCCTCGTTTAATTTATAAACATTACATAAAATAATTTTTCTTGCCATTGACACGTGTGTCCACCCCTTCTCTTATACCGTGCATGCTTCATTAATGGGTTTAATTTTTTATGTCTTTTGGCCCAAGAGAAAAAAATTTCAGGTTCAAATGTCCTGGGAGTTTACTGCTGACTCGCTTTAGCCTAAGGAGTGTGTTATACTACCAACTTAATTGTTCTTGAGAAATTTTTAGTTAGTGGTGATACTTTTATTATATTTATTGTTGTTTTATTTTTCCTGGCTCTGTGGTGGAGTAGTTTCTGCAATAATGATGGATGTAGTGAGATCAATGAGAAATAAAGGGAATCCATGCAATGATTAATCTGATAGTTTGATGCGGTAGATGGTTAACTAAGAGAACCCAAATCCCTCAACTATAGACACGGATTTGAATACGACGGTTGAACGTTGATTGCTTGAAATAAATTTTCATTAGCTGACGTCGTTACTGGTGTGTTGGGGCTATAAACGTGCAGTGAGGGGAATAAAATCGCTGTCCTTTAATAAACTTGCGTTATGTCTGATTGATTTTTAGTTGTAACAGACTTACAGTCACACCCAAGAAGCCTTGCTGCATTTAATAATGAAAGTCTGACTGACATTGACGATTTTGGCTTTTAAGGATGAAGGGAAGGAGCAACTTTAATTTTCTTTCTTAGTTAGTTTTTACAATATGGATTTAAATCTGCATCGATTTCTATGAAGATTTTTTAATACAATATAATTTCATTCAACTTTGCTTAAATTTAATGTCCATGATTTAAGAATTTATAACCGAATTTTTCAAATTTAAAATAAATTAATTATCTTGTATTAAAATTTTGGTGAAAATTTTTAAAATTTTGTTGATATAACTAATTATATAAGAGGGTACCGTGAACGTATATAATTTATTTATTCTTATAAAAAAGACAGACATGTGTATTAAAAAAGTAAGATTAATAAAATATCTGTTAAAATATCATGATAATTAAGCTTATCTTAAATTTGGAAAATATTAAAAGTCTAGTGGATTGGCGATTAATTTTCAAAAAAGAAAAAATAAAATAAATCAGATTATCCTGTGATGAATAGGATATCTCATGCAGCCAGTATATATGCTATATATCATAATTATGATTCAAATTAAATTTCCGAATCGTGACCCTCAAGATAATTAAACACACTATCTTCACACTCCTTCTTCCTGGCAAGGCAATACCAGAGACAAGGAGTCGCCATGCCTTTAAACTCAACCGATCATCATGCGTCGGCAAGCATTGTATGTGTGGTTTCTTGTCTGCTCTATTTAAATCTCGTACCTTCCTCACGTGTTGAATATATATTTTCATGCTTATTCAGGACTGCCAATATTCTTGTGCACGTGAGATTGACGTCGGAATGATTCAAACAGATGCTCACCAAACACCAACAAGACATCGACAAGAGACCCAAGAAAAGAGGAGCCTCGTTCTTGCTCTTCGCGTAACTTTCTTCCTGACCCGGCCGCTTTCTGTATCTGTTTCATTAAATCTTGTCATGTATGTTTTATGAATGTGCAGGCCACTGATACGAAGCAGCAGATAAAGGATGAAATGAAAAGGAAAGGAAAAGGGGAAACACAGAGTGAGAATCAGCAGAGTGGTCGAGAAAGTGAGGAGGAGGAGTGCGGGGACTGGCTTCGTGATTTCGTGCGGCAGTTGATGGACTTGAATGAAGGATACGTGCCCCTCCAGGAAGAAGACATCACCATGATTCCCAATCCTTTCTTCAAGGACTTGTTACAACTTTAATTCTACGATTTTAAGATTGAGGTTTAATTTTATTCTTCTACTTATTTTTTAGGACTATTAGGCACTCTATTCAATGGAGTAATTTATTTTTAAATTATTTTTTTAAGAAGCAAAAAATAACTCTCTTAATAAACCATTAACTCTGCCGTTGTATGTTGATATAGTATGTCCATGAAACACTGTTTTGAAAAGAAGGTCAAAGATCGATGTATAAAAAATAAAAAGTCATCACTTAATTTATAAAATGTTATTTGAGTTGTTAACATTTAAAAAATAATTTATAAATTTTGAATGAATATTTATAAATAATAATATTTAAATTATTAAATATTTTAGCAATATTTATTAAATTTTTTTAATAAGACTTAGAGGTGCCTAATGTTTTTTTTTAAAAAAAAGTTTAAGGTGCTCAACACTTTTGAAAAAAAAGTTTAAAGATAGATTAATATAAAAAAAATATAGTCAGAGTATTACCTGTCACTGTGTGTGAGCCCACGCTCATGTCACTTTAATATATAACGATTGAGTTAATGGTTTATTAACGAAGGAGTTTTTTGCTCTTCAAAAAAATAATTCAAAGATAAAATTGTCCCATTTAATAGTACAAGATATCCAATACTCTTAAAAAATGAATACTAAGATAAAATTAGACTTTAATCTTTTTATTTACTTCAACGTTTCAACTAAATTTTTGCACGTTCGAAATTTTATATATTTATGTTTCAAAATTTTTCTAATACATCTATATATGACTAAATCCTGCGGCAATATATACGTATGCAATTCTCTCACGATCTGGAACCCAGGTCTCTAGACCAGGAACTCTAAAGCGTCAACGGTCAACCTTTGCAGTTGCACCAGTTGAACTGGCCGTTCACACGTTTTTTATTTTTTTTTTAATTTATTAAAATTTAATCTGTGTTTTTAAATTACAATTTATACATATCCATATCAAATAAGCAGGGGAGGAAAGAAAAACGAGGAAATATGAGTCTCTGTGTATATTTTCTAAATTATAAATTATGAAGTAATATAATTGTAAACATTTTGGAAGGCTAAATATTGATGGATATTATCCTTGTTACTATCCATTATTTTACTTGAATTTAAATATTTATTTTTATTATCATGGATGACTATTTCTTTTCATATTGAGCATATGTTGTTTAAAACATAAATTATTCATGATCTTTTTTTTTAATCACGGTTAAATTATTAAATCATGAACCAATGTCTCAACTCCAAACAAATTGAGTCACCAGTCTAGCTAGTCTTAACATTTTGACTTTTTAATAT
The DNA here is from genome assembly GCF_029017545.1 of Prosopis cineraria. Taxonomy (NCBI): domain Eukaryota; kingdom Viridiplantae; phylum Streptophyta; class Magnoliopsida; order Fabales; family Fabaceae; genus Prosopis; species Prosopis cineraria. The sequence continues at coordinate 44,414,115 of NW_026555334.1, forward strand.
ATTTTATTCTGGGGGGAGTATATATAAATGTGACCAGATGATGCCCAACCATGACATTCACACTTGACACATTCTTGAATTCTTTCAATATCACGATATCTAGTTAATGCGTTTTTCCCCAAGAAAACCGATCAGGTAATGCTTAATCAACAACCAAACCCGCACTCCGATCCTTAATACGAGATATTTCGTATGTTTAAAAATATAAGATTTTTTCTAAATTAAATGGTTAAAAATATAAAGTATTTTACATTTTTTTAAAATACAATTAATGAATTTTTTTCAAAAATATCCTTCATTAAGGAATGTAATTAATATAGTTCATTTGATATACCCTATTAAATAAAAACTAGATAGTTTTTTGTGAGTTGCAAGGGTTGGAATTAAAAAATTTAAAACAAATATTATCGATATTATTGATATCAACATATTTGAAATGACCAAATTTTTAAGAGTTTCTTTACTCAATCATTTTTTTTTCTTGGATAATTTATTTGTATACATCTTGTCTTTATTTCTTAAGCCTATAGTAAAAAACCTGTTTAGAAAATATCTATTTTTAGAGTGATTAGAGAACATTGGCCAATAAAAAAAAAAGAACCACTTCATTAGAATTCTCAATAATTCCTCATTTTTTATTACATAAATAAATGAGTCACTAATTTATAAATTATGACATAAATTGTATTTAGAGCTGGCAAAAAGAGCCGGCCCGGCCTTGCAGGGCCGGCCCTTGAAGGGCTCGGGCCTAAAAGGGCCAACCCTTTTAAGCCCGAGTTCCCTTTAGGACCCTGATTTTTAAAGCCCGGCCCTTGACATGACGGGCTCAGGGCCGGCCCTGCGGGCTTTAGGCCCTTTTAACTATTTTCATTTTTTTTAAATTTTTTAATCAAACAAAAAATTATTTCATTCTAATATAATACTCAGTCAAAATTACATCTAAATGTTAATTTAAAATGAGTTGTTATTAAAATCTAAATGAATACTTATCGATAAAGGTTAACTCGAATTCACAAGTATTTACTCGAATTTTGACAACAAGTGATTTTTGACTGATATAATTTTTGATTAGTGATTCTTCATTGCTATTTTTCCTTCTTCTTTTTTACCTTCCATCCTCAGTAAATATGGGCTAACATGTGATGTGGAGTAACATTTAGTTTAATTTTTTTTCAAATGTAAAAAGAGTAAAAATTATGAGAATTAATTAAAAAAAATACATATGTGGGCTTAAACGGGCTGGCCCTTGGCCCTGCAGGGCAGGCCCTTTTAAGCCCTAGATTAAACGAGCTTAAACGGGAGCCCGATTTATCATTTTGGAGTCTTATTTACAAGCCCGGCCCTACTCTTATACGGGCTTAAACGGGCTAGCCCGACGGGCTCGGCCCATTTTCCCGGCTCTAATTGTATTTCCATATATATGAATATAAGAAAGAATTCAAAGGGATCTCTCTCTTTTTTAATTGTATTATATTCTTTTGTATTTTTTAGTTCCTATTCTTCTTCTTTCTTTTTTTATGTGCAAAACAAAAGGGCTACCAAATATATGCCTCTACCACTCAAGTTTTGCCTGTTTAAAGTATTTAAGTAGTCATCATGTTATCTTGTCGACATAAAATGTATGATAAAACATTCATAATTTAAAGGAGCAATACCACAAGATAGGAATTGATTATCCAAATAAAATTTAAATTTATTTTTATTTTCTTTTTTATAGATAATATTTATGGATAATAATTGATGAGAGTTGATTGATATTAAGTAAAATGAATCAAGAAAATGCATGAAAAATAAGAAAAGAAATTAAATCTTATTGATCATGAAAATTGAAAAGACATGAAAAAGTACAATGAAGGCAGAAAGATAGTCAGATGGAGTTAATACTAAAGATTAGAAAAATTTAAAAATGAAACTGCTCTTGAATCAATACTCCCGTAAAAGTAAACTAAAAATACATGAAAAATAAAAAATTAATTAAATCTTATTAATGAATCAAGAGAAATTTTTATTTTAACATTAGTCTAAAATCTGTTAATCAATGAGAGTCAATTTTTTTTTAATGAGACTGCTTTTGAATCAATCTTTGTAACATCTCAAAATTTAACCCAAAATTAATTAAACTAATTAAAGATAAATGAGTAATTTTAAAAGTATATTTAGAGATATATAATTTTAATTAGAAAATTATTATTTGAATTTAATCTAAATAAAATTCTAAATTATGATTTTTTTTAAAAAAATTGAAATCGTAATAATAAATTAATAATATTATTAAAGAAAGAAAGAAAAAGAATGAAAGGAATATTAAATTAAAAAAACGAGGGATGGGGGGTACGGAAATGCCGTCAGTGTGTGTTTGGTGTATACAAAAAAAATAATGAGAAATGAAAAAAAGTAAGATTTGGACCCACATCATTCTATTAATTTATTTCACACTCCCCTCTTCTCTTTCTTTTTCACTTCTGTTCCCTTTTTCCCCTTCACCCCTTGCCGTCTTGTGCGAACGGAGAGGAGCCAAGAATAGAAACAGAGCGTGCGTGCGTTGGTGACAAAAAATTTAATTCAAAGTTCCATAATAAAATACTTTAAGTAAGATTTTAAATATTTTAAGACTACTTAAGTATTTTAATTTTTTCAGTTATATTTTTTCTTGAGTTTTTGATTTTGAGATTATAAAAAATCTAGGGTTTGAAAGGAAATGAATTTATGATGAATAAATATAGTTATTAAAATTTTTGGTAGTATAATAAATATTTTAGAGTATTATTTTGTTGATGGGAGTTGAATTTGGGGCTTTTGAATTAAACTTTAGACCTTTATGGGTATATTTTTGTTTAAATCTGAAAATAAAAATTGATTTATTAATATTTAGATGATTATTTGGAATGAAAAATATATTATTATGGTTGTAGAATTATTATTCTAGGCTTGAAACTGAGTTTATAATTTTTAAGTATTTTTAAGTGTAAATTTTTAAAATAAAAAGGAAAAATTTTTATATTAGAAAATTGTTTAAACGTTGATTTTAGCCAAACTTCAATGAAATTATTGTGAAGTAAGTTATTAAACTAAGTTGATAGAATCAAATATATGAAATTAAATTTTAAAATTCAAGAGGTCAAGATTAAGGTCCAAAAAAAAATACTTAAATGTTGGAATGAGTGTAAATTATGTTAATAATATTATTGACATATTGTGATATGATTAATTATAAATTAATTATTTTTTGGCACCATTCAAAGTTTGTAAGTATTGATTTGAGGGGTGGTAAACTCTCAAAGGCTGAGGTAACAAGAGAAAATTTATTTTATACATTTATATGTTAATTAATTGTTTATATTTGTGAAACATATATATATATATATATATATTCAAATCTTAAAATTTTTGTTTGTAATGCATATGTAGCCTTGTTGAGATTTTATAATTTGTGATCAAATTAATTGTGACATATATAAAGAATTTGAATATGATGGTCGGATGTGGAGAAAAAGAAATGAATAGAAAAGCTTCCTTATAATGTGGATTGCTAATATTAATTTATGTTTCATACGATAATGTAACATGATTTTGAGTAATGAAATTGAGGGTTGATGATAATGTACATACTTTTAAAAATAAATTGTGAATTGTACATAGTGATTAATTATGTATGAGTATGTTAAGTTTTCATATGATGCTAATGTGATTTACACGGTGGCATGAAAATTGATGTATGAGGCGTGACTGAGATCTGATGATTCTTGATGCTGGTTGAACATGAAAATTGCAAAACATGTGGGTTAATTATGAATTATAAGTTATTGAAATATATTTTCTCATGAGCATGATCATATGGCGAGAGTTCGTCTTAGTGAAAGAGTTAACAATTGTGTAAAATATATATGATACTTGACTATTAATCATTAATCCTAGAGGTTATAACCGCTATTTACCTTATAGGTTATTGTAACATTGTTCTTATTAAGAGACTTAACCCTACTGACTTACTTGAAGTTTTAGGTAGAGTTAATCTTGAGTCTGACACCCCATAGTGTATGATTTAGGAGAAATTGTGTTTATAAGTGAGTAAGGTAACCTTGACCCGATAGTCCCTCATAATGTGATTAAGGCCTTGAGTAGTTTTACCACATGAACGATCCCTTTCAGTTGTTGGCCCATGAATTTCATGTCAAATAAAATAAGGGGGATATAAAGAAGAGATTAATCATGTATTTCATTATTGTTATAACATTTGAGTGATCGATGGCTATGATTGAGATTATAATTATAATTGTAAAAATGATAACGCGTAATAAATATATGAGAAATGAATATGCGGGCATTTATGCCAATTTTATACGAACATGTAGTATTCGTGGGCTATCGTGCTAATTTTGTACTTAATTTTATTTTTAAAATTATTTACATGAGTTAGATGTTAATGTGATCAATATGATTGTTGTTATTTAGAATATTCTCCAAATATCTTTTATTATTATTGTATATATATCTCAATTATTATCATGAGATATTATTTGATACTATTATATAGTTATTAGTCATTATTGTATTATCTATTTATTGTAAGATCTATTTTCCTTGTGTATATAATGTAACCTTCATCTCAATAATAGATATGATATTTTTTAATCCTTCTCTAGTTTCCCTCTCTTGTCTCTAATAGCTCTCAATTGTTTACATGATTATCTTGATAAATTTTTTAGCCACTTGCTATAATTAATTATCATGCATTTGTATAACTTTAATATACCTTGGTTATTGAGTGGTTATACTCATCTTTTTCTTTTAACATATTACAGGAATTAGCTCATCTGAGAAAAATAGAGCAAAAAGGCGTTAGGCCATGTGATAAGAATCACTTTTATAGGCCTTCCATTTTTTTATTTTGATATATATATTTAGTTTATGATATTATCAAGCAGGACAATACATTATTGATCTACTTGCATTATGAGTTTTGTGTTGGGTGAAAGTATATTTTGGGCCCCTAGAAATGTAATTTGGTGCTTATACTTATATTAGCAAACCAAAATACTTGTGAAAATGAAAATAGTTATTATATGCATGATTTAAGAACTTGAATATTGTTATGGTCTTTCCTTATATTTTTAATATCCAAGGGTGAGTAATTGATGTTAGCGATACATGAATGAAAAGGAAAATTCATACATATGATGAGCTATTAATAAATAGATAATATATAGAGCATGATGACTAGATGAAAATCATTGTGATAAATGTAATTAAAACATTAACCTCCCGCTATTAATTATAAAAGTTTTTAAGTGGCCAAGTGTTGTGTTGGTGAATATATATACTATTTGGAGTAGGGCGCAAAGGGAAAATAAAGGGGAAAGTTGTTCTCCCATGTTGAAATATATTTCTTAATGCTTAATCAATTTCATGTTTCTGCATAAGTTTAATTGAATGGTGTGAGTTATTGAAATATTGTAAAGACTTGAAATCCTTTGTTTTAAATAGTTGTGAAAATACATGTTAATGACTTATTTAGGTTAATTTATTATAGAATAATCTTTTTAGGTTAATCCTTAATTAACCATAATTAGTGTGATGATTTAAATCTAAATTTAGGGCACCCCTTACAATGCTCTCCTAAAAATAGATTGAAAATGCATGAAAAATAGAAAAAATAAATTAAATCTCATTGATAAAAAAAATTAAAAAAGCATAGAAAAGTACAACAAATGGAGAAGGTTAACTAGATAAAGTTAATGCTAACGATAAAAAAAATTTAAAAATAAAATTGCTCTTGAATCAATGTTCCTGTAAAAGTAAATTGAAAATACATGAAAAATAAAAAAATTAATTAAATCTCATTAATGAATCAAAAGAAATTTTCATATTAACATTAATTTAAAATCTATTAATCAATGAGAGTCTATTTTTTTAAATAAAATTGCTTTTGAATCAATGCTCTTATAAAAGTAAAATAAAAATATATAAAAAATAAAAAAAATAAATTAAATCTCATTAATGAATTAAATGAAATTTTTATATTAACATTAGTTTAAAACTTATTAACTAATAAGATTCATTTTTTTTTTATCAATAAGATTGAAGCTATAAAATTTGTGTATGTATATATTGATAATAAACTTAAAAAAATTGTGTAATCTTAAAGATCATTAACTAACTCATTAAGAGTTTAATTATGCTAAAAATGTGTTATAATATTGAACATAAAGAGTATTTTTTTAAAAAAAATTACTTATTTAGTAATTTATTAAGGTTAGAGTAAAAATTTACTTATTAAAGAGAAAGTTAGAGTAATTATTTTTTTCAGTTTTATCCCTTATTTACTTATTAAGGTTTGAATTCATAGAAAGCAATTTAACTTGATTACTACTCGCGAGAGATAAAAAAAAAAAAAATTATTTCATATTAAGGGGAACGAGCAGATTCGAGAGGAGACAAGGGTCAATAAAACGACGGGAAGTTTGTCGAACAAGAAAATTGTGAATTACAATCTCAAACAAAATAAATTGACTTGATTTTAATGTTCCCGAACCAAAAACTCGAGCAACGAAATAAATTAAGATGCAAAACTTTTATGAAAACAATAAAAAGAAAGAGCTTGAATTTTCAAATTAAAATTAAAAAAAGAAAGAGAAAGTCGAACAGAAGAGGTTTGTGGAGGACCTTCAACCCGAACACCATCTCATGGGAACAAAGAGCCACTTGATTCCTCTAATGGAAGAGGGGCAACAGCTGAACCACCCCTTAACAGTAAGCACTCAAGCACGACAGAGCATCCTTTTAGCCCCAAATTAACCCCATCCACTTGATACAATCACATTCCATACCAACATACCTGAAGCCCAGACTCCACTCCAACGAAATGCTACCTTCATCCAATATAATATTTCTTCTTCATTGTCTCTTCAATTTTCATCCAATGAAATGCTACCTCATACTGTCACACACGCGTCAGACACAAATCCTAACTTGCCTTGTTCTATTCACTATACATGTACGTCTAAATATGTGTTCAAACTTTTGAAAAGTGAAAAATATAGGATTCTATCCTTCGATGATGTCACACTTTGGAAGTAAAGGTCCGCATGTTTTCTGGCCCGCAAGACTCCGATTTGTGCTCGCTGAGATCCGAGCATTACAATGCAGATATCTGATTTCTTTGCAAAGACTGACTAGAAAATGATTCAAAACCAAATGGAAGCAAGAAAAACGATTGGTAAGGCCAAACATCTGTTTTGTTTTGAAGAGCCAGGTGCCTTCTCATCAAGCTTATAATGCCAAAACTGCAACGTTACATTCAACTGCAGCCACATATGTCCTTCATAATCTAAAGGATAGTACATGAACATGAATTCATCTTTTGATTCTCCTCCTGATTATTATCTGCATGGTAACCCAAGGGGAAAATAAGTGTGATTTAGAAACAAGGGCACGCATAAAAGCCTCCAAACAGATCTCGGGTGAATTTACTGAACACACAAAATTTAGCTTACTTCATTTAAAGCACATTAACAAACCTGTCTTGTTCTTAGTTACAGGAGGCTGCACCACAACATGCATGGTAATAACCCCCCCAGGAACATCACCGAGAGTTATTCTGCAATCAGCTAGTGTTTTGCTGTTTTCCAGAACTTTACCAGCATGAATAAGCTTTACATCTCCGGCTGATTTTGGTGAAATTGTTTTTCCTGCAAATGCAAAGACTCCATTAGAAGGTGGGGAGGACATACAGTATCTATGGAGATTTCTTAAATTTCATAAGGTTGGTTAGCATGCTGTCAAATATATCAACTCTATATATAATGTTATCTTAAAAAAAAGTGATAACTTTCCGTAATTGGAAGACAAATCAAGAGCCAATTATATGCACATGTATAAATATTTCAAATGTAGCAGGCTCATAATGCATGGATACTTAACAGCCGAAGCATTTTTCATTTAGAAACCCTGATACAGAGAATTCAAGCTTTCGGGTCAATGGATACGTGTTTCAAGATTGGCGAACAGGAAGAAATATTACTTAATACGGATCATCAAACCTTTTATGAATTAACAAGGCTCAATATACTAAATAAAATGAGTTATTCAATGCATTAGTTCTCATAACATTAACTGATGTAAATCTTCCAAGGGTACTTTAAAGATGCACCAATTTTTAGTTTGTAAGATTTCATTCCAGCAAGTGGAAACTAAATCCATAGCTTTTATGTTTGGAAAATACTCAAATCCATGATATAATTTATATATCTATATACTTAATTAATACTTCCTCAGCTCTATATGCATGCCACAAAACATGCATGATAAGGGATTAAGTGCTTGTTTGGGATTCCATTTAGTTGGCTTAAACTATAGTTTGTAGGTTTAAAAGCTAGTTAGGGATAAACAACTATGTTTGGGTTAGAGAAGTTGGCAAATGAACTTTTCTTTCCCAATTATAGTTAAGCCAAAAGCTAGATTTTAAAGCTTTTACATTAGTTATGTTGAAATCTAACCGTTAGCAACATTTAGTGCATTTTAAATTTGTTGAATAACCTATTTATCCTCCCACATTTCCTTTTCAAATATGATATTTTTATTTTTTGTAATACATACATACATATATATATTCTTTAAATAAATCTAATTAAGTTTTTTTAGCATTTAAAAATATTTTCTACATTAATACATTAACTATTTTATTTTTATAATTATAATTTTAATATTTTTCTTAAATTTATCAACTTGCATACTTATATATATCAGAGAGAAAGAGAGAGAGAGAGAGAGATACAACTCATGCCTTTCTTTTTTTATTTTTTTATTTTTTTAACCAACCCATGTCCTTTTCTGTTATACATATTTAAATTTGCTTTTTAGTCATATAATCCAAGTCATTTTCAATTTGTCAAATTGATTTTTTATAAAAGAGTATTCAAACATAAATCACATTACAACAACTGACTTTTAACCTAACTTGAATTTGCAAACTGTTGTTTATACAAAATTCAATTCCGCAAATGTTAATCCAAACAAGCTCTCAATAATAGAAAAACATGAATACCAAAACGACATTACAAAACCAATATCATGTGATTCTATAGGTTTCAGCAGTAAAGATATACAAGTATATCCAATTTTAGATATACAAGTATAATAGAGTCCAATTTTTCTAATCTTGTGTACCATTTGGCAACATCTATTGGCTATATAACGTTATCATCAATGTAGCAATTTAACATAAATGTCGTTTTTATTCAAGGGGCCTGGAGTCCTGAACTATACATGCTTGTCAACCATGCAGGGGCAGAAAGTTGGATGTGTATCATAGTCAGTCACCAAAGGGTATGGACATCATAGATCAGTTCTTTTATGGAACAAGGAGTGCAAACTGATTATTGATCAGCAATAACTCTGATTTAAACAAATAATTACTCACAGTATATATTATTAAACTCAACCAAAAAGAATTCATACAGACATGACAGAATAAGATGGCTAACCTTGAGGCCACTCAGCAACCACCTGCTGTTTAAGGGTGCCAACTGTTGTCGACAATGAATAAGTACCGTGGCCTATATCTGTTCCATCAAATATGCGGAATTTAAGTTCAACCTGCTCAGCTCCTTCAGCCATGGTTCGTGTGTATAACTATGCCAAGCTTATATAACAGCACAACAGCACTTTCTACAAACAGCGAATTCTGACTCCCCTTACTAACCTGCTATCCGTTCTCATAACTTCAGTCCATTTACAATCAATTATATGTGAGCTCTTAAAACCATAGTGAAGACTTTAGCATAAACAGTCTCCTAATCAGCTCGATTCTTCAAAAGGGAATAAACTTAACAAATGAGAAAAGAAGACATGTACATTTTGGTCCTGAAATAAATACATACCTCAACTATTTACCCTGAATCCTAGAACTCTAAATTTAATTCAACAAGACGTTTGGCTAAGTTTATAAGTTTGGACTCAAATAAGTCAACTTTTAAAAATTGTATCTGTGTATTTCTAATATTTGGAAATAAAATAATTAAAGCATCACCTTTCATGGAATAAAAAGTGCTGCATTTTCTCGCACAAAACACAATAGTTGAACCTTCCTTCAAAACACACGCACAAAATAGATGAAGGGTGGAACGAGGAGTTCCAACTTTTCAACTCTCGGCAAAACATGGGCCATTTTCATTTTCAAAGACGAGAAATCAAACTACTAAAACATGGAAATGAAGTATATAATATATAAGCTAATGTGCTATCAAAAGATCATTTGTAAATATAAATTACAACTAACCTCTGAATCTGCCTAAAGTTTCTTTACCGTAGTAAACATGCATATATCGCACATCTGAGTTAACAGCCGCGGCACCAGTACAGCCAAGTGAACACCCCATATGATTTAATTACTTCTTCATACAATCTTTTATGAGAGATGTCACTGCGTCCAGATAGGGAATTTTTCAGACAAAGGAGATTGGATTCTCCAAGATCACAATCTAATTATATTATTAATCAGAATTGATTCCATAAGAACTAAGCAATACCATAGAAATAAAGCACGAGGAATTGGTGAATTCGTATTTTGTTCGATTGCCTGCAACTTTCAACCAAGAATGCGATTCTAGGAATTTGAAGACAAATCAGACCCTAGATATACAACGAAATTGAAAAACCGAAATCATAATGGTCAGGACTCTCGAGCCCCATGTTTACGCAGTACAAGAGCGATGCGAAAACTTTATTGGCCATGTACGACATCTCGAATTTATTTGGAAAGCAAATCGTGACATTTAGTACAGGAATTAAGAACCCAAGAAACACTAAAATTTTAAAAAGAAGGTATAGTGCCAAGGTCTAGAAATGCATGACGAGCGAAAGAGGTGGTGACGAAAATAACCTGATCAAGAAGCCATTAGTGGAGGATCAGTGAACATGCGAGCGATAGGGCTAACAGAGCACAAGGGAGGGGGAGATCTGATGATCGCTCTTGGTGTTGCGGTTCTTCGTGACGCTTTTCTTTCTTCGTTTTCTCACTCGAGGCTTGGCTGCTAGGATCGGTACAAAATCTGCCTCCTCCGATTCAGAGAGGATCTAACAGTGAAGAGCTACTCTATTACTTGTTACTGCCGAACCGAGCGACAGCGATTTTCTTTCGTTTCTTCTCATTTTTCTTTCTTTCTTTTGTTTTTTTTTTTTTTTTGGCCCCCACCTTGTATATATGGCTATGGATGATGTAGACCACTAATACTCTGCCACGTCTACAGATCTGCAAACAAAAGAACTCTCGGGAAAAATAAATAGTATTGCCCTTCATTTTCTCTTTTTATTTTCGGCAAAGACCTTCCTTTGGTGACTCTTCTAGCCATGATGTGGCATGATTTTATTGCTTCGGGAGACGCATCTTACGCCTTCTTACATGTTAATCCAGGGCAGCGAGATAGATAAAAAAATAAAAATAATTTTAATAATAAAATATTGCATTCATAATTGTGAATAAAATATAAACAGAATATAATAAATATTCTACATAGTCAAAAAAAACTTAATTTTTTTTAGCAAAAAAAATCTCGAGAACTTGATTGGGCAAAAAGTGAGTAAAGTCTTAAAGTGACTTGATGAGAGAAGAGAGAAATCGACATCAGACACAACTTATTAGGATGTGTTTCGATAACCCAGTTTTAATATTTAAAAAGTACTCTCTCACTTTTAAAATAAGAGAAATGATATTAAGAATCTTAAAAATAAAATTTATTATAATTTAAGCCTAAATGAATCTGATATTGCTCTGTAGGCTTTGGAGCCCTTATTGTCAATTTTTTTTAAACCAAAAGTGCGATTTTGTCATTTGTTTGATTTGAATTCAGAACTTGTGTGAATCCTCGAAACAATGAAATAAACGATACACGACACAACATCCCCAATTCACAAGACGATGTCCACGCATGCTCAATAGAAAGTTCATGCATTTCAAGTATTTCACTAGTCTTAGCTCTAACAAAAATGACTAGGCAGATCATGCACGACACAACATCTACTATGCACAAGACGATGTCCATGTGTGTTCAACAAAAAATTAATGTATTTTCAGTATTTCACTAGCCTAGGCTATAATAAAATGATGTTAAGCAGATCATGCATGGCACAACATTCACTATGCAAAGACGATGTCCATGCATGCTCAATAGAAAGTCCATACATTTTTAATATTAAGAAGAACAATTACATTAGATATGAATAATTTCATGTTAGTATTAACCTAGGTACTACAATAAATACCCACATGAAATTTGACATAATATTTCAAATCTGATATATACAAAAAGTTAGGCACTATATCTAAATATCTGACAGTTGTTTCTCTATATATAAACAAAAAATATTTGTGATTTTTGATTATCCAAAAAATATTAATTGAAAATGCTTTCATATACATAATTATAATTGCCTATGTATAAAAAAGAAGTATAATGTAACTACTTCTCATATTAGGTTAGGATTCTTGCATGTCTTACGACTGTGTCCGGCTTCCTCGCATCTTGAACAATGATAAATCTTCTTATCTTAAAAGACTCTATTCTCCTTGTTTGTGGTCTCCTATGAAGACGGCTAGTTAAAAGCGATTGCAAGGGAAAAAAAAAGTTTGTGATATATTATCACCTGAAAGTCTATGTAATTTCAATTTATTATTATGTTAGGCTTAACAAAATACTAAAGTTAGGCAAATAATGCATAACACAATATCCACTATGCATAATATAAGGTTTATTTATTCTCAACTAAAAGTCTATATGATTTTATTTTATCAATAGGCTAGGCTTAATAAAATGTATAAATAAGCAAATAATGCACAACACAATATCTACTATACACAACATAAGATTCATATATTCTCAACTAAAAATCCACACGATTCTACTTTATTAGTAGGCTAAACTTAATAAAATGCACAAATAGACAAACAATGCATAACACAATATCTATTATGCATAATATAAGGTTCATTTATTCTCAACTAAAAGTCCATACGGTTTTACTTCATCAGTAGACTAGGCTCAAAAAATGCATAAGTAAGCAAACAATGCATAACACAATATCCACCATGCACAACATAAGGTTAATATATTTTCAACTAAAAGTCTATACAATTCTACTTTATTAGTAGGTTAAGCTTAACAAAATGCACAAATAAGCAAATAATGTGTAATAAAATATCTATTATGCACAACACAATGTTCATATATTTTCAACTAAAAGTTCATACAATTCCACTTTATCATCAGTAAGCTAGGCTTAACAAAATGTACAAGCAGGTAAATAATGTATAATACAATATCCACTATGCATAATACAAGGTTCATATACTCTCAACTAAAGTCCATACAATTCTACTTTATCATTAATAGGTTAGGCTTAACAAAATGCATAAGTAAGCAAACAATCTATAACACAATATCTACTATGCATAATACAAGGTTCATATATTCTTATCTAAAAGTTTATATGATTCTAGTTTATCAGTAGGTTAGAATTAACAAAATGCTCGAGTTAGAAAAATAATGTACAATATAAAATTCACTGTGCACAACGCAAGGTTCATATACTCTCAACTGAAAGTCGATGCGATTTTAGTTTATCAAAAAGCTAGGCTTAACAAAATACTCAATTTAGGCAAGCAATATACAACACAATATCTATTATGCATAACACAAGGTTTATATATTTTCAACTGAAAGTCTATGCGATTTTAATTTATCATTAGGCTAGGCTAAATAAAAAGCTCAACTTAGATAAACAATATACAACACAATATCCACTATGCATAATATAAGGTTCATATATTATCAATTGAAAGTCATATTGTTTTGAACTATCACAGGGTTGGGTTTCAGGTTCAAAACAAGGAGCACATTAGATCTTTATTTCTACTATAGGCTAATACAAAGCAAAGATTTATTGTCTATTAGCACAAAGCATAAGTTGAAAGAGGAAAAACTAAATGTTAACATTCTTTTCTGGTGATATACGAAGTAAGAGAAAATAAGGGAGAGAACTGACGATAATGCATGATGGGGGAGGAACAAGGAAGAAGAATGAATGGAGAGGAAGATCCCGACTAGCACAGTCCTCCTCCAATGGTAGCAAGAGGCTAAATTCTAAAGGTTACAGCGATCAACAACAACTCAATGCAAGGAAAGAGATGAAAAATCATAATTTATTGTTGAAGTATTAATAGCCAAGACTTCTACACTCGTCCACGCCATCGATGGTTAACAATGGCAGAGCGATAACTAAAGAAATGAGAAAGAAGAGATAGAATCTATTGCTTCAAGTTTTTCACACAAGTTTTCTGAATTCAAATCAAATAAAGGGCAAAATCATACTTTTGGCCTCAAGAAAATTGGCAATAAAGGCCCCGAGGCCTGAAAGTAATATCAAATTCATTTAGGCCCAAATTGCAATAAAGTCTATTTTTAAGGCCCTTAATACCATTCCTCCTTGAAAATATGAGGTGTTGTTTGAAAAAAAATAAAAAGATGAAAGTACATTTTAAAACTACTTTAAAATGTTATTGAAAGTAGAGAAAGTACATTCTAAAAAGGCGCTAGGGAGGAAAAATGAAGTAGATCTACATACAATTCCACAGTTGCACGAACCCACTAACAACAACAAAGGCATGTCATGGGAGAGTGCAGGGATGAAAGAAGGGGACTAGCTTAGACCATACCCTTTAAATTTTTTTAGTATTATATAGATGTTAGATATTTTCAATCTTCTTAAAATTTGTGAAAACTTTATTATATATATGTTTTATGGTTATGGCCTCACTTATTGTTAAATCTTAGCTCCAACCTTGAGGGTAGATAAAGATGGAGACACGACGAACAAGTAATGAGTTTTAAGAAAAGTATGGCATGGTCTACATTACAAGATATCATTACAACATTTTAAGGCTATGACAATAGTAAAAAAAAAATTGTTATAACGGGGGAATGGCCTATATGTATAGGCAATAGTTTTTTATTGTACTCCAACTTGATGTTGGACATAATTATGGGTCCTTGTCTCCTTTCTTGACTTTAATCAACAAAGTGAATCAAGAAGTGTCTTATATTATAAGGTCAATGCATATGTTAAACAAGAGGTGTTGGTATGTACCAATTATTAAAAAGTATTAAACTTCTAATTTATCTCTCAATTTATAAAAATTTTGCTTAATGATATGGTATTAATATAAACTAATACATTGTAGCAATTATTGAATGCTTCTTATCATTTGTCCTTATGAAAATACTATATATTTATTTTATTTATTACAATGGGAAGTAAGCTACAATATGAAGCTATTGATTGAATTGTAAGTCTTTTGAATAACTCTTTTTTGTCATATTATTAGCATATATTAAATATTTTTGTAATTGTATATATTTGATAAATAGATCTTCATTTCATTATTGAAAGTTAGTGGATATAGTTGACAAAAAGAAAACTAAAATCAAGTTAATGTATATGCAAGTAAGTATTTTAAATTTATTCTCTAATTAGAATAAAAATTATACTATCATTTTTATGAATTGAATTAATTTTATTTTCTTAGTAATATGCTCAACAACTAGGAAATGTATAGTTTGATTATCATGTGATGCTTTTCATGTATGGAATCATTGCTTAAAGTATATTACCCACTCATTTTAGAAGGTAATAATTTGTTAACAATGATTTATATTTTATAGCTCATCCTATATTTAAATTATTATTTATACATATAATTTTATTGAATTTACAACATTTAAATAGTTTAGACTTTAAAGCCATATTCTGAGTAAAAGCTTAAAAATATATGAAATATTTGGTTTAGTTTCTTTTCAAAATTGACAAGATTATAATAGATAATTAGATAAGTATTTGTATTAGATATGTAGAAGTTTAGTTAATATATTTGTGCTAATCTTTGGAGCTATTGTTTATGTATAAATATAGGTCTTTGTAAGTAAGGAATGTATAACATACCGAATATGCTTTAAAAAAATGATATCAAGTATAGTGACAGTAGTATACGAATAAAACTGTCACAAAAAATAACACTTTTGGCTCTAGTTATAACCAAAACTAACACCATAAGTACACCAATTACAATGACAATTCGGTAGGGAAACTTTATTACTATTATGCATCATTGAACAATGATGCTAATGTTTTTATTACTATTATACTCAATTCCACCACACTACATCTTGTGTCATGAAAATAGCTTTTTAACTACCTTGAAAAATACTTTTTACACTTGTGCCAAGTGATTGAAACCTAAAGTCTAAGGCAATAATTTTTTACAACTTTAGGCAACAAGCAAAAAATTGTTGCCTATTATTGGCCTATAGGCAACATAGGCAACAATTTTTGAGTATGAAAATATGCAACAGTTATTATTTATTACTATGATATTACAATGATTTTTTTTATATTGCCTTTAACTTTTATGATGACACTTTCTAGCATATAATGAAGTATTCTAAGACAAAAGTTTTCTTGTGCCAATATTTTTTTACAGGTTTTGACTGTTGTTATAAGTACTATTTTTGTTACAAATTTCACTTATTACTCAACATATAAGAGGTAACACTTTTTTTTTCTTCTTACAACTTATACTTGTCGCCTATATTATTTTTAACATGCAAATTAATATTTTCAATAAAAGCAATATTACATGAAAATATTACATAATCATCATTGAAGTCATGACAAATGGAATTTCATCATTTCAATTGGATTGAACAAATAAAATATAGTAATAAGATTGACACACAATAAGATCATGTCCTCAATTTGGTCTTAAACATAAAGTTCACATACTAATATAAGATTAAACTTCCAAAGTATAATAATAACATCAACACACACATATTTATATATAACTTTCAAGCCTGAATAGCTACTCTAAAAGGACACATTATGGTTTTACTTTGATCATTTCCTCATGCATAATTGTCAACTGATCTATATTTTGAGAAAAGCTAATACAAAAGAAACCATTTATTAGTTTCATAACCAAAAAATAGTATATATACCTTTTGTTCAATATTCCATCTTAATTAACCTACAAAAACCAACAAACATATAAGATTTAGATGAACCTATTCAAAATGTGGAACACTTGTTGAGGTTGTCTATCTAACTTTTCTACACCATGTGCATCACTTAAAGAGGGTCTTAAAAGAGCTTCCATTACTTCCATACTAATCCTGTTGTCATGGAAAAGAAAATAAAGCTATTCTAACTTCTACATGGTCATACTGAAGATCTATGAAAGAGATCAAGGTAGTAAAAGACGTTGATCAATATTGAGTAGTACAACCTGCTACATATAGGGTCATTTATTTGCCACTTAAGTTATAGAAGATTGTAAGCGATGTGCCATGAATAAGGAATAAGATAATGCACGATCCACACTTCCTCACACAAAAAAGGGAACATGGTCAAATAATATCAAGAAAGTTAAAATAGTTAGTATGTATTACCTGTGAGTACGTGCGTGTGTGAGTAGAGGGAGAGGGAGAGGGGAAGATACAAGCTAAAGAAAATAAAAGGATAGCAATGTACTTTCAACTTCTACCGATAGTTTCTCTCTAACTTCAACAATCAAATATGTTCACAAGATCATACAAGCATAATGCATTACCAAGAAGCTTCCATGAAAAAATCAGATAGCATTCAATTCTTACTATGTGTTAATGCTTATTTTCATTAAAGGCTAACTGTAAATAAGTACATAGTTGTTCAAAGAATAGAAAATGGAAAAAGTAGAATATGAACAATGAAAAGACTTCCCCATCATATATATATTGCTAAGTTGATGAAAAGGCTTCATCAAGTTGTGATTAAAAAAAACTCAATTTCAGTACCTCCAATTGCTTATGCAAAACCAAATAGTTTTTAATCTCATTTTACAACATGAAAATGGGAACAACTTGTAATAAATAATCTACTAATCTCCTTTCATCATATTCATAGCATTCAATACCCCTACCATCTCTTTCGAGATAAAATAGTATGTAATGCTTTTTCATGAAGAGGAATGAAAAGAGAAAATACGTGTATCTAGTGATTTGCCCTTTCCTAAATGGAAAGATGCTCTAGAATTAAATCATTAGTGAGAACTAATTCCATGTTATGTGAATTGAAATAATTTAAAATGGAATACACATTATCAAGTCTACTGCCATTAAAAGAACTCTTGCTTTGCTTCAACTGGCAATATAAAGTAGATGAGTTGACCTGAACTCCTTACAATCTTCGTCAAAGCAATGAATCAAAATTGTACATGGAATCTCTTCAAAGTGATCGCTAGTTGTCTCTGGTTTCATAACACTCCTTATAGCAAACTTGATGTACTTTCATCTTTTAAGCACTCAAGGAGAGTCTTATATACCCGAGGCAAGCACAATGCTTTAAACCTTTTATCTAACACTTGAAAATAATCATAAACAAAATTAGCTTCTAGCTTATTTATATATCTAAAACCTACACCTGATAACTTTATCATTTCTTGCTACTAAAAGTTAGGAGCAAACAATCCGCTCATACTCTCTCCAAACTTGAAATTATATTAATGGATCCATAAATATGTAATATAAATGAATAAATGTATAAGCATTTCTAAAGCTAAGGCACTTAGTGGGTCCACAAAATAATGACAACAGCAATCACATTAATAATATAAAAACAATAAAATATATTTATATTCTAGCATTTTAGGTAAAGAAAAACTTACCCCCTTCCATTACGATAAAGAGCTTTAGACCTTAAACCTACAAAGAGCTTCAAAGCTCACGATAGGGCTGTGTGTTAAGCTTTAAAGAATAAATGCAATTGCTTCTGATGTTGGAACTAGTATCCTTATCTCCTTTGATCTAAAAGCTTTCAAACTCGCTATGAAAATAAAAGTGGTTAGATCTGAACCCTCCCAAGGTTCAACTAAAGATCTATCCAACTTAATAGCTCCAAAACTATCAACCCGCTGTGGTACTAAAACTTGACCCTATTGTTTTAAATAGGCAAATGGGAGAGTATTCACTAGATTTAAAGGTTTTAGGTATTAGGGTTTAGAGGGAGATTGGAAGTATTCTTGCATTGTGTTTTCATCAATCATAATTTTAATTAAAAAGTTATTAAAGAAAATAAAATTAATATAAATAATTATTTAACAAAAAAAATAAAGGCACTAAAATTAAAAAAAACAGGGCAAGTAAGAGTGAAAATAACGCAGGGAACAATTGTTTGGAAGAATTATATTGAAGTCTCGTTCAAGAAAATTAATTATTACAAAGTCCAGTGACAATTGAACTAAGGAGATTGACCATTGATTGTATTATCAATCTCCTTAGTTTAGTTATCAATGCACCTTGTAGTAATTAATTTTCTTATGTGAGTTCAGTTGTTAATGAATCTTATAGTAATTAATTTCCTTTTATGGGACTTGAATGTAATTCTCCTCAATTTTTATTTGTTGCCTAATCATAAATGTCATGGACAACAAGTAATTTATATTGCTTATTAAAAAAAGAAGAAGCTTACAATAGATATAAAAGTGTTGCCTATTCGATAATAAGCAATTGTTCTATGTGTTGCTGCTCATATGTTACTTAAAGTACTACTTGTGTGCAACACTCAAAAATTGTTACTTGTTATAAGAATAGGCAACATTTTTTTACCCCTTACAGAGTTAACTATTGCATAACTTTAAAATGTTATAGTGTGTGCCTATAAATTAAATAAGTATAAGGAAAGTAGAGAAATGACCCTAAAAAATTGTCTAACCACTGTCCAAATCACCTCTCAAATACTTAGAACGTGATTGGTTTACTCCTCACCCAATCTTAATTAAGGGGTGAAAAGCTCATTGTCTTGATGAAATATTATTTGGCATAAAATAAAAATACCAATGTGCTTTAGGCTCATTGTGTGCTTCAACTAGAGCCCAAGGGAATGAGCCTTTTAACTCGCTTTAGTATGTGTTTGGATTAAAAAATTTGCAACTAAAGTTAGAAGAAAAGTCAATTAATATAATGTGATTTATGTTTGAATACTTTTTTTTTTCAGAAGTCAATTGGATAAACTAAAATTTGTTTAGCTAATTTGATTCAAAAGCCAGTTTGAAATTTTTAATGGCAAAAATAAACATAAATTTTTTGTATATATATTTTTTATTAATTAATAAGTAAAAAATAATAAACTTGAAATTATAATTAATAAGTAAAAAATATTCAATATTCAATTGTCAAAAGCTAAAATAAATTTACCAATTATAAACTATTCATTTGATATGATTTACAAGTTAAACTCTAATTATATCACGAATAATTTTTTATATGCCTAAATGTAGGCATTTCTCGTATAATTGCAAATCTATTCTTCTATACTCCAAATGTAATGACCTTGAATTTATTTAAAATTAAAAAAATTAATGGTGAGACATTTTAATGATATTGTGTGTGTGTGTATTGGTACAATTAGGTCTTGTGTTCGAGTCTCGTTTTATTTTATTTAATTTTTTTCAGCCACATGAAATTACAATCATGCCCCACCTTAATCAGATTGTTTTCCATCTTTCCTCTCCAATCATAAAAATGCTAGAGACAAAAAGTTAACTCACTGGGAACACACTGCCATCCCTGTTTTTTTTTCCTCCTTCCTTCTTTGTTCTCATTTGGACACCAACGTGAGAGGCATGAGTTCGTCATTCAAGCTCTTTACTTTTGCAATTGAAAATGTTGATTCGACTATAGTTCTTCAATCCATGTGGTTATGTGTATGTGTTTAGATCTTTTCCAATCATCTTCGTCCTTGTCCATCGCTATAGGTTCGTGTCTCATGGGTGCATCAGTGTGAGCAACAGACACAATAGAGATGAGGTCAGCAATGGTTATGATCTCTTATCAAATCCAGTAGATTTGGAAGAGTAAAGGGTAAGCTAGAGCAACCATGGCCGATGGTAATGACGAAGAGAAGGCTTGGGACCACAGGCTCAAGAGATAGCAAATAATGAAGAGAGAGAATAAAAAGCAGTTTGGACAGTGCCACTTATGAGCAACAGAAGGTTAAGCAGATCTAGAAAGTTTAGAGCTTGGGAGGTCATGGGATAAAGAAAACACGCACAAGGATGAAAAGCAGAACTCGTGGTGGTAGATGAATGAAAAGAGGGAGAAAGTATAAAAATTTAAAAAGCAATCAATGCTTCCATTGACCAGCTGATTGATGCAACGTTGAGGAAAAAGCCAACCTTGATGGCTTCTCAAAAATGCTCATTTAGCTTTAACTAAGGTTAATAATTTTTGTTAATGCAAACAACACTTTTTGACCATCTTATATCCTAACCTCAGTTTGGCCCTTTTAATTGAGATTAGAAGTTAATTCAAACATGCTCTTAGCTTTGGCTTTAGAACATTGGGGCATTTTTTAAATAATTTTAAGATTCTCTTTCTTCTTCTCATTGCCTCGTCTTACTTGATCCATGGATCATTCCTTGCTATGTCTTCACCTCACTATCTCTTACCCATCCTTCTTCTTTCTACTATGTCATTGACTGTACTTGTGATCTCCGCCGTCACCATGCGTGGAGGTCAAGGGGTTTCATCGATCGAGGTGCCATTGCGACTGCATATGTTAACTTTGTGATAGTTATCTGTTAAATTTTGGGTTACATATGTTTTTCCTATGAAGTGCGATATTCTATCTAAAATAGGCAAAATAATTATTGGATATACATGCAGAGGATAAAAAATAAACAATGTTTCTGTAAATGATTAATGTTCTTTTCTTTGTGTAAATCCTCTCATACCTCCAAGCTAAGCTCCTCCTTTTACATTACTTCCCTGTGTTTGGAACTTTATATGTCTAATTCTGTTCAAGCATATAATTCAAGTTCATGGCTTTATTGTTTTGGTTACTTGAACGTTTTGAATTTGTATTTTGGTTTGGCTTTTGAAAGTGTGAAGGTGCCTCCTAGAAGGTATTTATTTTAACATTCCATAATTGAATATTTTGAATTCCATTGTTTAATTCTACATTTTTGAAAATTAAAATTTTTTATTTATCAATATATTTTATATTTATAGTCTACTATTTTTAAAATAATATATAATTTCAAGTTTAACATTTTTTTAAATATCAAATTAGTCACAAAAATATATACAATAAAACTCATGTTCATTTTTATAATTATATATGTCAACTGACTTTTGAATCAAATTATTTAAATAAAATTTAGTTTGTCTAACTGACTTTTAAAAAAATATTTAAACCCAAATCACATTATAATCATAAACTTTTCTCCTAACCTCAATTAATTTTTAATCTTAGTTGTAATCTTTTCATCACTTATCATAAATTGAAACTGAATGTAAAAAATAATATATATTCTCATGATGACAAAGATTTTACTAGTACACCAATTATTGTCAAAATGTGTTTATATTTTAGGCCAGAAGAAGTATAAGATAAATTTTAAAAGTAGTTTGTTTTAAATTTTTTTTTTTGTCGAAAGAAGTTTTTTTGTCTTTAATACAAGGTAAAATTAAAGTGACTACTTTTTGAATTTTATTACTTATTTATCTATTATGATTTGAATTTCTGGAGAACAATTTATTATATAGTTATAGATTACAAAGAATGAAAAAATTGAAAGAGTTACCTTTTTAATAGTTTTAACTTTTAATGACTTAACTATATTTTTTTAATAAGCATGAAATTGTTAAGTTTATTAAGAATCGAAGGAGCATATGCGTTACGAATTATGAGCAATAATGATTTTACGGTGATCAAAGAAACAACAAATTAAATGGTATATGTTATTACACTTTATATTTTTTTCCTTATTGATAATAGATTATTAAAAGTTGTTTTATTCATTCATAATGAGAAGTTTCTTTTTCGATATCTGATCTTTTATTTTGCCAATTTTTTCGATCTCTTGATCATATCAAGATCTGCAAATAAATATCCGTCTATAATCAAATTTAACTAAGGCTATTAGTTTGGACGGAACAAAAGGTCAAAAAATAGAGGAGAGAGAAAATCACGAAAAGGAAAGAAAAGAAATTTGTTTACCATTATTAAAAGTTTTCTTTCCTAATTTTGTTTTTTCTTGTTTTTCTCCCCGTCCTAATAAACATTAAAAGTCAGGTTTTATACAATGTGTCTCTCTCTCATGCCTCTTTACCCACCTTTTTTTTAAAAAAAAAATTCAACTTATTCACTGGTTTTTTTTTTTTAACCAACCAACTTATTCACTGTTACGTTCTTCCCTTATCGTTATGTCTTTCGGGTCCAAAAGGTGCCCTGTAGATATATTTTTATGGAAATATCACAACTTTTTGATATTGTTACGCAATGTAAAACAGTTGAGCAGTACCTTATAAATATATTTCATTATTTCTCTGAACAAACTGACGGTTAAAAACTCTTATCGTCGGAGGATATATACAACGTAAAACCTAACATTCTTTAGATAAATGTGTTTTATTTGTTATTTGTTGAAATCAGACGACACCTTTTTTTCACCAAAGAATAAAAGCCTCTTCCACGGGGAAAAATTAGAAGCTTGTAGTGGAATTAGTTAAACACTTCCTAATTCCTACCTGTTGCTTATTACAAGCCACGCCTTTTTTCGCCGAGATATCCCGAAAGCTCAATAATGGGACGTAGGGGAAAACGCGCGTTTTGAAAAGCTTTTTCATTCACAGAACCTGGTTCACAGTTTGGTTTGCTGTTGGCTCGAGCGAGACTACCGCACGATCCTCTCACGTGATTTGATGATATTGACTCATTTAGTTAGTGGGGAAAAAGGAAACGAATAAAAGTAGTAGTAAATGCAATAACAGTTTCTTTTTTCCAAAGTAAGGAATGTAATTCCTTCCCTTTATTGGGGATAACTTTGAAGAATCCTCAGCACTACATATCAGAAAAATAAGAGGAGAATTTTAACCATGCGGAGCTGCGGACAACGCTAACACGCCCTGCATTAAGTTATCGACCCAACGCCTTTTCTTTTGTTTTTTTTTACCCCCCTCCTTTTCTATACATGCGTTTTCCATATATTCTCTTAGTCCCCTAACACAAATTTCGAAGACTACACCGCTTTGTCTCAAACTTCACTTTCTGGTCCCAACGCCAAAAAGCCCTAGCTAACTCCCACATCAAATCCAGCACCCCAGAAGCATGGCTCGAGTTATATGCTACGCCTGAACCTATGATCAGGGTTTGACTCGAAGGTGGCTGGTCAAATGGTAAACAACATAAGCGGAAGCGCAGATCATACAGGCAATTGATAGCACAATCATTTCACCGCGACACCAATAGAAAGTACATAAAATGGATCAAACTTCATTGAGAATACAGATACATACATACATATAAATATGGGATTACATTATTATATATAACTAATGAAATGCTAGAATGTTAAAACACTGGAAACATACACGAGACTGGGAAGGCTACTCATTCAATACTGATTAAGATGACTAGCCTGGTGAAGGGTGCAATTTATTGTTCCATTTAAGGTAGGAGATGAGTGATCAATTCAAGAGATCGATTGAGGAGTTTTGAGGAGTTGAGCGAGCTGGCCGCTTAGGTGGAGGGACATAACTTCGTTGGTGGACCCCACGAGCTTCCCTCCGATGAAAACGGCCGGGACAGGAGCAGGACAGCCCAGCCTCAGTAGGGCTTTCTCCATTTCCCTGCCTTCAGGCTCTTGGTCGATTTCATGAACCTCAGGGTTTGCCTTCAGCTCCTGGAACAGAATCTTCACCGCATAGCACAGGCAGCAAGAGCTCTTGCTGAATATCACTACCCGATTTTCTGATGCCAGCCTCATCACCTTGTCCATCTTTCTTATTCAACCACGCGCGTACTTCCCTCCTTCTTCTGAATATTTACAAATGTTATTCTGTTCCACACACGAAAGGGGTAAAGACAGAACAAAAAAAGGAAAAAAGGAAAAAACCAGCTGAGCATAGAGGATTAGATTACCTTAATTAGACTCACTAGAACTCCAAAACCATCAGACCGAATCCAAAAGCTGAATTCGATCCAATGGTTTGTGTTGGGGTTGGATGTCTAAGGAGCAGGAGTGGGGAAATATATAGAAAATTATATGATCGATGCTCGGGGTCATTTGAAATGAGCTAGTGTACTAGACTATTTATAGGGACAGCTTATAGCAGAGACCTGTGTCTTTGAACAAAGCACGTCTAAAAGAGGTTGTGCTTTTTAGATGCCCAACTAAAGCAACCCATGGGAGGTAAAGACCACAGTTAGTTTATCACACTGGGCGCTCGACAAGTTGGAAGAAGAAATGATGCTATTGATTTCTTGCATAAGCCTCCATTAATTCATAGACAGGCTGTGCGAGAGCATATATAACCGTATAATTAATAACAGATGAAAATGGTATATGTTGGACTGACCATGGGCCGAATTAATCCAAAAGAAGGGAAGGCTGTTACGGGGAGGTTGTCAATTTATACTCGGATTCTCGCAATCTACTGCTTAGAATCTCCTGTACATGCAGAAGATCGCGACTGAGATGGCTTTCGGTGGCTCTGATTCTTCGTGTTGCGATTCTCTCTCTACATTTCCGGCACTCGTGTGTGGAGAAGAGAAGCGATGATGGACACACACGTGTACGATATTCTTTGAGCAAAAGAGCGCGAAAGAAATTCCATTCCTTTATCATTGGGAGAGCCTAGAATCTAGCATATTATTCGTCACGTTATAATGTGCCTGCTCAGATGCATACAGATTTCGATTTGATTATGTATGATTCTGTATATATATATATATATATATATATATATATGCGCGCTTGCTTGCATGGGCCTGTCTCTCTCATCAAGGTGTCACTGCTCTAGATGACATTGTGTTACGTGCATTTTTTATGACAAGTGATTTTTTCCGGGGAAGGAAGGGGAATTTGGGGGGGGGGGGGGAGTGTGTGTGATCAAATTGGTCTGAATTTTTTGTATCTGATTTTTTCCATTTTTAATTTAGAGTGAAAAAAGCAATTCTCATTTCCAAATTAATTTGCATGGCAAGTGAATCCCCTCGAGTGGTCAAATTGGTCTCGGATTCCTCTTTACTTTAACAGGTATCTTTGGGTGTGCTCATGTTCAATAAGAGATATCTTCCACTTGACACAAACTATATTCATACCCGTATATATTCCCAGTCTTGTCATGCATTAAATGAGGGGTAAATCCAAAATTTAAGAAAATAGTTTCAAATAAACTGAAAAATAAAAGTTTTTTCATCATTATTTGGCCAATAAGATAAGTGATAAACTCAGAAAAATTAATAATAAGGACAATATTTATATAAAATATAAATATTAATATTTTTTAAATATAAATATAGATATTAATTAAAATAATATATATGAGAAGTTTTAAAAACATATCTTAATTTGATTTGCATCATAAATTTATTTTTATAATAAATATAAGAGTAAATAATATTTGTAAATATGTATGCTTGATAATTTTAAAAGGAATGTGGAGTAATTAATTTATGGACGAAATTACAATTTTAAAGAGGGAGCAGGTCCCTGTCTAAGGCACATGCATGCACTTTCAAACAGTAATAAAACCCAAATATAGTTATTTAATACATTACTTAAGTAGGACGTAATTTTATGAAAAGCACAACTTAAAAAATCAAGCATGGATTCGAGATTATGTATGAGTCCTGCTCAGTGTCCTGGCTAATTGACACACATGGCTACATTATGTGTGTATACATGTATATAATATATACACTCAGTGACGGATCCAAAATTATTTTATGGGGATCAAATTTTCTTCTTCTACTACTTATGGTAGGCAAGGTTTAGCTACAAAATTTTTATAAATAATTTCTAAAGCATGACCTCAAATGATTATAAGGAGGTAAATATTTGCGGGGGTCAACAGGGTTCGTCGCTTTTTACGCCACTACAAAGCAGGCGGTGTCGTTTTGTTTTTTTGTTAACCACCTTGATTAAAAGGGGCCACTTCTGATCCAGCCCATGTAATCTTGAAGGAAGTGGGCTGCTCGCTTGAATGAGGTTCGTCAATCTTTTTTATTATTTAAAAGTTAAAACATTAATATTATATTGTGTCAAAAAGAAAAGACATTAATATCGTATTCTTGCTCGTCCAATTATATGCAAAATGCCTCAATAAATATATAGTTACTATCTTTCAATTGATGGTGAATGTGATAGTTGTTAACAATTGGCTAGTTTCACAGCTATAACCACTTGATCCTAAATCACACTGAACTCATCAACATTAAAATTTTTATGAAATAACAAAATACGCTAATATGTTTGAACGCAGCAAACTAGTTCCCCACGGTATTCCTTTCAACATACAAGAATAATAAAGCCTATTTGCTTAAAATATTAAAATGCATTTGCCAACATCATACTGTCGTTCGAAAAAGCTTTAAAAATATTTCCAATAGTGTATATATGACCCGTAGACATAATGGACGTGGTCTAGAGAGATTGGCCACATAATGCACGGAGCATAATTAATTTTTTTTTCATACAATAGAAATTTAAGTGAGATAGATTCTGAGAACTCATGAAAACCAGTAAAGTTTCATTAATGTTAAAAAATGCTCATAAAAGTACTTAAAAATCACGCACCAACTAGATACTTGGAAATTGGAATCCACACTACCCTACTGCCGTGAAAAATAAGTCCTGATTATTAACTCGATCGGTCCTCATATTACAAGGATCATATAAATATATATCTCTGTGGCACAAAATGCATTGTTTAGTCTGGAAAAGGTTTGATCTTATTTTAGAATATTTAGCAGACACTTAATTATTCTTCATTACGTGCAATAGATGAAAAATCAATTTACTATTCAGTACAAAATACAATAAAATCTATAGTAAATCATATAGCTTGCAAATTATGAGCATCAGAACTCTTTTCAAGAATTCATACAGAATATACGAAGAAGCATATTTAATTAACCATTAACTGATAACCAATACTACACGCACCAGCCGGCCGATTATTTTGCAACAGAAACAATGACGGCTTGGTCTACATGCATACAAATCGCGTATGGAGGTCAGACTAATAAGCCTTCGTGATAATTTTATGGATATGTGGGAATAACTATACATGGAGAGAACAAAAAGTAGAGATTTTTTAATGGCCAAAGAGACAAAAAGCCATATAGCATCACCTTTTCGTGTCAAGCTTAAGAAAGCCCCCATGCACGTTAGGTGCTAATTAATCAGGTGGAAGATCAGCACCTGCACAAGGTGCGCGCAATTTGAGTGGCGAGGAATCAACGCCTACGTGTCCTTGAAAGTGAAAATAATAGGCATTTGTGTATATGTTGGGGTTTTATAATTTTGACGTTG
This sequence comes from Prosopis cineraria, assembly GCF_029017545.1. Taxonomy (NCBI): domain Eukaryota; kingdom Viridiplantae; phylum Streptophyta; class Magnoliopsida; order Fabales; family Fabaceae; genus Prosopis; species Prosopis cineraria. Next base: position 44,442,517 of record NW_026555334.1, read on the forward strand.
GATCCTATTATCAGTGGACGTGACTTTGATGGAGAACTATTGCGCTGTTCAAAAAAGCAGATTCTCCTTCAGAAAATATCATGCTATGCCCATATCCCACCATTTTTTGTTCACTTGAAACACTGATTTGATCAATGAGTATAAATAAATATAATCCTCCCGAAAGTGGTGGTGAGATTGGATAAGGCGTGCACTTGAAGCGTGGTTCATTCACCAAGTAACCCAAGAGATTAAATATGATGATCACTCGAAGTTTAAAGCTGCGTCGACCATGCATGACAAAAAGGTTCAACTAATTAACTGTTAAACAGTAGTGGTTATATATGTATATATAAAGTCAGCCTTTTCAGAAAATACCAAAAAAAGGCTATTTTTTATGAACACTTCTTCATTCTCTAAAATTAACAGGACACAAGAAAAAGCAGGGGTGTCCTATGTAAAAACAGTGAGACTAGATTGCTTGCATCAGAACTCCACTCCTCTTACACTACGTAGCATCACGTGTGATCGTAGTACAGGGAGCTTCTTTGAGATGAAAAGGTCGAAGCCAAGCCTGCTGATTAAAACCATATGGCCTTGGCATTTATAAGCATCTGTTTGAGAGAGCCGTCGACGTGGAGGGATATGATATCTTTGGCCGAGCCCACGAATTTTCCTCCAATGAAGACTGCTGGAACTGAAGGGTTACAGCCCATGCCTCTCAGAGCCCTCTCCATTTCTCTCCCATACGCATCAGTGTCGAGCTCGTGCACTGCTGGGCTGGCTCCCAGCTCATAGAACAGTTGCTTGATGCTGTGGCACATGCAACACGAGCTCTTGGTGAATATCACAGCAGCCTTGTTCGATGCCAAATCTCTCACTCTGTCCATTGTCTTACCGCGACTTCTCTCTGATCAGCTTTCGTGTATGAGCTCGGGAAGTATCTATAATATGATAATAGAGCGGGAAGATGATGATGAGTGTGGGGGAATATTGCAATCACTCAGGTTCCTCTATGGTGGACTTTGAGATTTCTTCTCCAGTATTTATAGTGGTTGGTTGAAGATAGTGGATCACCGGATTTGCATTATATAATTGTAGAAAAGCAGAGGAAACAAATTAATTTTGGTTAATTGGATTGTGGGGGGGGGGGGGAGAAAGTAGGTTAAGATATTTGTTTGGATAAGGGGAATGCTACCACCTGATCATTTGGTCGATGGTGACCCTGCCATGACCAAATTGCTTTTTGCATAATTATAAATTTATATATCATCACACTGTAAACGACAATTATTGAAATCTCTTTGGAGGTTTGTCCGTACAAGAGCAATCAGTGGTGGGATAAGACATTGTTGTTACTTGTTATCAGCTGAAAACTCTTTCGGCCCTAGCTCGCAGCATCAACACATTATTCTTGCAGCAATTCATGCGAGCTTCAAGAGGCTGGTGGGACAGAGCCAGTGCTGCGCTGTCAACAAAATGTGCCATCATAGCGGAATCCATTATCCAATCAGAATGAGTATTATGCAAAGGTCAAGAGACCCCGAATAAAAGCAAAAAGGAAGCCCAGGTGTCATTTTTGCCAGCCATATGCGAGGCCACCGTGCTTAACTAAAACTCTTGAAGAAAGGGAAATATCCTAAGATCGATAAATGGGAGATGATTATTAGATGGAAGAAGCATGTACAGCTTTAATTAGCCTAAGTAAATGCTCTGACTATTGACGTGCTCTCGCTCTCGCCATCTTCTGTAACTTGGTGTGTTTGATTCTGTGTAGGGCTGATGTGGAGAGAGATAGAGTTTATCCAGTGCATTCCACTTCCACACTTTTGGTCCCCGCATCAGATTCACGGAATACAAACCATTTCTCTTTGGCCCTTTAGATATCGACGGGATTCTTTGCTTAATCTCAAAATTACATGCACAGTGAGCATGGCATGAAAAATCCCAGTGCTATTACTATAGCGTGATTTTCATAATTGTGATTCCACCTTCCAACTTCCAGGGGTATAAATTCCAGGGCTCTGCATCATGATCGGGCGGCTTGCCTAGCGATAATCCTAGCAAGTAGCAAGCATGTCCCTAGCGTATGAGATTCTTTCTCACTGTTTCAAAGTATCTCCACTAATGGGGAAGGGAATGTCAACTTGAATGTCAGAACCTACTAGAAGGACTGGTTGATTTAATCGTAAGGAATACTGATTTAGATATGGGGCATCTAAGTAGGAGAGCAAATTAATCTCGGTTCAAGGCCAAAATGTGATATAATTGAACCTCATCAGAGAATAAATTTAGATCAAGCTTCAAATCCGGACTGGGAAAATCTTTTCTGTGGACTCGGCCCAATGCGAAAATATTTGGGCCTGTGATTCTTCATTTTGATTTGCCCCACAAAAACACTTCATTGGTCACTAGCTGGACATCAAGAACACATGACCCATTGCGCGGGCGCCCAAGTATGGCAGAGTCCGGACTCCTTCCAGATAGATCTATCTGATTTCCTACTCCCACGGCCCACTCCTGATATTATATATGCTAACACACTTTTCTAGTTTTGCTTATAAAATAAGGATAGAATAATATTTTTTTTATTTATAAATCATCTTATTAAATTTTTATTACAAGCTTTTTATTGTTACCTCTCATTAAATGTTAATAAAAAAATAAATAAATAATTCTATTTAAATATGTACATTTAATTGAAATGTTAGAAACTTGTTAAGTTTTTTATATAAAGGTTAAGGAATTTCGAATTTTTTTTATTCCAGTAAAAGATTTGAAACTTGAAAATGGTGACTTCCAAGGAGTATATATATGATATTATATATGCTAACACACTTTTCTAGTTTTACTTATAAAATAAGGATAGAATAATATTTTTTTATTTATAAGTCATCTTATTAAATTTTTATTACAAGCTTTTTATTGTTACCTCTCATTAAATGTTAATGAAAAAAAATAAATAATGCTATTTAAATATGTACATCTATTTGAAATGTTAGAAACTTGTTAAATTTTTATATAAAGGTTAAGGAGTTTCGAATTTTTTTTTTATTCCAGTAAAAGATTTGAAACTTGAAAATGGTGACTTCCAAGGAGTATATATATTGATCCTGTAACTTATATCAATCTTGAAGTAGGTGCTATGACTTAAAATCCACCCTATATTGCTTGAATCCTTGTATGCTATCAATACAACATACTAATATTCGATATCAATATTTCAAAATGTGTAATAACTTATATATTAAATTCAGGGAGGGAGGGAGGGAGTAATGAAGGAGAGAGTGGTCAATTAACATCTACGAAGATTTATTCTCCAGATTTCTCAAAATGTAGGATATCTTGATTATTTTTATCTGTTCAAACTAATTTAAACTAATATGAGTTTAATTTGAATGTGGAAAACTAATTCTGATTGTTTTAATCAAATGAAATTAAGAATACATACTAATTAATCATTTCATATAATTAATGAAACTGCCCGTCAAGGCGGAATCAACGGAAGTAGTGTTGAAGCTAATGCATGATTACCTGTCGTTTATCTTCAGCACTGGGATCAAATTGGATCATATGATCACCAACGGCAAAGCACTGATTTTTTCCGGTAGCAACACAACGTCCAACAGCGCTCCGCCCATTTCACAGCTGATCGACGACGTTACATGCTCCCCATCCTCTCTCCTTCTGAGCACCAATTCATGGTGAAAATCTGACTGCTCTCCATGAGTTTGAAGGAATCCATTTTCAGACAGTTAAGAGGTTTCCCCGTTTCCATCACTTCTGACAATGCACGGAGACCCTAGAATAAGAGACAGCGATCTTCTATAACGTTTGCGGATTCACCGCCAATGATATCTCTCATATGTCAACTCTGTCACGTGAAACAGCATGAACAAAGATTAGAGAATCCGCTGAAACTGACACGCATATATTTGTGATGATCTATCAATCTCAGAATATATCTTGAGACTTGAGATTTCGATTTTGTATTGAGATCCAACATTTTTCATATGTTTATAGCGCATCACTTTTTCTCATCATCTCTCATCAATAATATGCCTGCATGCCACGGACCGTCTTCGTTTTCTTTATCTCAAACTCTCTTCCACTTTCGTTAATATTCGTCCCTTTTCTCTTTCTATAATCTTTGTCGCTTTCTTATCTGCTCACATATATTCCTCTTATCAACTCACGATCTTCTCGTCCTATACATTATCTTCACTTCAGGTGGTCGGAGCAATTAGAAATTGACGGCCACATCAAGTGAATTAATCGTTTAAAGCAAGTGTACCTTTGGGCCATATATACTGCGATTACATACACGACGATCGAATTTGATTGTAGTACGTGTATGTACCTCACTAAAGACAGATATAGATGCACACGTATAGTACGTACGTGCCCTTGATCTTTCGCTTTTTAACGCCCAATAATAAATATTCCTTTTCAACAAGCTTCTATCATGTTTTGTGAGTTCAATTTGGGCTGCGAATCGTAGGATGAATAGGCCCAGAAAAGTTGATAGGTAAATCTTAGTTGGATCTCCGAAACTGACAGAGGCAACGAAACAGACGCAGAAAATTCTAATTAGCAAAATGACAAAAGTTCACAGGTTTATCTATTGCCGTCGTGAACTAAGATAAGGCATAATCAGGGATCGATTTGCCCAAAGAAGATGCCTCCCTACATAACCACATGAATCTTATTCTTGAAGAAAGGTGCTCGGAACTCATTAGATTGACCTTACACCAGCTAGCTAGCAGGCAACTTGTTTATCCACAATGACAACACGTGCAGTTCAGAGACCGAAAGGCCAACTTTCTGATACGATCTTATTCTTTTTTCAGTTTATAAATAGGCCTCTGATGAAACCTAGTTTCCACATAACCAAGCTCTACTCAATCACTAGCTACGTACACGTTATTGCACTGCATATCAATTCTTTTTGCAGTCATGGAGGTGATCACGAGCATGGTAGGTGAGAGACCAATCGTGATATTCAGCAAGAGCAGCTGTTGCTTGAGCCACTCCATCAAGTCACTGATAAGTGGCTTTGGGGCAAACCCGACAGTGTACGAGGTTGATGAAATGGCTAACGGCCAGCAGATTGAGAGGGCATTGATTCAAATGGGATGCCAACCAAGTGTTCCAGCTGTTTTCATAGGCCAACAATTCATTGGTGGTGCTAACCAGATCATGAGCCTCCATCTCCGCAATGAGCTCGTCCCACTCCTCATGAATGCCAAAGCTATTTGGATTTGGAAAAGAAAGTAATCCATCGACAACGTTCTTTTGAGTTCAAATAAGAGGCTTAATTTGCTGTGCCCAGCTATATATGGCAGTTATATATATATATATATATATATATATTGTTGACTGAAGAGTATTATGACACACACACAGAGACAACCCCCCTGATGAGCATATAAACTAGTTTCTTGTCTTTTTATTAAAATGAAGATCTTGGTGGTTTAATTTCTTCTACAAAATGAATGCATGCTTGCATTTCTGACTGTTAAAATATTATTCAATCGCATCATTATCGTGCCTTAGCTTCTTCTTTTCCTGTATGTTCTTCATCGCCATTATCATATAAAATAGTCGGCTCATCAAGAACAGAACAGTACTCATGCATGAAGAAAGAATGCATGAATGGGTAATGTTTACCTGATGGACGCCCACAACATAAAAACGAAACCCAGCAAGCTCCCCTGATAAATTGGAAACTGATACTTCAGGCCACGGTAGACGAGTTGCTGATAACAACGAAAGGTACAAGCCTGAGTAAAAGAGGGGGGAAAGACCGAAAGAATTTTGTTGGCTAACAGTGATTATATTATATTGATAAAAAAAATGGCCCAAACAAATATTGGTAAAAAAAGAAGGAATTTTTAGATATGCTGAACCCCCACCAGCACCATCCGAAGAGAAGCATTTAGAGCATTCAACAAGGGTGCACTCACTGTAACTTAATGTCATTGGAGAAGAAATCGGCATCTATTTGTTTCCGTATAATATGCTGATGGAATATTTCTGTCAAATTACTTTTCTATGTAAATTTTATGTCCTGATGTTGCGCTAGGAAATTATACGCGAGAATATTAGTAGCAGTAAAAATATCATTTCACAAAAGAAAAAAAAAACCGAGTTGATGCATATTTTTCCAAGTCGATCTGAAGATAAATGATTTAACAGTTGAAATGAAAACGTTTTAAGAACGAGATGGTCGTACTCAAGTGACCCTTTGCTTTATGTTTGAGCCATTTATGCGAATAGTTAAAACGTGCCTTTGAGACTAATGAAAGGGGGTGCTTTTGCAAGTTGCAGGCACGTGGAAAATTCTGTCGCTAGAAGATCAACTATGTATATCGGAATGATAAAGTGATTTTTAATGTTATCAAATGCCTGGCAAAGATAAAGCAAGATCTGATAAATGGATGCAAAGCCACACTAATTAATTAGATATAATATTTAACACCACCCCCCTCAGATTTCTTTCTTCCTTCCTTTTTGTTTTTTCCCGTGATCGAATAGTGAAAGAATTTCTTCTGTTCTGCTTTCTTTATTCCCATGTGTTTCACTAAATTGACTAATGTCAGTGACAGCATTCGCTTACATGGTGCAGCTAACCTGCAGAGCCATATATTAAATCAAAACATGAGTCCATTTATAAGACATTGTGTAAGATAATTTTATATACTTAGTCAATAGGTTTGTTAATACTAGAAAAATAATGTAGCACGTAATATGAATATGGTATTGGGAAGCCGCCAATCGATGCCTAAGTTTTATTGTGTGAGAACATCTTCTAGGCATCTTCCCCATTCCTGTACGGTCAATACATATGTGTGGATTTTCATGCTATTAAGGGCCAGATTAAAAAAAAAAAAAGGCAAATTCTCCTGGCTGCGCATCTTTTCTTTTTCTTAGTAAGCTTTCAGTATTCGAGATTTGAAATGGATGCATGCGAATCTTGATAAGACATGAAAAGTCTCTACTTGTTGCCAAAATGATAAGCCCCATCTTCTCTCTAAACTGACCCAGATGCTACCAAAACACATAATTATTCAAGGGAAAATGACAAAATAGAGCGAACGTTGCGAAGAAATGTGATAATATACATATGAAATGACCTGTTCATTTAAGGCAAATGCAAATAATGAAGAGGAAACCTGAACATGGTCAATACCTAGGGTTGGATCCATTGATGGATGTACATATAACTGCTCATCATAAGCTACTCCTCATTCATTCGCTCTAGAAAAGCACAAAGGTATAACGAAATGGCACCTTTTTGGAACCCATAGATGGCACAACTTTTACAAGACTTATTCTCCGATATGTTATTCCACATGGGGAAAATGCTCAATCATATCTCATATATGCCAGAATAAACCGAGGCAGCTAGTATATAAACAGACCTGCTCCGAAGACAAAGTTCCACAGAGCAGATTAAGCAAAAAGCCTGAGGAGTGAGGACTAGCTAGCGTTCAATTACCTACCAAATTCAGTGTAAGCAGAAATCTATATATACATACATATATAATGGACACAGTGAGAAGGTTGATTGGTGAGAGGCCAGTGGTGATATTCAGCAAGAGCAGCTGCTGCATGAGCCACTCAGTCAAGGCTCTGATATGCAACTTTGGAGCAAACCCCACAGTGATAGAGGTTGACAAATTGCCAAAGGGGCAGCAAGAACAGGTGGAGACAGCACTGCTCCAATTGGGTTGCAACCCAAGCGTACCAGCTGTGTTCATAGGCCAGCAGTTCATCGGCGGTGCCGCTCAAGTCATAAGTCTCAACGTTCAAAACAAGCTTAATGAGCTGCTTTTAAAGGCTCGAGCTATTTTTGTCTAAGGCTCTCTCTTAGCTTCTCACGCCCCGTGTGGTAATCCCTTTCACACGCCCTTTTTTCCAGCGTTCTTTCGTCTTGTGTCTTTTTGCGCCGTCAACGCATCTCACGAGAAACTTTTGTAAAACATAATGTATGTCTGCTGTAATGCGAGCGTAAGGTTTACTTTTTACTTTATATGATGCAAAGCTCCAGTTAGTTGACAATTGTTTCGATTAATTATTGTAGAAAGGCGTCTCTTTAAGTTAAGACAATAAGATATAAGGGAATCCAGACGTTAAAATAATGCGATCTTAAAAATTAACGGCAATTAAATGGTGATTTTGGCAGAGACAGAAATGGTATGTGAATGCATCTATGCATTCCAGTGATTCGCACGAGGTTCCTCTCTAGATAATAATACTCGTGCCTGAGTCCTTGGTCCTGAAATTGCACGAGCACATGAGGTTTAACATCCCCTTTTTAGTGTGATTTCAATGGAGCACACCTTATTTAAAACCAATTGACCATACGTGTGCTTGGAATCACGTTTGCTCGTTTTTTTGAGATAGCCAACTTAATAAGCTCCTCTCAGAGAACTTTTGGAAAAGCTGCTTCAAACACTAAAAATTCAGTATCTGACTAGGGGTATGCAATTTGTGCACAAACCTGCCCAACTTGTACTTAAACGGGTCAATTCATACATGTTCTCTAAGAAAAATAAACTGATATAAGCAAATATATATTTGTATAACCATAAACGAGCAAGTAATAGATAAGGTCACAGGTGGCCCATATCTGCCCGTATATAATTAGCTATTTTCAATTAAATTATTCAATTCTTCTCCATTCTCATCATGGCCTTTACCTTCAGTTAGGTTTGGGGTGACATTTTTAAAAAAGTCAAAAACTGAGAAACTTAGGGCCCAACTCCTAAAGTGAAGGCCAAGAAGTGTGATGCCTTCATCATTCAACTCGTGCTACGTGCTATGCCCTAACTGAGCAAATAACCTCGATTGAGCTACCTCTCTGCAATCTCCTCCACTTTGCTTCAAGCTTCTCATTTGTTATGGTTCACCTTTGCCAATCGCTAGCCACAACCCACAGCCAGTCGTCCTCACCCATGCCTAGTGCCCCCTTCGATCGTCTTCCCTCCTTTGTTGGTGTGAGTGCCTCAGAGAGAGACTGCGAGAGATTTTAGCTTATTCGGCTTTCACCTTTTTGCAAACTTCACCTTCACCTCTACTGTTCTATCTCCCATCAAGTAAGTCGTCTCGTTCTCGTGATCTCATCTTCTCCTTGACTTGAGCAAACTCTTTGGTCTCATCCTCTCCTTGACGTGACTTCATCCATAAATCTGAATGCAAACTCTGATACACTTGAGTTGCTGGTTACATGTTCTTATAATCCTTATCAAATGTGTTCTTTTTGCCCTGATTATGTGTTTTGATTCACTCTAGTTATATTGTCTTTTTACTCAAAATGCTCTCATAGATTTATGGGTGTAATATTCTCTCTTAGCCTGTTCCTTTGCTTAATCAAAAATTCAGAATGATGTGTTGGCTTGTAATGTGAACACACTTGGTAATTATTTAGAATAATTTATTCTGTAAAGAATGGTTATTCTTTATGTTTTAATTTACTGAATCCTCTCACATTTTTGGTAATTTTTCATGGTTACATACTTAGAATTGTAAACTGCCTCTTAAAATTAAAGGATAATTGATTTTTTTTTTAAAAAAAAAAAAAGTGGGTGCTACAGCCAAACAGGTGATCCAGACCCACCCGTACTTGCACATACCCGTTTGCACTTGTTTTGGAACAGATGCAAATGGGTATAAGCAGGTATGGGTGGGTAATGGGTACGGTCACATATAGCTCGCATCCGCCCATTAACACTTTTATATCTGACAATAGAACAAACCCAACCAACCTTAAGAAAAAAGGACCTCTCAGGTTACATGACCATTCACAAACTCACCCTATTTCTTGAAGAATTCGATTTTGCATGTACCACGTGATCGGCCAAACAGGTTGAAACCAGTATCTGCAATCAAACACTTGCATCCTCTCATCCACGCCAACCGAACGCAATGATATCTCAAAATGAAATGTCCCTTGCTTAGTTCATACATTTAACTTTCGTTCTTTATTATCTTTACTTAAAAAAAAAAGCAAAAAAAAAAATTTCTACCTAGAATATTATTCAAGGCGAGACATCAATGAGAAAAAATTGGACATGACGAGCAGTCGCGGAGGAATCCTTAGGAAGTCCCCACTAGGTGATGCCAAGAACTGACCTCGCACTACTGTCACTGAATTATCCCAGTTCTCCAGACGCATATGCCCATCAGTCGTTGGAACCAATAATGCAATGGAGGGTAAGTCATTTTTAAGCTTTAATTGGAGGGTCAATTATTGAACTAGAGAAGATAATTATTCTTATGCCTCAAGCATAACCTCATATTCATCCGGAAAACATTTTCCCAGCATATTCTGTTTTAAAAGCAAAGGTAGGGAAAACCAAACACTGAATTCAAGAATATCGTGTTTGCTCCAATATCAATTCGCTAATAAGAAATTAGACAATTGGAAAGCCATGCATTCAATATCCATCAATCAAATGTTCATTTGCGATGGATAACCATAGTTGAAATAATAAAACTTGAATATTCAGGAATTTACCCTTTGCCTACAACTCCAGATCAGAGAACGTGGGTTCTTCAGTCAGTTATGCTTTTCTCAGCATTAGGCTGGTGACAATCCATCCAAGACTAGCCAATAAAATAAAATGGGAGCTTCTCAGCTAGCTCTCAAAGAAAAGATAGGAGAGTGGAGATGTAGAAGACTCTACCAGCTCACACGCACCTCAACGAAACCAGAACAAGATTGATCATCACCTTTACCTACTCAATTGAAATGCAATGATTTACAATGCTTGCCACTCTAAGTATTAAATAATAAACAGTCTCCCAGAAATATCAGATTTATATCGATTAATCATTTGCATAATCCATTTAAAAAATGCTAGGAAAAAAGGGAAAGAAACAGATTCAGAAATAAAATAGAGGATCTAAAAAAAAAAAAAAACACAGACGGGGCCATAATTTCTTCATTTCTGAATATAGTCTTTCAGACCAATGTTTCTTTCCTCTAGGCTCGCATTTCTTTTCCAATTTGCAACAGCTCTAAGGACTGTATCTTTAGCCTCATCAATCTCCTTAGCTGAAAATTTATGCTCTATGATTCCCAACGGTCCAGGTTGCAGCACGTTAATCACAGTCCCCACATCTTGCTCAATCTGTCTGTGAGAAATAGAAGGAAATCTTGCATAAGGACTATCAAGAACTAAAAAATTCTTAGATACATATTATAGTTTTAAGGTTCACAAAGTTGTCCTTGATTTGAATCAGGCAGTATGAAACCAGAAGATAGAAAATGTACAATGAACAATGATGCGGCTTTTAAGGTTCTCGATGACTGCATCACATGGCCACGATCAGTCTGTAGTCTGAACTGCTTATAAGTTACAAGATCAAGGGTAAAAATGTCTTGAAACTTTTTCTTTAAAAACATTTAGTATCCTAAGCTTTTTTTGAAGCATTTTTGTACAAAGTATTTTCACCTTATCATTAAAAATCATAAACGTTGACCATTAAACTAAAGTTTGACTAAAGGTATTTTTGTAATTTTTTTCCTCCCTTCTTTTGTGTTTTTGTGTTTCGTTTCTGATCTTGTTCTCCAGTAAATTGTTTAACTTTTCTTTTTTCAATGAACAAATGAAAATGGAGACTGAAAAATGCATAAACGAAAGAGAGGAAAATCATTAAAAAACCCTGGTCAAATTTCAGTTAATAACCAACGTTTGCAATTTTTAATAGTAAAATAAAAATGCTCTCTCTTTTAAACTTTTAAGCCAAAAATACTCTTAAAAAAGTTCAGGATGGCAGGCTGGAGAAAAAGTTACAGAGAAATTTTGCCATTTAACCCTAAGTTATAACAAAGGAACCATCCAAATTCTGAAACATGTAGTCTTCTATTGACTCCTCAATTACAGAAATTAACCAATGATCAACAGAATGCGCTTTTGTATATTATAAATGCAATAAAATGTAAATGGGCGGTGATGATATTCAAAGAGTAACCCCACTGGGTGAATTGAGGTAATTTAACTCAGAAGCCTACGTTCAAATCCCCACCAAAGCAAGAGGAGCAGGCTAAAGTAGATGGAACGAGTAAACTGTAACATGTCACATCGCCAGGGACTCAAGCTTCGTGAATTTTCTTTCCTTGAGAAGTAGGGTAAGAAGAAAATCCACCAGCCGTACAGCCATTTATGAGATATTTTGAGTGCGTTTTCCAAATATCCAGCAGGATGAAGAAGGAAGAAATCACAATTGGGGGAGGGGGGAGCGAAAGATGAAGACGAAAAAAACCAGCAATTGGCACCTGATTAGCCCTGAAAAGGGCAAGGAACTTCGAAACCCGGATACTCGCATTCCCGTACACTTCTGTTCTGTTCGAGCGATTCGTGCCCAAGTCAGGCGGAAGAGCCGTCACAAGCGCAATATGCCCAGATTTTTTTTTTTTTTAAGTAATTGCTTACGTGATTCGAAGGAAAGAAAATATAAAAAAACAAAAGAAAGACGACTACCCAGGGATGGTTCCGTAGACCAGCGCCTTATGAATTGGGCCATGGAGTCTGTTGATACCAAGGGTCTTAAGTCAATCCAAACCAATCAAACCAACGTCAAATAATTAAAATTAATTATAAACAAAGTTTGGTTATTTTTTGTTTTTGACAAATTAATTGGTTGGTTCAGCTTTTTACTTCTAAAGACTTAAATCAAATCGAACTAAGTTTTATTTTATTTATATATATATATATATATATATATTTTATAAATTTATCAAAAAAAGTTTTTCTTTTACAAATTTAGTTATTTAAAAATTATTAATAAAAATATGTTGCGATTAAAAAAATATTATTTATAATTATTTAATATATTTTTAAATTTTATAATCAAGTGTTTTAAAGATGACACATTAATTTTTAGTAGTTAAATATACTAATTAATTGTTAAAAAATATTCTTTTGTGTTTAAGAAATTTTTTCAATGCAAATAATAATTAATAGTTAAAATTTATCAGTGAACATGAATATATATTAGTAATTATTAAGAATATTTTATTAAAAAAATTTAAACACGATCCATACCTAAGCCAAATCAAACATCTCAAAAATTGAACTAAACCAATTAGAAAAAAAAACCAAATAGGTCCCCAAACTATAGCAAAATGATTGGTTTAGTTTGATCTGATTTTTCTTCAAAATCAAATCAAATTAAATCAAACTTGTGAACATCTTTAATTGATATTAATAAATTTTATTGATTTAATAAAACAAAAATAATTATCCAAAAAATAAACAGTATGACTCTTCCGTAGACCAGCGCCTTATCCATGGGGCCATGGAGTCAAATGTTAATAGCAAACAAACTAATGACTAAAATAACATGCATATCATTGTTAAGTCCCCCCCCCCCCCCCTTTTTTTTTCTTCGGGGCCATCACGTTGGCTGCCAAAAGAATGGTTTCGTCCTCTTTTCTCCCACTTGATTGCGAAGGGATTTGAAGCCGATATTGACATCTCCTCCCTCTTATTTTCGTCCTAACAACTAACATGCAAATGTGGTTGGAGGTTCATATTTGGGACAAAGTTCATCGAGTATTACTTACATTTTTATTATTTAAATTGTGCCACACCTTTATGAATTATTGATTTAGCGAGCACCTTACTCTCTTGATGATTTGATTTCAGATGAAGAAATTTTGTTAAAATTCTCGATCATGGAATGCTAGTTTCACGGAGCAGCCACCGTCATAATCCAATCAAAACTTGGTCAAGTGTTGTCACTGATGACAGCATCTCCAGAACTATTGACTGGAAATTGGAAAATAACAACAATCACATTGCACTATGCATGCATGCTATACAATACGTAAATATTGCATATTATATGTTACAAATTATTAGTAGTGCGCTATGATCATGAAACTGAGTGACGCCTACGCCTTGGAAAAGGGAAGCGACCTTCCGAACCAACTCTGCCCCGAATAGACTTAATGCTGTTAATCCGAAACAGGGAATTAAGCTTGCTGAGTTTGTGAGTGAAAGATTTAAAGAACTTGTTGGCGGGACTAGACCTCACAAACTCCTGCTTCATATGAAAGTGATCCTTCTCCAGATCAGTGAGCCTCATTCTCATTCTTGCAACCTCCAGCTTCAGCTCCCTGTTCTCTCTTCTAACGGACGCATAGTTATCTCTTGGAGAAATGGCTCCACTTCCCGCACCACTTCCCGAGCGCTGAGGAAACTGAACGTTCATTCCACCGAAGAACAATTGGTTGTGCCCCCCACCATTCATAGCGTTCCGAAGCCTTATTTGCTCAAAGTACAGAACTTGCACCGCCATCTGCACTGGCAGCCTTTCATTCTGTGCCGCGTGGCCACCTGCTTCTTCACTCAGCTTCTGACAATCTACTGTTTTGCATAGCCTGTGCTTCTCTGACTCCTTCATGTTTGGATGAACCTGATGTAACCAAACCCAGATGAACACAAGACTTGGTAACTGATACGTTTCCTAGTTCAAATTAACTTTTAAGTGAAATTAAGGTGATTCATTTTACCTTAAGGAAGATATCAACAGCTCTGTAGAGTCCGTCGCTTACAATACGTGCATGATCTGGAAGTAATTCTGCTAGTGCTATGAATTTTGATGGCACAATGTTTGGGTCTAATGCTACTTCAGAAAGAAAATTGTCCAGCAACTTGGATACCTTGAGAATTGAGCTTTGTTTTGGAGATCCAGGACTGTCAAAGTCATACACCATTTCACTTTCATATCTCAAGTCACTGTCTTCATTGTCATCCTCGTCCAAGTTCAGAAAAATAGAGAAAATTCTCAGTATTGAATCTATGTCATAGATTGTGCCGTGGGGGTTTTGATGTGAATTTGATGGGATTAAGATGTCTTCAAGAATTGCCTGGTCGAGTTGGAGACCAATCCGCCTTTCCAAATCAGATCTGGTGGAAATAGATACCGATGACTCTATTGCAGCTTTCAACAAACTTGAAAGAAATGCCATCGGAACTTGGCTTTTCCTTGATTGGGTAGGCAGTAAGCTAACTATGGCTTCAATAATGACCTTTTGTTTCTTTTGCAATTCTAAATCCTGTGAACTTCCTTTAACACCTTGAGAGTCCCTAACAACAATGCCCTGGAGGGAATTATGTGCATAGCTTATCAGAATTTTGCTAATCATGTCCTGTTTCAGTCCCTTAGACTTCACTGCAGACACAACCCGTTGGAAGAAATTAAGACCAAGAACATTGAGGCAATTTCCCCACCAATCTGAAGGCGTTTCTGGCTCCATGTTTGACATAGTCTTGGAGGGAAAGTTGTGGTCAAGTTTAAGCAAGCCGGAGGTGAGCTGCTCTTTGCATGCATTATTTGCAATTGCATTAATTAGCCTGCTAACAAGGTTTATGTCTTCTGAGATGGGAAGAAGACTTTCGCAACAATGAAGAACAGTTATTGTGTTTGGTATACTGGGGAGCACCGTGTCCTTCAAATATGTTTCAACTTGGCTCTCCAAGTTCTTCTCCAAAAACTCTTCTGTCATTTCCAAAAAATGGGCTAAACAACGAAGCATGGCAATATTTGAGAGGGTGAACTCAACATTGAGTCCATAACAAAATTTGGCGGCTAGCTCAAATGCCATTGCTCCACCTGGTATAGCCGCAAGACTTATGCGTGGAACTTTCGAATCTTTGGCTTCTGACAGTAGTCTTCGAATTCTTCCACTCCGAGAAACAAGAGGAAACTGTTAAAAAATGCAACCAAATTATTACAGTTCACTGCAGAAAATCTCTGTCAAAAAATGCTGGTATCTCATTCAATCCATTCAGTTGTCCATTTTTCACGAACGATTAGGAGAAATCTGGGGTGGGTCATTATATTCATAATTTCCATCAGGTTTTGTTGCTAATGAATCCTAAGCTTACACTCCCTTGAAAAGAAAAAAAAACAAATGAGAATGACATTTTTTTTTCTGTCATTTTACCTTGTGAAGTGCAAAAATTGATGCTCCGACTTCGATGGTAAGGTCACTAGTGACATCAGATATTGGCCTGTAATAAACAATTGTGATCGAGTCATTGTACAAAGCAGACATGAACACTTCAGCTTAAAGCAACAAGAGCAGTCGTATTAACAAAATTCTGATCATTCCAACCCAAATTGACGACCACATATAGCAAGAGGAAACCAAGGGCTGCTTTGGCCTCGTCAAGTTGATCTTCAGCCCATGTGAGGTCACAAGGTTTTTTCGACAGAGGATGATGAACTCATTTTACATCTCTATACTTAAGGCCTAAATTTTGCAAAAACACGAGAACATTTGACAGAAAAACATCGGTCGGCGACTCGGCGTTTGCATTGTTGACGTATGAGATTGCAGCTTCAGATCAATGATACAACTTTATCAGCAGAATCTTAGCGTTTGCCACAGATTTGGCCGGTCTATGGCTAAATAAAGGGGAAATTTTGTGACATTGCTTCGAAAATCTGAATGCATTTGTGGTGGAAGGATTGAAAAAGAATACAGCAACCATGAGATTCAAAAACAGGCAAAATGAACTAGACAGTGGAAACAGGAAAGGTCATGTTGGGGTTTCTTTCACCACGATTGACCACATAGAAGAACCCTGCTAAACAAGGGTAAAAGACCCACATGATGAAACGGTGGGTGAGATGGAGGAATTGGTTCCAAGAAGTGGCTAAATTTATTCTGATAGAATCAAATTCTGCTTCAAGGTCGATAAAAAAGACTAGACATGGGGGCAAGGAAAAGGACTTTAATTTTGAATTGAATGGCCGGTATATCAATTTCACCGGGGAAAGAAGAAATAGACATTGCCATAGAGATTTTTTTTAACAAAAAAATGAAAACCCAATCTACTGCATCTAAATCTGCATTGATTGACGTGTTAAACCGAGAAGCTTGTGCTCTGCGGTCAACACAAAAATGACATTAAAAACAGCATCATACTGGAGAAATGAAGGATTTACCATTCAGTGGCATGCCTTATGCTTGAACTTGTCCGAAAGGATCTCTTCCCAGATATACTGGTCTTTAATTCACCTACAGTAACAACTCCCATCTGCACAAAGCCTGCCCAATTTTCAATCTGCCAGTGATTTAACGTCTCATTCCATTCCAATTTGATCAAAAAGAGACTAGAGCAGAATAGTCTTTCCGAGGGATTCCTTCAGGATGGCTTCTCTAGCCTTTTCTTCTTTATTCGTGTGTGAAATGAAAACTTGTAGTGAAGCAAAAGTCAAACGAACGCATGCTGGGCTGAAGGTCGGAGGTGACTCAAATAGACTTTAAGGGCTAGCGCTTATAATGAACTTAATCTATAAAGTCAAGGCAAACTCGAATGCGATTCCATTTTTCGGTGAAAGGTAGAGAATTAGTGGCCTTTTCTTTCTTTCTTTTTTTTCCCCTACAAGGTGTTCTTTGTTTTAAAAATTGCAGGAATTCTGAAGTGTCGCAATGCTTTATGGGGCTGTAATCATGGCTAGCCAAAGTAGCCCACGTAAAGATTAGCATGAATAGAACTATAATACTATATTGACGCTCACAATTTGGACATGATATATTGAGAATCATGGTATACTTGACCAGATTAAAAGCATGATAGGAAGTTTAAAAGTTGTAGCCTTTGGTTATCTGAGTCAACTTTTAAACCCGCAACCTTAAAAATCTCCAGGCCTGACTTTCAGGAGAAGCAGCCCATCTGTTTTGTAACGCACGCACAACTATCTTAACCTATGCAAAAGCAATGTGGGAAGGTACAAGTTTTCCCCATGAGCAGAGTATTGTTGAAGGTCTGGGAAGTATCTTTCTCGAAAAGGTACGGTTGGTTCAGCAGCAAGACAATGCCAGGTACAAGTTTCAGCGGGAAACATGAAATGTCAAAAACTTGGTCTCTAAATGGCTAAAAAGATTTCTTAAACTTTTTCGCCAACATTGAAATGAAAGATAGGGCTATTATCATTGGTTCAGCTGTGAAAAGATAGTGCCGTCAATCATGATGTTCAGCAACTTTAGACCCCACCCTCTCAAAATTTATGGGCTGTGGGGACGTACACTTAAGCCTCCCCTGCATCGCCTGGATCACATTCTCCCTGAAACCTCAGGGATTGATATAAATTGTGCAGTCTGTATGGTGTTCCATATTGCAATTTATTAATCCTATCCATGGAAAACATGAGGGTTTCCTCTTTTCAACTCACAAGAAGCCAAGCTGCCAAGGAAAAAAAAAAAAAAAACTCACAAGACGTCATGACTATTTGACACTTTCAAACCGAAGTGCCCAAATGAACCTATTAATCTGTGCATGTGTTTGTCCATTCGCTGCCAAAAATCATCGGCCGCATGGGATGCCTGATCAGCCCTCTCAACCCCATAAGCATGCGGTGACTTACCATTGAACGAATTCAGGTACTTGTAATCAGAGTCTCCCAGTTTTAATGATGACATTCGACACCTCGATTAAGTACCACTTATGCCAGGTGAAAAACTTTACAGGAAGTTTCTTAGGTTGCTCCTGAAATTCTTTTTAAATAATGATCATTGAGATTATCTTTTTACTGCCAAAAATAACCATGACAGTTAAAAAATTGTGAGTAAAGTCTAAGTGACTAAAGTCCATATTCTTTCATACAAAACAGTTTCGTGTGGGTGTGGCAAGAAAAGTTAAGGCAATGATGGGAACTCGTTAGGGACAAACTCAAGACTGAGACAAATTTTAAGGGAAATAACGCACAAGACATTGACAAATTTCATGGGAAGATGGAAAAAAAAAAAAATTGAATCCCATTGTCATCATAATGATTATTTCCCCCCCTTGGCTGCCAGAAATTATGCACTTTTACTTCGCTTGTCCCCGGTGGAGCGAGACAAAGCGTGCTCTTTCTACTAAACAAGCCGTGCTTTTGCTGAAACAGAGCCTGTCCTCCCTTTCTTCAAAAGACAACAAATAAATTAAACTGTTCTTTGTTCCTGACTTCCTATCTAGGCTAAATTATCTGATCTTCCAAGATCATAAATAAATTGTAAATTTTTAGTTCACATTCTTATATTTGTTAATTATTTTTTATCTAAAAGATTCGCTGCCAATATAAACTTCCAACCGTTGCGTAACATGATTTTTGTTTAAGGGATCACATATTCAGTCTAATTTGAAAATTCCGTAGCCTCAACATTGTTCTTGTCGTTATTATCAAGAATAGTCTTTAATTGCTTTGTTCTTGGAAGAGTGTTCTCCTTTTATCAAGCAAGCACAATCTAATGTCCTCATGATAATCACGACATAAATTATCTTTTAAAAAGTTTACTTAGTTCAAAACATAAGATGTTAAATAGTTTTTATGATTTTTTTTATATACCATTATTTTATTTATTATTCTTTTTTAACAAAATGTTTATTGATATTTCAAATGTCATTATTAAGATACTTATGTAAGATATTTAATAAAAGTATGATTGAAAATATGCAATTTTTTTAAGAGATTAATATTTTACTTAATTTTTTTAGAACCATGAAATAATTATAAATGTTATATATTGTGGCCGGAGTAATGTTTCAAAAAATTTCAACGTTGCCTTAAGAAGTTAACAACAACAGGCCAAAAAATAAATAAGTTAATATGTGTTTCCCTCTGGGTACCACGATGCGGTGAATGTGACTATCTGCAATAAAATCTTACCAGGAAATTCGCCAGGCATATTTGTGAGGCATTCAAGTTAAGCTACATCATCATCAATATATTCCCTGATACTCCTCTAGCCGCGCAGATCATTATTCCAACTCCAGGCTCGTTTCCCTGTTATCGGCTATAGTGACGACTTTACTTTTGTCCATGGCTTCATTTTGTCTTGCACACCGAAGATTGACCCTTTTAACTGTGCTATAGGTTTATTAACTAGAAGTGCAAATATTCTATCAACCAGTTAAATTGAGGCTCTAAATAAATTCACTTTTATGCCCGCTAGTTAAAACCACTGGGCTCTTGACTTAAATGAGTTAAAAGCTCGTGGTTTATTATTGATCATTAATTAAAAGGTTATATTTTTGTTACAAGCATTGGATCATTGAATTAATGACTCATTTGGCACATTGAAATTGAGGCTGAAGAAATGGAAGTGAAAGTATGAAAAATGCATGTTTGGTGCGTGTAAACTCACTTTTCAATGGAACCCACTTCCACCAAAATCAATAGAATTTAGTTTCATCTACCTTTTTTATGAAACTCAGTTCTACCAAACTAACTTCTACCTTTACCCTTTAGTGTCTAACCTTCTCCCCTCTTCTTGAGATGATGACCTGCCTCCTTCCTTGATGGCTCTCATTAATGACGACTATATTTCCCACCTTGACATTACCAATATTTATCACACAATTATAACATATGATGGTAATTAAAAGTTATTAATCCCTTTTAAACTTACCATAATCATAAAAGAGTTAAATTAATTAAATATGTGAAATACAATTGAAAAACTTTGGGATCCTAAAAAACCCTCCAAATATGTAGTTTAAACTCAAACTTATTAATATTTAAAATTATAGAAAACATGGTAGACATAGCAAGCAAAACAAGACCAAAAATGTTATTTTGATGCATTCTAACATATGTCACTCACATATGGTTCATATGCCGCAGCATGTGGTACAAAAAAGGCAATTTGGCCTCTGTGTCGTATGTCGTGGCTTGTACGCAACATACTGCAACGCTTTGCTATTATGACAGCTTTTCAAGGTAAATTTTGAACATGCACCATTTGTGCATTTGATGTCCAATTAGGATGATTCAAGCACCCACGCTAAGATTATTCAATAATCTAATTAATTGAATAAGTTTCATTACAATCAATATTGTATGTGAAATTTGAATAATCGAATGCAAAAGTTAGATTTTATAACTGATATAGGACATCTAAGTGTTCAAATCTCAAAAGTTATACCACTAACTTAATTTGGAGTTTGAACCAAGTCTAATGGATCAATATACATATGTATGATCTAGTAATCACATAATAACACATCAAACATAAGATTTGGCCACCCAAGACCCTAATATCACATAATGGGGCAATTTCATGAAATTCACCGTATTTCATTACTAAGCCAAATCTTCACAGCACATGGTCTTTAGTCACCACAACATCCACTTATATTTCTATTTTATCCTATTTCCCCTATGTTTTTGCCAAACATGCTCATTAGGCTAAAATATCACAACATACATTACATGTGTAGTTCGGCCAAATAAGCATATACTAACTTAGTACTTATACCAATTTGTTGGCCCTTATACATGTGTCTTGAAACATATATTTTCGAGCTAAAATATCAAATAACACTACTCATACAAGCATTATACAAAAATATATGAAATCCCTAATTGGTAACCATATGTTTACATATACATTCATATGCACAAAACTTAAAATAAGTGCATTACAAAGTATAAGCCAATTATTCCTAGCCCAACCTTTTCCCTTATTTCCTCTCAACTTTAAAACATGTAAAAATGTAAATTCATGGGGTAAGACAATGTCTCAATAATTAATATAATTCAAAACTATCTATCAACAAGAATAACTACAAACAAGTAAATAAAACATTATTTTCTCAATTTCATATTATATAAATATAAATATATATATATATATATATTATAACATGTATAAATTCATTTCCATCAAATCATTTTCACACACTTGTATGATCATTCTATTCATCTATACTCCCTGACTAAACATGTAGGCTCTACTAGACTAATCTTGTGTACATTAATATGAGCATAACTTCAGTGATATAATCACCCGACTAAAGCATTTTATCCTACTTTTTGGCTATGAATTTCCCCTATAGCACATGTGATTGGAGTGTCGTTGCCTCCTAACCACACCTTTATAGGCACTAGAAAGTTGTCAGTTGCTTGGATTGTTCATGGTAACAGTCCGTAAATAATTGCTGCACCAAATTATCTCACGGTGTCAGCCTGACCATATAAATCTTCTTTTTAAACACCTCCACGCACTCAGAGTGAACTCCTACCCTTAATATGATCATCCCTTTTCGCGCACATATAACTATTTATCACCATCATATATCCACAAACATATATACATATATAATAATTTACTCATAGAACAACTTTATTTAATAATATGCTTTATAAAATCAAATTCTTTTTCAATGCTAGAGGCAAGTTGTAAACTATACTGCTATCAAATCACAAATCATATTATCATGTTTACTTATAGATAGTTAGACTAGTTAATAAACATGATAAATTATCCAGTTACTAAACCTCCTTTTTACTAAAAGGGTTAATCATAGTGTAACATTTACTCCAATAGTCTTGGTGACTAGTAAAAGCACCAAATCATGTAAATCTACAATTTCAAGCACCATATGTTAATTTCTCATTCCTAGCACAAGTATCCATGAGCTAAATTAACTAAACTTAGCTACCCATAATTGTAACTTTTATCGTTAAGCTAGTAATAGCTCAAACTAATTTTCAATAACTCCATATAGCATTTTAAGAGCTATCTTACACTCTAACATAGCTCAAAAATAGCTCCAACAATCCTAAATTCACTTAGGGCTCATCCAAACCTGAGGTCCTAATAATTAAGCTTTAAATTAACACTTCTTCAACTCAAAGAAACTTAAATTAAGCTCAAACATCACGTGTAAATTCTCAGGGTTCAAGTATAATCTTTCCTAAATCAAAATCCAAAACATCCAAGTCTTATAAGCCTTAAAATAAATGAATTAGAGAAGGAGAAAAGGGAGATAACAAGCTTACTTGGATGATTAAGAAGCCAAATCAACTTCAATTTTACCCAAATGGAAGCCCTAGCTCAACTATCCATATTCTCCCTTTGTGCTCCCCACTTCCTCAAAGTTAAATTCTAATTTCCTGATGATTTTTGCTCCTTTATATTGTTTAGCATGCCAATGCCATACACGTGGTTTACATGTCACAGTATGTGGCATAGCGAGCAAAATCTTACTTTTGCTCCCCCGTTTTGACTTGATTCAATCCAACTATCACCCTAGCTTGATCTTGAGGCTATTCATGATCCAAAATGTCAATTAGAAACCTAAAGACATGATTAAATTAATTAATCACCAAATTTACTCATTACACTCTAATTAGCAATTAACTTCTAGATTTAAAACTCAAAATGTTATAGTGACAACGAAGCTCAACTGCCAATGTTGAAACCAATGATGAAGTGAGTGAGAAGGTGGGTTGTGGTCATCTACTTGGCTACACATTGGTAGCACCTCCATTATCTCTTCCTTGAGTTAGATCTACATAATGACTTCTCATGGATGAACTCTATTTCATTTTTCTTTGATTCATTTTTTTTATTTTGGATTTGTTCTTTCTTATTGACTCATTGAATATTGCCTACCAGACATGATTTGTTCTGGTTTTGATGAAAGATTGCAACTATTTTTGCTTCTACTTCTTGATTTGACTTATGCTTCTTGATTTAAATTTTGGTTCACAATTCTTGAGTTTTGTTTCAATTAAGACTTTTGCTTAATAGTTTCACACTTTCAATTAAGACTTTTGTTTCATTTTTTTTATTGTCTTCTGCTTCTTAATCTAATTTGACTTCTACATTCAAGTTTGATTTTTGTTTTAGTTTTATTTTGATTTTTCGTATTCAATTTTTCTTCTCTCATTGTTGATGGAAGTTTGATTTTGTTGGCAACAAATCATGAGATATTGTGGGTTTCATGTATGATTATCTTGTGTTCTGATAGAGTGTATATGGGTGAAAGATGAACGATGAAGATGATGACTTAAAAAAAAGGGGTATTTTGGTTTTTTTCAAAATATAACTTCAATCAACATGATAAACATAATGTTAAATCCCACTTTCATTTTTATATTCACTTCCATTTTCACTTTTGCTTCTATTTCCATAAAAAACATTACTCCATACCAAATGAGGTATAAATAGATCAGCCATAAGGTTATCTCTTTCATCCTCTAGTTAAAAGCTCAATGTGGTGTGCATGTTGGCTTAATAGGCAACTTGCTAGTTTTTTTCCATCTAAACCAATACAGGAGTAGAAGATGTTGCTCTTATCTTTTGCTTGTTTCCCCAGATCATCACGTACCAAAGTATCATCAAAAACTAGAACTTAAACCCTATGTGTTTGCATGGGAGGTTATGGTCTGTTTGATTTAAGCGAAATGTAGAAAAGTGCAAAAGATTCTAACAAGTTTGATTTAAAAAAATAAAAATGTATTATTAAAAGTTTTTATTGATTCTCTCTATGTTTTCTTATGTATTTTCTTTATTAAAATTTTATAATTTAATGTATTCATCTTTTGTACAACAAACTTTTTAATATCTTCCCTCCCCTCTTCTCTATTGAACCAAGCATAACTTTAATAATCATGTGACCACCAAACAATTCTTTGCATTAACCATATGCCTAAAAAGTGTTTAAATTTTTTATAAATTTAATGAAGTGTATGGTTTTAGCATAATAGTGCTTCACAAACCACATAGGCACATTTGATGCATTCGTAAAAATTAGCTAGTAAATTGAAAGGCTTTTTATCTCATCTCACTATTTATAAGTGATGAATCTTTCATGTCAACATACAATGGTGCATCTTTCCTTTAAAGTCAAATGAATACATAACTATATTGTGAAGATATTAGAATATAGCGAAAATGCATAAAATTTTTTTAAGCTTTGACATAATTGCATGTGATTCCCTCACCTTTAAACATTTAAAATTAACTCTCTAAACTTTAATTTAAATCTCCTACCATTAATTAACTCTATTATATTATTAATAAAGTTTACCATACCAAATTAATGAAATACATATGGCATTTGATTTGAAACTTTTTTTATTAATTTTTTAACACAATGTAAGAAGGGGCAAGCATATAATCCTCAATTTTAACACGTATAACAATACTTTTATTTTTTTGGTTGACTGACTTTGTTATCATTATTCATTGTTAACACTATTTAGAGAAAAACTATAATTTTACTATTTTTTATTAATTAAAATGGCCTTTTATATTGAACAAATGAACAAAAAATTATCTAAAAATTATCATTAATAAGAATTATATAAATAAAATGTAACCTTTAATACAAAAAACTATGTATCATTGATAAAAAATTCATGAATAAAACTAATACAAAAATAAATATTTAAAAAATAATATAATTTTTATATATTTATTATTTGTTTACATAAAATGTCATGTTCATTTTTTACGTAGCTTTTGTTTATACGTCCTCTTTATCTTTATCTTTTGCTTATTTTCCCAAATCATCCTATACTAGAGTATTGTAAAAAATGGCTAGATATGGCTAGGTCCTCTTTCTTGGTACCTTCTTTCTTAAATGTATCGACTATGAATTTGCTCCATTTGCTTTGAGAATTTGCCTATTGCTTCCATTGTTAAAGTTCTTTATAATTTGCTTTGCTAGAGAGGACTTCTCCAGCTTCTTGCTTTTAAAACCCTAGAAAATTGCCATCATTGTTGTCCTCTACTCTTTTAGTTGCCTTCCTCTATAACTATTATCGTACTTGCCGTCACCTCACATGATTGCTGTTATCTCCCTCCTCTCTCACCGTCATTGTCCTATAGTTGCCTCCTATCCTATTCATCTTCTTTCTCTCCTTGAATGAGTTACAACTGGTCATCATTGATTCACAAGATCGTGTTGGTAAGTTTGACCTCATATTACTATTTTCATTTTTTATTTGACAATTTTAGTCCTCCATCACAACTATATCTATCAAAATCTAATGACAAACTTGTCTATATGTTGTGTTTTTTTTTTGTAACAAATATGTTACCTGTATTGATTACCCCTCACTCTTTTTTTTTAAGTAAAAACTCAATGCATGTTTTATGATATTGGATCATTTATAAAAAAAAGGATTTTGGGAGTAAACAAACATTAAAATTCTAGGCTTTTGGAAGTTTATTGATATTGACTATTGTGAGCTATCAACAGATTTGTATTATGTGTAATATATTTTAAATAAGAGTGATCATTTTGTTATTTGATCCTTTTAAGATTGTATTTTGTTCAAGTTTATAAATTACATCTTGAGTTTGATTATATGTTTAGCTGAAATATAAGTTCTCATTTCATGTTTCTTTTCTTTGGGATTGACTCAAATTTGACTTAGCCTTTTCTCTTTATCCTGCTCTTTTGTTTCTGCCCTCAAGGTGACAATGATTCCTTATACCCTTCATATCTTTTAGGCTTATACTAGGTTTTATTTGAATGCAGTTTAGACTGGGCAAATGGTGATATAATAGCATCAAAAGTTTTTTTTTTCATTTATGCTTGGATGTTAAGAGTCCATTGTGTTAGAAGACCTTTTTATATGTTGCAGCATTGCGAGTTCTATGACATATTTTGAATGAAAAATGTTTAGAATTATGTATTCTAAACCTAAAGTGTTACCTCTATTTACAAAAGTGTTGTATATCTTTATGTAAATAATTGTGGTTATATTTATTTTCCATCTAACAGTTACCATTTCAATTGTTAGTCGGTAAAGCTAATACTAAGGCCTCACGTGATTCTTTTTTCTTATTGCTTAAGCTATACTTCTATGTCAGATTTTCAAAAGATTTTAATGGTTGAGTATTGTTTGGCTTGATCATTGAGAACATGTTTATTTTCTTAAGGAAAGTAGTGTGACAAGGTGATAATTCAATTATTAGCTTGATCACTTAATCATAAGCCAAAGTATCTTAAAGGCATGTCTATTAATTGTGACATGATTCATATATATTTTTTGTGTGAATTATAACAACTTCAGCCACGCCCCATGCACTGACAAGCCAAAGACTTCGTATACTATTAGATGGCTTTAGAGCAGGTGTTTTTATAATTTTATTATAAGGTATATATCTTTTCTTATATATTTTCTTTTGTATATTTCACAATTTTTAATTACTTTTCATTGATTTATTACTATAATTTTGTAGTGTTTCATATATTTTCATTTTATATTTTAGTTTTGAATTTATTGTTTTGTCTTAATTGGTTCTCAACTAAACTCCAGAAACAAAGCCACACATATATAGCATTTTCTATTTCAAGTGTCATGTAAAACCTAACATATATGTCCTTCTTGGCATTAATTTTGGTTAGGTTATGTTTGGTTTTCTTTGATTGTATATTTTCCTTTTTTTTTAAATGAATAAGCCGACTAAGAAGAAATGGCATGCATGAGAATTTAAAGTATGACTCCAAAATGCTAGATGGGTAAATAATAGGTCAAAGATATTTGAAGTTGATATTTTGTTTTAACCATGACTTATGAAAAATGAAAGAAGATATGGTAGTTACTTGTGTGGCTCCTAGATTGCTTGGTTTGATGCTGAAATGTGAATGGAGAAATGAATCATAAGTAAAGACAAAAGATTGCCAAAGCAATAGACAACCAATGTTATTACTCATTAGACAAAAGTTGTGACTAGAAAACAAAGATGTTATCTACAATAAAAATCCATGCCCATGACCATATATATCTCATATACTTTTTATTTAGTCTCTTTATTTGATTTTTTACTAACAAATGCTTAAGAGGCTATTAGAGTTATGCATGATAATTGTAGCTAGCTTTGCCCCAGACAAAGATGGAATAGCTAGGATTATCGCTTCTTGAAGATTGTACTTAAGGATTTAGTTTTATTTGTCCTTTTGCAATAGGTCATAGCTAGGCTTATCACATCTTTTGATCTTCTTTGTTATCAGCGAGAGTAATTTTTTTAAAGTAAAATATCAATAAAATGAGTCTTTTTTTTTGGTAAAAAAAAAAAAAGCAAATTAAGACATTACACATTATGTCCATGCAATTTAAATTTTTTTAGCAGATTTCTTTGAAATCTTTCCTTACAATTTTTTTTAACTTATCACTTAATTTTCTTAATATTTTCATGTAATACTTGTTAGTTTCAAACACCTCCTGTGATATGTCAATTATTTGTTTGTGTTGAGTTGGTATTGTTTTTAATTATGTATAATAATGATTCAAGATTGTTATACAGTAATTTTTAGCAAGATTTTTAGCAAATCAATATATCTAAAGGTTTGACGTATGAAACAATTGTGTTTAAATGCTTCATTGACATGCTATAAGCTAAACATAATACCATTGCTATATTTTCTCTAGAGCTCAATTCATTATACTGTTTTATTTTTGTAACCATGTTTGTTATATTTTTAAAATTTTTAAAATGAATTTTTTATTTCACATTATATCATTTGTACTATAAAATTACCTAAATCATCTCCTCAAATTAACCGTAAATTCATAAACCATCATGATAATTAGAGGTTAACTATCGTAATTACCTTATTATGCTAGAAAATATATTAATTACAATTAAGAAAAAGTTAACCATAATAAAAAAAAAGAAAATACTTGGGTTAAATGTCTACTATGATTAATAAAATTAAGTTTATAATTTGAGGATACAAAATGAGTATTAATAAGTAAAATCGATCATAGAAAGGAGGATTAAAGTCATTTATTACTAGTATACTATAAAAGATTTAAACCTGTTTTTAAACAATCAAAACAGATAATCAAATAATAGCATCCCAAGTAATTAATAAATTTCAAGCATAAAAAGGCTTGCTTAATCACAAATCAAAGTTTTTAAATATTTAAAAGTATGAATACCCAATTGGAGTAAACAGGGTCAATGCAAGTAATAAATGCAATCAATTTTCACAAATAATATGCATTAGTACAAGTAAACCAAAATAATTATCCTAGTTAATAATTAATCATTATAAATTACATATATGAACTAAAAGAAAGAGGCATACTATAAAATATTTGATAAGGTATTAAAATTAGGAAGAAATTAATTGATTCCTTGAACCTCCATGTCATTATCCCCAAATCTAATTAATTGCTTGTCCTTATCAAGTACTATTTCCAAATAAAATTATGCCTGGGTAGAATGACATGGAGGTTCAAGGAATCAATTAGTTCCACTAAAATATAAGTGTCAAATATTAGGAATTTATAAAAAAAATTTCTATGCCTCAAGCGCCTTCTCTTTAGTCTTCCCAAAGCTAGTGCCTGGAATATAAAAAATAAGGATAAGTATAAATACTCAATAACCAAATTAAACCCTAAATCACTCATACGCAAGTCAAATCAATTAAAGCATGCAAAGTGGCATATAAAACTACTCAAGCATAAAATCCAATATCATATCACATGTTATCATAAATGAGTGATCAACGACTATTTATCTCCTTTATATACTACTAGCCCAACCTATGGGCTGACAAATCAATATTTAATAAGGTCAGGGTCATGTGAATAAACTTCGAACTCATCAATTGTAAGAAGCTACATAACTAAAGGTGCTATACTAACTCTTGAACCATGGATTTCTCCAATTCTTGAATTCATTAGAGTGTTGCAAGTCCCACCATTCACCTAGTCTAAGGCAAGGTTAAGGACAGGATCTAAGCAACCTATGTTTGCACCTATTTCTAAGTGAGATTCAAGAAGACCATACTCAAGAATCAATTACCAAGGCCACCCATAGTGTTGGCTATATTCTATATAAAAAATAAAGTACCACTCTCCTATAGCAACCTCCCGCTCAATATATGATCATGTAGCCATGCATAGGCATCACTGTGCATACTCATATGCCATAGCATAATTAAACTATCACAAGGATGCGTACATTATCTCAAAAATCTCATAATTCCTAAAAAAATGAATTCTCAATTTCAATAATATAAGAACTTTTATAAAAAAATAAACTCGTGTCATGCAATATAAAAAGGCCACGCATGCACATCATTTTCTAAAATCGTACAAATATAAAATTAAGCTTGAAAAGCATAATTATCGAGTTTAAAATCAACCATAACTAGTCTAACAAGCATTAGCACAAAATAAAATTCTCCTGCTTACTTCAAACCTTGAGAAATCAAAGGCTACCCTTGTCAACTCTCTTTCGAAGCTTGCAATGAGCTCAACTGATATGCCACAAAGTTTATCCACAATTAAAAAATTATCATAATCATTAATGATTAACTTAAACACCAATTTTAACTCTTAAATTAACACTTTAATAGCCTAACTTCCTAACTTCAAGCTTAGCTTCACAACTAAAGAGTTAATTAACTCCCACTAACTCCATTTAGTTGATACCAGTTTAAATAACAACTAGCACATCATCCATCAAGCTGAAATCTTACTTAAAGTGGTTAGGGTTTGTCCAAAACTCTAAACCCAAATTCATAACATTGTAAAATTTTTAAAACTAGATTTACATATATCAAATAACTCTTATTAATCCCAACAAAACCAATGGATTCGAACCTATTGCCATGAGGTTTGAAATCATCACCCCTAAAGAGAAAACAAGGTTGAAAACACGTGAATAAAGAGAGAGATGAGAGGGAAAATGAATATATTGGAGTCTTGAAGCTTAAACATTCTTAAAAATGATCTTGGAAGCTTGCCTTAACAAACCCACAAGTTCTCATGTCACCCTCCCTTTGATATATAGATATAGATATATATAGATATATATATATATATATATATATCATATATATTTCTCCCTGTTCTACAACTCAAATGCGAGCGGCAGGTTTTAAAGACCATCCACCATAGCATAAGCTCCATTCATCGCGATTGATGGCACATATGGCCCAACCCAAAAATTTATTCTTCCTCTCAAGCCTAGTTGACCAAATATGCCTCCAAATTGGATTTAAAGGCTGAAACCAACTCAAAAGGCTCACTAACCGTCACTAACCATCTTTAAATTAATAAACGCCTAAATTTACTTAATCAACCTTGATTAATTCACTTAATTTAAGGATTAAAAATTTAAGATGTTACATATAGCATGTTCATGTTTTTTAAAGTATAGCCGCTTTTGGACAACTTATTTTAAATTTTAAAATAACTTCTTATGCATGTAATTTGCATTTTGGTATGATATCAAAACTATGTAGACATTGTCCTATAATTACGTGTGCAGGACTACTCGCATAATATATTTTGTAATTATTTTGAATGTTTGGTTTTTTATTACTTATATTCTAATTAGAATGTAATTTAGTAAAAGTTTTTATATTTTCGCGCATTGCACAGGACTTTGAATCTAATTGAGTACAAATTATTAACTAAAGTACAATTCATTTTTTACGTGAATTGGCCGTGCTTTCTAACTTTGCAAGGATTGTTTGTGACATCTTTAATCGAGGAAGCTGATTATTTAGACATCAAGTATAAATAGGACTTATTTGATATTAAAAGTCTCACATCAAATATAATAAATTTTTAATAAAATAGATGTGTAAGTGATAGAATTCATCAATTTAAATTTTAAAATAACTTCCTTGATTTTTGATATAAGAGGAATTTACAATAATTAATATTTTTAATATTACTTCTTATTTATTTATTTATTTACTAGTACTTGAATTTATAGACAATAATTTATTATGATTATTAATTATAAAGAAGATCAAAATTTGAAAGTTAAATATTTTTAATAATTTTAAAGACACAACTATCATTTTTTAATAAGTGTTTGATTAAATTTATTTTAGGAGTGTCATACAATTTACAGCTAGTTATCCAATTTAGGCTAGCCATTACTATTTTATTTTGCTTTTAAACACTATCACTAGAGGAGGTTGATGCCATAGTTCCAATAAATACGAGGGTTTGAGTATTTTTTTTTTAAATTTAGGTTCAATAGTATTATTATCATTATGTAAATTATTTTTTAAATTTTTAAAAATAATATAATTTAATATTTATTGTTAATAAAAATTAACTCAAATAGTTGATAAAAAATGATAGAAAATAATCTTAAAAATTATAAAAAATAATAATAAATAACCAAAAAATTACAATGATTCAAAAAATAATAAAAAATGACTAAGCAATTTGGTATGTTTTGTTATTTTCTAGTCGATTATGATAAAAATTAATTTTTAATAATAATATATGTCAAATTATATTATTTTTAAAAATTTAAATAATAATTTGTATCGTAAATAGATTTGAGTTTTTAGTGTTACTTAAGCTAGAATTTAAGGTACTTTTCTCAACTATAAATACAGATACAGACCCAAAGATTATCGAATTAGTGCTTAACGCGTGTCCAATTACTCGTGCTAAAAACTAATAACCTCCCTCGCCGAGGGAGACATGCTCAGTGAAGACATCATCAAACCTGAGCGGGATCCAAACTCTGGATAAAGGTACCACGAGTTAACTAGATTGACGCACCCTAATCGTCAGACGCAACATTTATCGCGTCCAAATACCTTCCGCTCCCACTTTATCTCATCGCATTGCTTTCTTGGCGCGCTACGTCTGCCCGAGTTCCGAGCATGAGTAGCTTAATGGCGAGCTTTCCTGCTCGAATATTTTCCAGTCGTCGCCACTTAGGCTTCGGAAGACATTGTCCCCTTCAAAGATGCATTAAAAGATGCGTCACCGTTCTACCCAGTACTAGGCACAGAGCTCCAAGAATCGTGTGCATGGCGGTACTCATCTAATGCCCAAGGAAAGAGAGAGAGAGAGAGAGCGAGAGAGAGGAAAAAAAAAAAAAACGCGTGGGGGACAAAAGTTGCCGTCTCTCTAATTTTGCGGTTCTTTTCCTCAAAGGATCAAGAGAATCAGCGTTTTATTTGCTTATTCGTTGTTAATTGTAGGAACCTTATTTGATAACAAAGCTGGAATCCGCTGAGAAGACGTGGAAAGAATTATCGGTATGCGCCTTTTTTTTCCCCGTGTGGTCCTATTAATTGTTAACTATTATCTATTAAAAGTTCTAGTTGTAACTATTTTCGGCCTTAGGCCATCAACCCATCCATATATTCGTTATTTGCGCGCATCAAAATTTATGTCTACTTAGTACCTTGTCAAGAGTAACTACGTTATTCCGCCATGTCCTCTATTCCACTCCTGCATTACATTGTCCGAGGGAGTTTATGGATTCATCATTACAATTCCTTCCGTATCTTGTGTGTATTCCTCTATCGGGCATTTGAAACCCATGATTACATGAACAATCAGTAAGCTAACAATACTCGTAGGTCAAGCTTGCCGATCCGGACATTGTATCCAATCCAAGTGAATACCAAAAATTAGCACAATCGATATCTGAACTTGATGAGGTACTGTAACTTATTTACTCCTTTTTATTCCTATGTCTAAATAAGCCTTTCTGGTGATATCATACTGGTATCATTTTAAATGTACTAGGTCGTTGCAACTTACAAGAGATTTAAGGAATGTGAGAAGCTGCTAGAAGAGACCAAAGGTTCGCTCTCAGTTTTTAATCTTTCACTGATTCCTCAGATAATGAATTTTTGTTTGAAAATCATTCAGTCTGACTCTTCTTAATCACCATGTCAGCTTTAGCTAAGGATGATGGCAATGATGAGGATATGGCAGAAATGATAGGTTATGAAATTGAGAGTCTGTCCAGGCAATTAGCAGAGCTTGAGGAGAAGCTTAAGGTTTGTACTTTGCATCAAAAATTTCAGTTGTATGTCATATTCCGTCATCGCCCGTGTTTTTAATTTGTGTCTCCCTACCAAATAAACGGCAATTTTAGCTCATTCATGGTCTTCTCTATTTTTCTTGCTTTAGTATTTATTGTATCGATCAAATATATTGTTTTCACTTGAAATATTGTCTACTATCGCTTCTTATCCTTGTTTGATACCAATGATTGAATCATCTAGGTAGTTATTATCAATTAAACATTCCTCAGATAATAAGTGCTAATTCCAAAACCAAGCAGTGTAGCCAAAATATTAGTGCCCTCTTGTCATTTTCATCTTATTTATTCTCTTATTGTTATCTATCTGAGGAGTCTTTCTTCTTTCATGTTCACATTTCTCTCTAATATGATCTGATGAATACAGTATTACACTATTGTAGATGCTACTGCTTCCCAGTGATCCTTTGGATGCAAGAAACATAATGCTTGAAGGTGAACTATCTCTTTATTTAAATTGCTTTGTTGGAACTAGTGTTTCGCTTGCAGGCCTGATGGAATGTATCATGATGGGAACTTTTGTTCAAACAACGGAATATATAGTTGACAAAAGAGAGGAATTAATAGAGCTTATGTAGAGCTGGCCCATGTGGAGAACTGAACTGAATGGTTTGAAATTGATTGTTGTTGCTGCGTTTAGATTTTCTAATCTGACCAGCCTGAACTGGTTTATCTTTTATCTGTGGATGATATGAATTGTGGTCTTTATGACATTTTTATATTTTACATCTCCCTGAAGCAGAATTCCAAACTCTCTGGTTAACTCTGCTTTACTTAACATTCTTCTATTATCTCTATATGGGGTCATTTAACATTCTGCTAATATTTTTTCACTCCTTTAATATATCAGTAATGTTATGTTGCCTGTCTTCTAATAGTTTATAGATGTTACTTAGTATTCTTGTGACTCAGATTTTGCTCCATGTCATTTTGTTGTTTGTGCTCATATTTCATTCAAGTTTTCCAACGCTAAGGATAAGTACCATTCACTTTTCCAGTACGAGCAGGAACTGGTGGTGATGAGGCTGGAATATGGGCTGGTGATCTTGTAGGTACACATTGTAATTGTCCTTTCTAATCCCTGGGTACTAAAAGGGACCTACTATTTCACTGTTGAGTACGTTGTGGAAAATGAACAAAGGTGGATAGTTAAGACACACATATTTTCCTAGTCGACTGGATGAATTCTGAATTGCTTAGTTGGCTTCAAACTTTTTCCTACCTTTTCATCCAGGCTTCTTTTGGATGCCTAAAGATTACACTTTTTAGTGAATGGGCAATTATTGTGAAGTTCATATCTAAGAACGCTATGGTTGTTGGTGTCTGATTAGGTCCGAATGTATCAAAAATATTGTGAGCAGAACTCATGGAAGTATTCTCTTGTCTCAACCTCTGAGGTATTCCTCCCTCAGACTCCATAAAAATTGACATCAAATAGCTTTTGTAATTTGCGTAATTTCCTTCATCATTCAGGCTGAAAAGGGAGGATTCAAAACATATGTAATGGAAGTCAAAGGTAAACGTGTCTACAGTAAATTAAAATACGAGTCAGGTGTCCACCGAGTTCAACGTGTTCCTCAAACAGAAGCACAGGGCCGTGTACATACATCTACTGCAACAGTAGCTATCATGCCAGAGGTAGAGCTTACACTTTGCACGGCTCTTTAGCATCTAACTCCGTGATGTATAATTTGTAATTAATAAAGAAGTTAGTGGTCATTGGCTGTTATGGACAAAGGGAGTTACACATCACTCTGGAAGAATTATTTTAAGTCTCTGCAGTCTGGTAATACTTAATATTTGATTCCAAGATTCATCAGCTTTTGTATAGGGACCTATCATAATCATCTGTGACAGAGGTGGGATTTATAACTGATAGTTTTATTAAAAGGAAATCTATTAGAAGAATTTGAGCAAGAATCTCGCTCTCGAAGCTCTAATATTCAGGAGAATCTCCCTTAGTACAGGAAATAGAAAATACCTTCTTGCTACTGAAAACATCCTTACAGTAGCTATTTATTGAGCTAGTAAATAACAACAATTAAATAATAAACATGCGAAACATCCTTAAAACATCCACAGCAGAGTTAGTGGCTTATGTAACCATGGCTTCCTCCTCCTCTACATGATCTCTACCTCCCTTATCCACTTCTGCTGTGACAGCTCCAGAGCACCAAATTGATCATGATCCATTTCTTTCACTCTTCCATGGGTGTTACTCCTTGTATATTTGATTAGAGGCCTCCTATCAATCAGTGAGTACCATAAATCTAGTTCTTTAGCAAAGTAGATATGAAGTTGGTTTCTCAATTAAGTAGTCTAGTCTTCTAGAAGGATTTCATTTTATGACCTGGAGATTTATGTTATATATCAACTTATTTTCACTTTCCTTTGCTTTTTCTTTTTTAAAGCGAACTACCTCCATCCTTTATTTGAGGGCTTATACAGTTAAATGTTCTGTGAGGAGTTTTATTTATTAGTTATAACAATCAGCTGGTACGCTAGGTATGTGTTTTCCTTCAAGATACAATGATGATATTGCTTTGCTCTGTTTATTCTTTTATGAACATCGATATCTTTACATCCATTATGCTGATGTTAAATTTTTATCTAGGCTGATGAAGTAGAAGTGGTAATTGACCCAAAAGATGTTGAACTTACAACTGCACGTTCCGGGGGTGCTGGGGGTACAGATTTATGAATACGGCACTATTTCTATCATGAAATTGAATTTTCCATTTTTAATAAATTAGAGTCAACTCCACTATCATTTACTAATCAAAGATACCTTGCAGGACAAAATGTTAATAAGGTAGAGACAGCTGTAGATCTTTTCCATAAACCAACAGGAATCCGAATCTTTTGTACTGAAGAAAGAACTCAACTTCAGAACAAGAATCGAGCTTTTCAGTTGCTCCGAGCGAAACTGTAAGCACAAAATTTGCCAATTACTCCTTTCAACTTCACAGGCTTTGGCTTTATTAAGTGATTCTACTTGTTCCTACTATTCTGTCGACTTTTCATCCTCTAACACATATAAATGTTCACTAGACAAATATTCTTAAACTTACTGGAGATCGTGTTGTTATTATTATACATAGGAACTAAACGATACTTAGATCATGATGACAAAAATCAATCGAATGATCTAAGAACGCTCACATAATTTCTTGAGTAATCTCTTTAACCCTTTGGTTTAAGTTGTTGCATTGAAAATTTTCATAATGGTCTTGGTTGCAGATACGAGATGAAGGTTAGGGAGCAGCAAGTGTCGATAAGAAATGAAAGGAAATCCCAGGTGTGTTTTTAGTTGCTATGGGTGTTTAGTTTACTATTTTGATCAATATAAAACATAAGTATGATTTTGATAAAAGTTTGTTAAAGACTTCAAAATACTAGCAGCAACTAATAAAAATTTTCAGGAAGAAGGGAGCAAACACTTTTATATTATATTTTATGGTGTATTTTTTGTTTTTTGGGGGGGTTTGGTACATATTCTTTAGCAAAAATATTGAATTTTTATGAATGAATTATGCGTTAACTGACGTCATTACAGGGGCAGCTGCCCCTGAAATCCAACCCTTAGAGAGTTCCATCCCTGATCTTAACCCCCCCCCCAAAAAAAAAGGGAAAAACATAGCTTTCATTTTTTAAAGCATTGCAATTTACATTATTGTAATATATTGTTCTTTTCTATATTTCAATTTACAGGTTGGTACGGGTGCCCGTGCTGAAAAAATTCGGACTTATAATTATAAGGTGCTCTTTGTTGCTGTCTCCATTCTCTATTCATACATTTTACTGCATCATCCAGAAGTGGAAGATCGTATCATGATTATGTTCAGTTTTCTATTTTTTTTTTTTTAATAATTTGTAAGGTGAAATATGATAGAGCATAATGGCATAATATAATTCATGTAGCAAACCTTATCTAGTGAGATAAAGCTTGTTATTATTATTGTTGTAAGGGAAAATATGCAACTTTTGTGGAAAATTGCACCTTACTCTTTTACGTAAACACATTTATCCAATCAAGTTATTGAGATTCAGTGATCTAGAGTAAAGTGGTCTGTCACAGAACAGCAGTTTGACGAAAAGCAGCCAATGGTTATACGAAGTTTCGTTTCTTGAAAAGTTTATGATTGTCCACTGACAAATTATAAGGCTTTTTTTTTTTTTTGGTAATCTAGGACAATAGGGTAACTGACCACAGATTGAAGGTCAACTTTGAGCTCACCTCTTTTCTTGGTGGTGATATAGAAAGTGCTGTTCAGGTATATTATCTTGCATGTATATTATGGATTTTTTTTAAAAAAAAAAAGTAGTTTTGTTGTTCCCCCGTGTGTGTCTAATGAGAATGCTTTGCGATTACACAAATGAACCTTTCTTCCTGCAGTCTTGCTCTGCAATGGAGCAAAAGGAACTCCTGGAAGAACTTGCTGAATCAGTAGGTGCTACAGCTGGCTGATCTGATATGTCCATTTGGAAGGGAAACCTTCTTAAACCAGGTAGGCAGGAAAGTTCTGACAAAAGACTTGTCATAGGTGGTAGATTTGCTCTATAGTTGTCCTCTTGAATGACTCTCACCATCTTAAGTTTGTAACATCTTCAGTTGATCGTTCATGTGTAAATAAGATGCGCATTTTACTTGTAACAATATAGAATACAAGACCCCTCATTCATGTTGATAAATTGGTATCTGTATCGTTATGTAAAGTGACGCTATTAACTGGTGAACTTTGGGCGCTCTGCTTCGTGCGTTCCACTTGCAATCTTGAAAGAGCTTGTTCCTCACAAACTTCTCGGCTGCCGGTATTGTGATATTTTCCTCTGACATAAGCGCATTATTGAAATTGCTCAAAGTAGCATGTCAACTTAATTGGCGGTAGCTGTTACTGCAATGCGTCAGCCAAACTAATGGAAGTCATGGAAAATAACCTCCAAGTTTAAAGCTATGACCACTGAGATTTGTTCTGGGTGGAAGGAACGTGCAACAACCTTCGATGATGGCTGCTAAATTATTTATCCTTGAGCTTCAACAATGGATATGCAGTAGAGATTGTTTTGTTTTGTTTTGTTTTTTATATGACTATATGATTGGACTAAATTTGAGCATTGTCAGGCTTAAATGAAAGTAACTTTTTGAAAAATATTTTTTGCATTTATATGAATTTGAACTTGAAATTGCATGCTTAGGTGATCATGTTTCTTTTCACCATGATCAAAGGTATCTCACCTGAGAATTAGAGTCTGGGTAAATCAAGAGTCAAAGACATGTTGGGCTTAGTCCCCAATTCTGAGTTTGACACATCTTTGTTTCACCGAAGGAAAAAAAAAAAAATTGAAAGTCTAGTGGGATTTTTGAGGTTAAGTCGGTAATTTCAGAAAAAATTTAAGACTGGATTTAACAAAATAATATTTTTTTAATGTGTTTGGACTTGAATATCTGAATTAAAAAATTGCATTTTTAAAAATATATGAAATGCATTAAATATTGATTAATTTTTAAAGTTTTAGGTTATTTTATATTAGGATATGATAAATTTAAGTACATTGTTATAGATATTTTTTAAAAAAAATTAAAAATATTCACATCGTTATATTTTTATTATTTTAATCTATACAATATTGTAAAATGATAATTAAAATATATTTTAATATTAATTTTTAAATTCAAGACCTGCATTTTTTTTTGAGTTTACTTTTACATTTTCTAAATATCTCAAAAATATATTTATATTTTTTATAAAATTAAAATTAAATCATAATTTACTTAAAAAATGAAAATTTTAAAAAGATTGACAAATTGAGAATTCAAACAGTCTCAAATAAGCTTGAAGAGGTTAGTGTTGAGCTTATTTATTTGAATTGTTTTATAAATTTAGACTTATTTAAGTTGATCAAAATAAGTCTGTTCTACTTGAATTACTAACTTTATTTTGAGATTTACTTGAAAATTTGATAGAATAGAATGAGCACAAGTGCTTTGCATTGTTATTCTCACAAAAAAAAAAAAACTTTTCACTAATTTGTAATTGTAACATCCTCTTTCTTTGAAAAGTTTTTTAGAATTATTTTTAAATTCAGAGATAGAATAAGATTGCGTTTAAAATAATTTTAGATAGTTTGAACTTAAAAAAAATCATAATATCTTAAATTTTAAGACTTAATTAATATTAAGAAGAAATTATCCCATGATAATTTGATGTTATCATTTAATTATTTGAATAAGAAGAATTTACTCAAAATGAGAAAAATATTAAGGATTTAATTTTAAAAAATATTTTTAAGGCAGGGGAAATTTATAGAGTTTAAGTGAGATTAAATAAATAAGATCTTAACTATTTTATTTAAGATATTATACTTATTTGAATATTATCTAAATTATAATAAAATGAAATATATTTAAGATTTAACTTTTGATTGTAAAAGAACTTTGATAAATTATAATATGGAATTTAAAGTATCTACAATATATATATATATATATATATATTATATTATATTATATATACATATTTATATAAGAGAAGGATAAGATAAAAATATAACAAGTGATAAAAGAATTTTTGAGATATTATTTGGTTTGATATGTAAATCAATATAATTATGATTTGTTATCTAAATGCTGAGTATGTTATGATATTTTTTGAGTTGTGTGGTTTAAATTTTCTAGCACACTTTCAAATTTTTATTCAATTATAAAGATGTGTATATTTCATTTCAAGCATGCCAAATTCCTAAATTCATACTTGCTTGAAAGTTGATTGTGAAATCTCACTAGATTGATTTATTTACCAACCTAGAATACATTGTAACATTTAAAGAGGTTATTGAAACATTATCTCACTCTTATTTTAAACATTGCAACAATAGTTAGCAAAGCTCTGATAAGAAAATAGGTAAGGACTGTCAATTCTTTAAAAGTGTGACTCAAAAACTAATCCTGTTGTCACATTATGAAAATAGTTACATTTGCATAGTCGTTTGTTTAATACTTTTGCTTTCATTTTACTTTAAAATGTATATTCTCTTAGTCTTTAGACCTTGAGTTGAAGAGATTTAATCAGAGGCTATAAATTACATTATTTTATTTTTATTTACTTACTCATTATTGTTATTTTGTGAGATAAAGGTGTGCTAGATCGTGTGTTGAGAAATTTGCATGGGTCCATATGTTTGATAAATGTATATGCTTGGGAAAAGAGAACTTTTAGCTTTTCCTACTATGACATTCTTGAGTGCTTGCTCTAAATATCATGATAAAACTAAGGATAGTTCTTTTTCTATCGTGATAGTTAGGTTGTTCTTTTTCTATCATAGTAGATAAATCTTTTACTACTCTGGTGAGACATGATTAAGTGTAATTTTTGTGTTCGAGTTGTTTTAGTAAGAGCTACTTTTTTTTATATATATATTCTTTTAGAAGGTAGGCCAATCTAGTGTCAAAGGTAAGAGTGTTTAAATTGCACCCGTTCCAACTGGCCCGATTTCATCTAGACCTAAAAATAATTAGAATGGGACTTTACAGGATAGAATACAGGATTGCTCTTGAGACATCCAGTCCCATTTCGAATATTATATATATATATATTATTTTTTATTTTAAAAATATAAATTAAATAAATTAATATAATTTACACTTGTGTTAATTATAATTTCAATACTTGCCATCTTATTTAAAATTAGAAGTTTTTTATAATAATAATTTTAATAACACAGGGTAAACAATTCATGTTAATATATTTCTTTACGATATATTAATTATATTAGTATAATTTATTCTTTTTATTTGCCTATTTAATAATTTTTATTTATATCATATTTCTTGCTTTATTTTAAGAAGAGTCATTGGCTTAATATATTTCAATTAAAGAAAAAGAATAATAATTTGATGTTGTGCTGGGCTTGTCCGTTGTTGCTCTTATAGCCTAAAGATCACTTGTAATCACTATCACAATGTATTATGTCTTATGTATACTTGACATATTATATATTTGTAGTTGTAATTAATGTAATTTAATAATTGTACACCTGTTGTTTTAATTTTAAAATTTTAATTAATGAATATTATTATTTAAGCTATTCTCTTATATTGTTTGTTTTATTGAAACGACGGAATGTCTTAATCTCGTCCTAATGCTATCCTGATTCCTAACATGGACAAACAGAATGGGACGAGATATGAGATAAAAATTCATTCTCGATAGGATAGGTATCTTGGCCCTGCTTAGTGAATGCCCCTAGTCAAAGATGATTAATTCCTCATGCAGGTTTGTAAGATGACACATTTAAAATTCTTTATTTAGATAGTTTAAAAAATTTTAAATAAAAAAACTTTAGATTCAAAATGAAAAAAATTAAAAATAATAAGTTTATTTTTATTTTTTAATTAATAAGATATAAAAATATATAAATTATAGAAATATCATTAGTAAAAACACAAAAGAAATCAAAATGTTTGAAGTTATTAAAATTTTAAATGACTGTAAAAAAATTAAAACTATAAAAAATTATAACTTGAAATGATTAATTTTTATGTATTTAAATAAAAAATTAAATTTAAATTGAAGTCTAGATTCACATTTTCATTAATCAAATCACACCATTAACCCAAATGTTGATCGAGCCAACTAACTCCGAAGTTGCAATCTTACGAAAAAAACCTCGAGATCTATAAAAGAAAACTCCGTTCTAATTACTGAACGCCCCAGCGTGATCTGTTGATAACCAGGGCGGGGAAGATGGTCCAGCTGTCCACCATGGAGCGATTCCAACCGGACAATGGTCAAGAGCTACACCTGGCATCTCCTCCCGATCTCCACTATCCAGCATATGGCAATTCCCACATCTTCATCACTCCTACTAATTAAACCTTCTCTTTCA
Source organism: Prosopis cineraria (assembly GCF_029017545.1). NCBI lineage: Eukaryota > Viridiplantae > Streptophyta > Magnoliopsida > Fabales > Fabaceae > Prosopis > Prosopis cineraria. The sequence goes on from NW_026555334.1 coordinate 44,484,968, forward strand.
CATTCCTTGTTGCTCGACATTTCTATGCTCCGCAAACTCTTCCTCTCTTCCTCTTCCCATCGCCTTCTGCCTCCCCAACCAAAACTATCGTCGCCTAGAAAGTACGCTTATCCTGCTGCTTACTTCCCTTCACTTCTCTGCCCTTCCTCCTCTGTTATATCGCGACGCATTCACGCACACGAGGTTTTGGCAATGGCTGAAAGACCCACCTATTCAACGTCTTGTTCCTATAAGCACACCAATCGACTTTCTTCCGAGCACAGCCCCTATCTGCTGCAGCACGCCCATAACCCGGTGAGCAAATGCTTTTCTGGAATCTAGTTGTTCGATCGTTGCTCTGAAAGGCTGCGAGGGAAGATGAAGCATGCAACAATTTTTTATGTAAAGTGCCGAGACAGCAAGAAAGGGAAAAAAAGTAGTGCTTGTTTTGTTGTCCTTGCATGATACTGCTATTTTTGTTGGGTCTTCGGAAACTTTGCCGGGTTGACTTAATTAATTGCTTTTTTGCTTTTATTACTTATTAATCACTGACTTCTTATTGAAGGTTGATTGGTATCCATGGGGAGAAGAAGCTTTCACTGAAGCGCGAAAGAGAGATGTACCTATTTTCTTATCAAGTAATTATCTTCCTCTTCTCCCCCCCGCCCTTTTATTTTATCAAATGCTTTGTGTCCTCTTGTTTATTTTTGAAAATTTCGCTGATAAGATTGACTGCTGGTTGGCATTATGGTATTAATGGCGATTCTTTTCGAAGTTGGGTACAGCACTTGCCACTGGTATGATTACTTCAACTGGCGTGTAACTTTTGATCTCTGGAGCACGGTGGAATGGTAAAATATAGTGGACTGATTGATTATTTTGGGACTCTGAATTATTGTTGTTAAGGTGTCATGTTATGGAGGTCGAGTCATTTGAAGACGAGGGGGTTGCCAAGTTGTTGAACGATTGGTTTGTTAGCATTAAGGTAAGTTCAAATTTTGCCTGCCTTTTTTTTTTTTGGGGGGGGGGGGGGGCCTGTACTGCTTCGAATTGTAGCAGTCTTCTAACTGATCTGGTCGCTTCGACCATTTTGTGAAGATCACTAATCAACGCATTCTTCTTTGTTCCATACAATTTTATCCTGTCAATGCCACAGGTGGACCGAGAGGAGCGACCGGATGTCGATAAGGTATGTAAAAACTGACTTTTCTATTAAATCCCGCTAGAGAATTAGCTTCAAATTTGTTCCATGTTAAGGAGCCCAATAAAAATATTTCTTTGATTCATGCGGAATTCCCTGTTCATTCTTAAACTTTTTTTTTTTTGTTTAAGTTTGATTGATGGGGTTTGCTTCCCTGCCTTCCGAATGGGGTGTGTAGAGAATGTTCAACATGTTTCATACATAATGGGATGGGCTTAAAAGATTTTCTTGTTGTCTTTTAAGGTGTACATGACCTATGTGCAAGCTTTGTATGGGGGAGGAGGTTGGCCACTGAGCGTGTTCCTTTCACCTGACTTGAAACCTTTAATGGGTGGAACTTACTTTCCACCTGATGATAAGTATGGACGACCCGGATTCAAGACTCTACTTAGGTAAGAATCAATGCACGTAGCAAGTTAAATCATGGACCTCAGCCCCTCCGCCCGTTTCTCATAATGTCTGTAGAATGAGAAACTCCTGGTTCAATGCTTTAAAAATTATTGCTGTGTCGTTGATCTTACTTATAGAGTATAATAATTTCTTACATTCTCCAGAAAGGTGAAAGAAGCTTGGGACAATCAGAGGGATACACTAGTTAAGAGTGGAGCCTTTGCAATTGAACAGCTTTCTGAGGCTCTGTCTGCTGGTGCAGATTCTAATAAATTGGCCGATGGAGTTTCGGAAAATGCTCTACGTTTATGCTCAGATCAAGTAAGGATTTGTTCATCCATTTATTTTTTGAATATACTCTGCCAAGTCAAGTCTTTCCCTCATAACAAGATCTTGCTGTTAATCTTGTTTGCTTTCCTATTCATGAGAATTGTGAGGCGGTGGAGAAATTATTGTAACAAAGAAATCTTGCCTTCTCCTTCATAATGATATAAGCGGCAGACAGTAATAATTGTTGTGAGATCTTCTCATTGAAAGAACATATCGCATCTCTGTTTACGGTTATATCTATCTTGTTCCTATATATTCGGAGCTTCTTTTCATTGAATTCTTTCTATTAAGGGTTGCAAGGCCCTGATAATTATTTAATCGATCATTTCCTTTGTTAGCTCTCTGGAAGCTATGACTCTAAGTTTGGTGGGTTTGGATCTGCACCAAAGTTTCCCAGACCAGTTGAGATAAATCTGATGCTTTACTATTCCAAAAAATTGGAGGATACTGGGAAGTTGGGTGGAGCTAATGAACATCGGAATATGGTTTTCTTTACCTTGCAATGCATGGCAAGAGGGGGTGTTCATGATCATATTGGAGGGGGTTTTCACAGATATAGTGTGGATGAGTGTTGGCATGGTAAGTTATCTTGGCTACAATCATTCCAGTGATTAAATATTTTTGATGGTGTGTCTGATTTTTTTTTTAACTGTAGTTCGCAGTTACTCTGAAGAGGCGTATATAAATGTTATTTTTTTAGTTTTTCTTTATTTATTGCAATTTGCGATTGTGTTCTCTGTTATGAAATGTTAAGGTGATTAAATCATTGAGCTGTAACATTGATTGCAGTTCCACATTTTGAGAAGATGCTATATGATCAAGGGCAGCTTGCTAATGCTTATTTAGATGCGTTTTCTATTACAAAAGATACCTTCTATTCATTTATATCACGGGATATCCTTGATTATTTGAGGAGAGACATGATTGGTCCAGAAGGTGAAATCTTTTCAGCAGAAGATGCTGACAGTGCAGAAACCGAAGGAGCTACAAGGAAAAAGGAAGGAACCTTTTATATATGGACCAGCAAAGAGGTCTTTTACCAAACATTTTGTGCCTAGAATTGGTTTTTTCTCATTTATTTCTCAACCATTTTGTCATTTTCTGTTATACATCAAGTGATGCATCTTTAATGTTATTTCAATGCCATGCAATCTCTATCTCCAACTGTTTAGATGTTGACATTCAGTTTGCTCAGGATAACCTAACTGCGCATTTTTATTTTGATCAAGAAATCTTACCGAAACTTGTAAGTTTGAATCACTCTTCAGTAGTTGATGGATGCTTCAGATGTATGCCTCCTTTGTCCTATTGTTCTGTTCGGAATATGAAAAGATAATATAACTTCTTAGACGTGGGCATATATCGGTTTTTCCATTCATGCTGGATGTTTTATTATGCATTTTGTGTGTTAAATTACACTTTGGTTCGTCTATTGTGCATGACTTGAAACATCCTAATTTAACGCTGTGTTGAAATTTCTTCTCGTTCATTTTCAAATATGTCATTGACTGTATTTTCCCTACATAATAAATCTGATTAAACATAATGTTGGTTTATGATTTTTTAGCATCAGTTCGCTTCTAAATATGGTCAGCTTTTTGAGTGGCTTGTTTTGATTTGTTTTTGCAGATTTACAATTATTTCTGCAACATCATGAATTTTTTTGGTAGATGATTATTTTTAAAAAATTATAGTGTGTGTATATATATATTTTTTGTGGTGGTTGACCCTTGATAGTTGGTTTGTCATCTCTCTCTCTCTCTCTCTCTCTCTCTCTCTATCTGTTTCTCTTTAGGTTGAAGACATACTTGGACAGCATGCAGATCTCTTCAAAGAGCATTATTACATAAAGCCCTCTGGCAATTGTGACCTTTCTAGACTGAGTGATCCTCATAATGAATTCATGGGGAAGAATGTCCTGATAGAGAGAAAGGATCTATCTGAATTGGCATCAAAATATGGTATGTCAATTGAGAAATATTCTGAGATTCTTGGAGAATGCAGGCAACAGCTATTTGAAGTGAGGTCAAAACGACCAAGGCCACATTTAGATGATAAGGTATTTTGCCTCACTCATATAGGATCTAGTTATACCAGGCTAGGTTTCAAGTCTTATGCATTCTCAAAAGACCGTATGCTTCTAGGTTATTGTATCCTGGAATGGGCTTGTAATCTCATCTTTTGCTAGAGCCTCTAAGATTCTCAACGTTGAAGCTGAAGGGACCACATTCAACTTTCCTGTTGTTGGCACTGAAGTAAGTTTTTACTCGTTCTTATGTAGTTCTGTAATTTGATTGAGGTTTTGGTATGTGATTTCAACAAGATGACTAATGATCCTTAAATGTTGCTGCCTTTAGGGGTTAAAATAGGACCCTCCTTTTTCCTTTCCTTTTTTTTTGGGCCTTTCATGGATGTTACCTGTGGAGGGGAAATTGTTGTCATAGACGTACAACCTTATACTATCGATCACAATTCTTGTTGCATGATTAATGGTCTATAATACAATTGCCTTTCACTGAAAGGTGCATGGGACTAACGGGTGAGGATGTTGGAGCTAGAGCTGCTGCCAGCTTGACATTTGCCTTTACAGTCATTGATAAATAGTATTTGATTTCCTCTTTTTTGTTGCACAACTTCTAGCCAAAGGAGTACTTGGGAATTGCAGAAAAAGCAGCCTTCTTTATTAGGAAGCAACTCTACAATGAGGAGACAAGCAGGCTGCAGCATAGTTTCAGAAACGGTCCATCTAAAGCTCCTGGTTTTTTGGATGATTACGCTTTTCTGATTTCTGGATTGCTGGATCTCTACGAATGTGGTGGTGTAATCGACTGGCTTGTGTGGGCAATTAAACTGCAGGAGACCCAGGTGAAAATTAACGTCTGGACTTGAAAAAAGTTGTATGCTTTGCCAGAACACACTACACAGATTAAGTTACTCATGAGATGAATTGCTTGCAGGATGCTTTGTTTCTTGATAGGGAGGGAGGAGCTTATTTTAACACGCCAGGAGAAGATCCTTCAGTTCTTCTCCGTGTTAAAGAAGATCATGATGGGGCTGAACCCTCTGGAAACTCGGTTTCTGCAGTCAATCTTATTAGATTGGCTTCCATGGTTGCTGGAAATAAGGCTGAGTATTACAGCCAAAACGCAGAACATCTTCTGGTGTGCCCCTACCCTTCTGCTTTTTATGTTTATTATAGGTGGAGTGGGATAAGTCACGATAGTGTCTATAAGTCTATTACTAGACCATAGGATAAATTTGGAATTGACTAATATTTCCTTGCATGACCCATGCAGGCAGTATTCGAAAATAGATTGAACGATATGGCTATGGCAGTGCCTTTAATGTGTTATGCAGCGGACCTGTTGCGTGTACCTTCCCGCAAGCAAGTAGTTCTGGTTGGTGAAAGGACTTTAAAGGAATTTGAAAGCATGCTTGCCACAGCTCACGCATTATATGACCCTAACAGAACCGTAAGTGTTATAGCTGCTTGTGACGTTGGTATTCTCATTTTTCTTCTTTTCTGTGTCTATCATAAATAGCTTGTGTTTACATCGATGGCAGGTTATTCATATAGATCCCAACAACAAGAAAGAGATGGAATTTTGGGAAGCACATAACAACAACATTGCTCTCATGGCGAAGAATAACTATGCAGCAGACAAGGTTTCAGCTCTTGTTTGCCAAAACTTCACTTGTAGCCCGCTTGTAACTGATCACGCCTCACTTGGAGCTCTGCTCTCTAAGAGACCCTCCTCTTCAACTGCATAGGCGTCGTTCTGAGTTCTCGAAGTAGGCAATAGAAGTGGCATCCCCTAATAATCTAGCGGCTTATCTACTGATGCTATTGATTCCGAGTCGCTGACTCGCTAGTATCAACTAGACGTGGTGCATATTCTTCACTGATATGTACAGGGTGACCGGTTCAAAAGTATTTTGCGGCTTCTCCCGTCTCTGCTTTTGAAGCCGGAATTGCCAGTGGTTGGGTGCGTTTGTCCAGCCGCAGATTTTCCCCACTTTTTTTTTTTTTTTTTTTCCCGTGGAAGCATATCAAACCAGCAAAGTTCGGTCAAGGTCACCAAAATTTTTACCTGTAGCATAAAATTATAGGGTCGACATGGGAAGAGTCATCTTCAATTTAAATGGAGAAACCCGCTTCCAGTAAAGTGTCTTCGACTGGAAAACATTTAAAGCATATTCTCAAGTCTTGAACCGACTGGATCCTGCAAAGACCCATTCATTGCTTGAAAAGGGGGTAACTCTACCCATATTCACATCCATGTGTCGTTATATCAAATGTCCGTAACATCATTAATCCACACAAGTTATGTTTTTAGCGGTATCATCATCATTATTATTTTAGATTTTACAATGTAATGTAAGAAAAAATCATAGAATTTTTCTTTTACATTTATTATTATAACTATGGAACCAAAGGTTGGGGGGGTTATATTATACGACAAGTATAAATTTTTTATTTGTCAAAACATAATTTAACTTAGTGTCAAGAACATATCATGATGCCAGCATAATATGCTTGCTAATAATAAATGATGTAAACTACCGGAATGTATTCTAAGAATGGGATTTAAATTTTAGTGAATTTTGGTGAAGTATTTTTTTAATATATTTTTAAAGAAAAGGGTTAGAAGATTTTATATTTTATAAAAAAACAATAAAATAATTGAAAATTTTATCTAATATTATCAATTTTAATTTCAGAGGATTTAAATATCTAAAAATAATATGAAATATGCGTGTTTATGCATTCGTTTTTTTTTTAAGGGGTTAAGGTATAATTTTGTCCTTAAATTATTTTCGAAAGAACAATGTTGTTCTTATCGCTAAAACGTCTGTTACTGTAATTAGTGAGATTCACTTTTTATAAGTTAAGGTGCAATTTTGTCCTAAATTATTTTCAAAGGAGCAATGTTGCCCTCACCTTTTAAAAATTATAAAATTAAATAAAAAATTATAATAATATTAAATCTATATATAAAATAAATATAAGAAAAAATTTATAGTATATTAATAAAATATTATAAATTAATAATATTATAAATTACACTTTTATAACGTGTTAAATATAAGTAAATTTTAGTTAAATTAAATATAAACAGACTTAAAAGTATTTTCATTTATATCTATAATTATTGACTAGAGCCGTCATTACCTACTCGATTTGGACTAAAAAAGTATTTTCATGATTGAGCTAGATTTGAGAAGAGTTAAGCGACTATTAAGTCAAAAATTGAAGTTGAATTGAAAATCGGGGCAATTTTCAAAAAACTTGACGATTTTAAATATAATATTTTAAAAAGCTTAAAAAAATTTTAAAATAAAAAAATTTAAAAATTAGATCCTACTAAAAGTCAACTTTATTTTTAAACAATTAACATGTATAAAATATGATTTGAGATCATTTTTTTATAAAGATATTGATAATTATAAGTGTAAATGCAGATACTTTTGAGTCTACTCATGTTTAATTTAATTAAGATCCCCTTATATTTGATAAGTTATAAAATTATAATTTATATTTTTTTCTTATATTTATTTTATACATACATTTAATATTATTTTTATTTAATATTATTATAATTTTATTTTTATATACACATTTAATATTATTTTATTTAATATTGTTGTAATTTTATTTAAATTTAATTTTAATATTTTTAAACAGTGAGGGCAACATTACTTCTTTGAGAATATTTTAAAAATAAAATTACACTTTAACGTATAAAAAGTGAGTCCCAAAAATTACAGTAACAGACATTTTAACGGTAGGGACAACATTGCTTCAATTTGATTAGTTTAAAGATAATATTGCTACAACTAATAATTTAAAAATAATATTATTTTTTTAAAAATAATTTAAGGATAAAATAACAACTTAATTTTTTTAATAATCTTCCGTATTAAGAGTTGATAGTCTTGATTATTTTAAATAAATTTAAATATTATGGAGTTTAAAAGGGTGACTCTCTTAAATAAAATTTTCTCATTCCCATCATCTTCGGAATCAAATTCAAGAGCTAATAGTAACTCATCCTTTTTAAACCAACATGCCCTTGGATGACTTCATGCGTTGCTTAACTTCATCACTGTCAGCTTCAACCTATTTTATCCGGGGATGAAACTTCAGCTGGGTAGGCCCATCAAAGAAAGAAGGAACGGGGTGGCTAATCGACCTTCTGCCCAATAGCTTTGCTATCACGCTTATCCAGCAACATATAGTAGGATGGAAACGTTCCAGAGTCCCATGATGGTTAATCGAACTATTTCTTGCGCCTTTCCTTCCAGACAATCCAAGCAGATTTTTGGGGTTTCAAATTCACGTCTCTTGTTCATTTTTCTGAACCGATCACCTCCCAGACCAGTCTCCTTCAAAATCGAAGCAAATAATTCGAATTTCACCTTCTCTTACCTCGTAGGTTCTTGTGGGTTGGCTCCAGAAGCTGCTACTTCGGTGTCGCAGAAGGTACAACTGCATTCAAGTGAGAGACCAGACTCCGTCCTAACCCTGCTCAGAGAACACGGCCTCTCAAAATCCCAGATTTCAAATGTCGTCAGGAAGCGTCCATCGCTCCTTTTAGCTAATCCCAGTGATATCCTTTTGCCAAAGCTTGAATTTTTTTACTCCATAGGGATTTCCAGATCTGACCTTGCAAGAATCCTCTCTGCAGACCCAACCATTTTGACAAGAAGCCTGGAGAAACAGATAATTCCTTCTTATAATTTCCTCAAAAGTGTGTTGCTGTCTGACGAGAAGGTTGCTTCTGCCTTGAAGCGCACGTCATGGATTTTTCTGGAAGACCATTCGAAGAAGCTCTTACCGAATATCTCTGTTCTGAGAGCAACAGGCGTGCCAGAATCATGCATTGCATTGTTGCTCGCTCATTTTCCTGAGACATTAATCCAAAAGAATGGCCAATTTGTAAATGCTGTCGAAGAGATTAAGGAAATGGGATTCGATCCAACCAAGTCGACATTCGTGTTAGCGATTCACGTAATGGCAGGTAATAAATCGATATACAATCGCTGTGTCGAGGTATACCAGAGGTGGGGTTGGTCAGAGGAGGAGATTCTAATGTCATTCAGAAAGCACCCGAATTGTATGCTTCTGTCGGAGGATAAAATAACGAAAGCAATGGACTTCCTCGTGAACAAGATGGGTTGGCCTTCGAGGATGATAGCGAGTTGCCCAGTGGTGTTGTTTTTCAGCTTGGAGAAGAGAATCAAACCGAGGTGTTCAGTTGTTCAGGCTCTGCGATTGAAGGGGTTGATCAAAAAGACTCTGAGCTTGTCTACTGTGTTGTTGCCGGACAAGAAACGTTTTGTGGAGAAGTTCGTGACCAAGTATGAGCATCAGGTGTCCGACTTGTGGAGTATCTATGAGATGAAAGTGGATTTTAAGAGCGTCATTTGAATGTCATTGCAACTTCCCATTGAATGCATTAAACAGCATTTTTTTTTTTGGGAGAATCCTAGTTCTGTAATGAACCATGTTACTGCTCTACAGAAGAGTAATCTGGTTTGAGTGCTTCCGTCATTTAATCCCCACGGCAATATTAGATTTACTTGGTTAATGTTTATTAGTTTGGTAATACCTACCCGTATAATTCAGGCGTTTGGAAATACCAAAATTGAGACTTGATATTTCTCAATTCAAGAATTCCAAAATAAACTCTAAAGCTTGATGATATTACTCTGCTGTTTCGTGTGACATGTCTGACATCTCTTTCCTCTATCAAGTCATAACCTTCGTCATCTTCTGGCGAGGATTGGAGGGCCTTTGTCGGGTGCGAAAGTATTGACTTGAAGCTTTTCCTCCCACCTTAAAGATAAATGCAAGAAAGAAGACAACGGGTCATTCTTGCGTCACAGACAGAGGAATTCAGGCGATTTTTTTTTTTTTTTTTTTAAAAAAACGGTTCCTCGTTTGACTTCAAACGGTGCTTTGTTACGTGACTTGATTTGAAGGATAGTCAACAACCATCCGGTTGGTTACTTAATCTCATTTTCTTTATAATAAATAATTCAGATATAGACATGTTTTGGTTTGTGAAATGCCTTCTTTGTAACAAGGGGAGGTAACTTAGGGTCAGAAAAGCAAAAATATTTTTGTTTGATCTACTGTTTAGTAGAATTTAAAGTGCAAATTATCAGTTATAAATAATACAATTTATCATATATCTTATATATTATAATTGACAATTTATTCAATATGCCAACAAGATCAATCAAATACAACATCAAAAAATAGATTATGGGATAAAATCTTATCATTATTAAATCAAATGACCGATGCTTCTTAATACAAGGTATTTGGTGGAGTATTCATTATATTTTTACTAATATTATTTTTACCTAAATTTATTGAGAGACTATAATGCAGATTTAAAAATTTTTATTTAAATGTAAATAAAATTTATTATTTATTATTCATTATATTAAATTAATAACGTAATTATCTTCTTCTTAATCTGGGTGCTGCGGTCAGCTTTGCAACGGGGACTAGACCAAGTATAATTGATCATTAGTCCGTGCACTGCGAGGCCATCCCCTGGTCTCTTCTTGTCTGTTGTCTGTCTCTATCTCGGTGTCTGCCTTTCTTGTCCCACCGTGCGACTTAATATAATATATATATATATATTTATATATATGTATGTATGTATGTATGTATATTGACGAAAAAACGAAAATTAAGAAGGAAATAAAAATAACAATAAAAAGGTTCTTAAAAAATAATAATAATAATAACAGTAGAAAAACGCGGCTGCTGGATTCACCGAAAACCGGAAACAGAGCGAGACACCGAAGCTGGTTCACCAAAAACACTCTGTTGATCCATCCGACCTATGGAACTGACGCCAAATAAGATTCAAAGCCTCAAAGGTTTTCTTGTAACTTTAGAGAAGCCTGTCGGAAGATTGTGCATTTTGTTGATTTGAAAATATAATTCGAGTTCGTGATTTCTACTCGAGTCCACGATCGTGTAGATTTTCAATATTGTTTGGCGAATTCTTCGGGTTTGATTCTGGGAATTGGATTGAAAAAGTAACTTGGATTTGGATGTTGGGTTGTGAATGTGGAGGTTTAAGTTGGAGGGCGTGATTTTTGTTTCTTTAGCATATTTTTGTGGATGATTTCGGTGGGAAGTAGGGATGGGAGAAAGGGGCTAGGGTTAGTCTTTGGTAGTGCTGGTGGTGGGAGGACTGAGATGGACGAGTCCGACCTTGAAGAAGGGGAAGCATGCTCATACCCGAATCATGAATTTGATAAAGGAAGCATCGATCCCGATGTTGCCCTCTCTTATATTGTAAGGATTTTTGCGTTTCTTCTCTTTGATTTTTTTTTTGGTTAATTATGGTTTCGACGCGCCAAATTGTTGGTGTTCACTTGTTACACTATCTTAGATCCAAGATTTTTGCTGTTTCCGTGGCTGGTAAAAATTAATTAATTTAGAGATGTGCAGTGCTGAATTATATGTTTTATTAAACATGTTATGTCTTCTATAAATATGTACACGTACGTATGTACGTGTATGTAAACAGAGAATGTCAAAGAAGATTACTAATTTTGTGATATCGACTTGAAGCACTAACCAAATGAAGAATTTTTTTAATTTTTTGCTTGGCCTGCCCGATTAAGTACTTATTGAAACGCTATCTGAATGGGCCTGATTGTGTGTAAACAGCTTTCCTTTTCTCTTTATCTATGCACGTAGAATCAATTTGTTCGTTTTTGGCTGTTTTTGTATGTGAACTCCTGTCTACAGTTGTAGAATTTAGTTTCTCCTTAGGCAGGTATAAATAACATCCAGTGAACACTGCAAGATTTTGGAATTGTTCTGCCAGTGTTATCCAGATTATTTATGAGAGCATGAAATGCATGTCTTACCATTTAGGGTTTGAAAGTCTTGTGAATTGAGGAAACTTCTCAATTGGAAAATTTTGCCACCAGTGAGATAATTAGTCGACCATCTCATGGTCGTTTGGTCATTGCATCATGGAATTCTACTTATTTTTGCATTATAAATGTGTTCACCTGTCTTCAACGTTGTTGATTTCTTTTTTTTTCTTTTTTTGGTAGTTGGCCCTTCTACTTCTTCTAACATTGAACTACTGGACTTTTGTTTTACCAAGGATGAAAAGATTCAAGATGTTCTGGGACACTTTCAGAAAGATTTTGAAGGTGGGGTTTCTGCAGAGAATCTGGGTAAGTTGTTGTTTGTAACCTGCTAGAATTATTTCTTCTAGGTGAAGGCTTGCCAATAAGAGTTCTTGTTTTAATGATATTCGGTAAATAACCCATTCTAATAGGGTCAAAATTTGGTGGATATGGATCGTTCTTACCTATGCATCAGCGCTCTCCTGTTTGGTCTCATCCAAGGATTACATCAAAAGTTCATGGTCAAAATACGCCCAACTGTTCAAGCAATTCACAACTGGAGGTACATTCACTCTGCCAATAAGGGGCTGACAAAAATTAATTAAATTGATTGTATATGAGGTTTTATGACCTGCCCTTGTATGATTTTTAATTTATGAGTTTTATTTTTGGATTTTGTTAAAACATATAATGTATTACAAACAGGCTGGGCAAGGGGATGCTGTACATTCTTCAACTTCAACTCATTTGTCAGGACTTGGACCAAATTCTGCTAGTTCCTTGGAGGTTCCTGCAATCAAGGCAACCTCATTAAATCATGGATTCGGCCAAGAAAATTGTCCGACAACTGCTTGTGTTGAGGCAATCACTTCTAAATATGAATCTACAAGCATGAAATCTACCAGCATGTCAGATCAGAAGACACTGAAGGTTCGAATCAAAGTGGGTACTGATAATTTGCCAGCACAGAAAAATGCTGCAATCTACAGTGGACTTGGCCTTGACGTGTCACCATCATCGTCATTGGATGACAGCCCCTCAGAAGGTGAAGGAATTTCTCATGGGCGCAAAGATGCGCCTTTTGAATCTCCATCTAGTATCCTTCAGGTGAATTATCTGCTCACAATTTGATTGTCTGTTTTCTTTGTCATATATTGCTTGAAGAGATTAGAGGTTTTATGATGGTCACTTGAAACAGATCATGACATCCCTTCCTATGCTGTTGTCTCCTCTTTCTGATGATCTTATTCATTCAATTGGAGAAGAAACAGATTCCAAAGAAGGTATACCTGATGATGCTCATATGGAGGAGTCAGAAAGTTCTGGCATGTTACTAAATGAATCTATTACTGTACGGGGTAACAGAAAATTGTTAGGAGGGAAGAAAATAAAGTCCGTGGAGGGATGTGGATCTTTGTTGGAATTTAAGGGTGGTATTAATAAAAATGGAGTTTTATCCAGGAAGGAGCAGAGAAATGATGCCTTGACTACTGACGAGCTTGTTTCAAAAGCCTTGAAGCTACCCCTTTTATCCAGTTCATTCTGTGATGACTCAGTAAAGGGAGTAGATGAACTATGTGATAAATTGAAGGAAGCTGGTGAGAGTGTGCTGAGGGAGAAAATCTTCTCTGATCATGCACAAATGGAGCAAGCAAAGCCAAAATCTACTGAAGTGAATGGTTTTATTGAAAAGGCTAAGGCTGGTTCAGGGAGAAAAGCTGTTGCAGATAAGGTTGACAGAGGTAAAACTTGTGACTCAGTGACAGTTGAATCTAGAGCGAGGACAGCTTTAAACTATGAACATACAGAGCCTCCTGAGAATGCTTTCCAGATAAGTGAACGGGATGGTATGACATTACCTGTTGTTAGAGAACCTCCGATTCCCACGGGCAAGAAGTCAAAGGTAGGTCATGGGACCATGGCTTCAGAAGGGGAAAAACAGAACTTGAGGGTCAGCAACCTATTGCCACCTAAAACAAAGAAGAGCTCTGATGATGGTGCTACATCTAAAAATGAAAACAAAGGTGTTAGGGTGCAAAAGGATCATGGAAAAGCTAGGGATGCTTACAGAGATTTTTTTGGCGAATTTGAGGAAGAGGAGGATAGATTAGATGCCTTGGAAACTCCTTGTGTTGATAAATTAAAGGACTCAGAGGTGTTTAAAAGGAAAACATCTGCAAGTATTTCTGGAGCAACAGAGAGATCAGGTGCTAATAAAGTTGTTAAGCCATTATCATCTGATGTATATCCTAGAACAGCTGCAAATCTAGTCAGGTGTAGTGCAAACAGGCATGGATCTGATGTGGATAAACGAAAAGAGGCTCCTGTGACTGCAACCCCTGTTGTCTTTGAAGATAATTGGGTACAATGTGATCGATGCCAGAAATGGCGCCTCCTTCCTGCAGGCACAAATCCTGACCACCTACCTGAAAAGTGGCTTTGTAGTATGCTTGACTGGCTGTAAGTTTCAATTGAGTTAGTACTCACATTTAAAAGATTTTTTCCTCATAGCAAAATTTCTGATGAAATTTGAGTACTGTAGTTAATATATTATCAGAGCTGCTTATGTTAATTATACTGGATAATATAACAAAATACCTAAATGCTTCCAGTCAAATCTCTAACAGTGTGCATGTAAACTTATAGGCCTGACAAGAATCGATGTAGTGTTAGTGAGGATGAAACCACTAAAGCACTCATTGCACTATACCACGGCCCAACTCCTGAAGGACAAAGCAATCCACAAAATGCATTTGGAAGTGTTGTTGGTGGAACATTATCAAATTCTCAGCACTTTGACCAACACTGGCTGGACCATAGTCTGCATGCACTGCCTGATGGGAAGGAAAAAATTGCAAAAGAGATGTCAAATGCAGCAGCTAAAGATGGATCCTTTCCGTTGTTATCTTCTGTAAAGAAAGGCTTGCATTCGTCAGTGAAAAGTAAGAATTTAAATGATGTGAACAAATCTCCTGCAGTGAATGCTCTCAATGTTCCTGTGGAGAAACACAGAACAAAACAGAAAATACTGGAGGACAATTCTGATATAGGTAGTTTGAACCAGATATTCATCATGCTTGTCATCCCAGTATTTGATATATTGACTTGCAAGATGTTGAATTTTGCTGCATAATATCTTAATTATTTGAGATGTCTTGACAGGTGAGACAAAGAATTTGAAGGTGAAAAGCAAAAGGGACCCTAATCAAAATTGTCCTCGATCATTCAAGAAAAGTAAGACTGATGGAGTGTTTTCTACAGATGAAGATTGGATTCCAGACCACGGTAGGACTGCTAGGAAGGTGGGTCATGGCGTGAATAGGATCAACACAACTTCATCATGTGAAAGGGATCAATCTAAACATAAAGATAGCTCTTCTTCAAGGGACTCAAAATACAATGGAAAAGACAGGCTACAAGTTTCTATTGAAAAAAAGAGAAAGATTAGGGAGTATCAGGATACTCAAACTTGTAGCACGGGCAATCATGTACAGGAGGGCAGGGTTTCTGTGCAAGATGGACTTGTTGCCTCTAGAAAGGAAAAGAAGGCTAGAGTATCAAAGTCTGAGGGTAGAGAGTCAAGTACTAGTAAAGGTAGTGGTAGGGCAGACAAAAAAATGAGTCAGGCAAAAAGCCAGAAGTTCAGGCAAGATCCAGGGAGCACTCTGTCTCAGCGAAGTTTGGATGGTATGGATTGTTTGAAAGGGGATTTAGATTCAGTTCAGGCCACTGCTGCTGCCATTTCTAGCTCTTCTAAGGTTTCTGGTTCACATAAAAGCAAAGCTGGCTTCCAGGAGGTGAAAGGTTCACCGGTGGAATCAGTTTCTTCATCACCTATGAGACTTTTAAATTCAGATAAGTTTATAAATAAGGGGGAAGATGACTCTCTGGATGCTGGTGCCACAGGTAGTCCAAGAAGATGTTCAGATGGTGAAGATGATGGAGGAAGTGATCGAACTGGGACAGCTAGGAAGAATAAATCTTTGACTGTGATCCATAGTAGGTCTCTTGGATCTTCCAAGCTTGATCTCCAAGATAAGGATGTTAATCATACATCAGGTACTAAATTTAACGCTCAAACTTTGTCTCCAGACATAGTAACAAGCCATTTTACAAACTGTGATGTGGACACTGTAGGTCTAAGTGGGAGCTACACTGAAAGGGAGCAAATTAAGGATCAGTGCCAAAGTGAAGATAGAACTGGCGTTTATGGTGCTAGCATGTCTCTTCCAAGGAAGACTGGCAGAGGATCATGTTTGAAAGACAACAATGAAAGCTGTAAATCAGAGCCCAAGGGAGAAAATGTCAAGAATACTAGTTCACTTGGTCAATCACAAGAGCTATCTCCTTTATCTGAGGCAAACCATGGGGATAATAAAACTAAGTTTCAGGCAAAGTTGGGGTTGAAATCTGACGAAGGTGAGGATATGCATACTGGTAAGAAAGATTGTACTGGGGATTATAGTAGGAGAAAAGAGAATCAATTAAATAGGGGGAAAGAATTTCAAGAGGTTAGTGTGGATACCATTAAACAGGAAGCATTGCTGTCCCATAGTCAGAATCAAAGTCTGGCCTTTGATGCTGAGAGATCTTCAAAGAGGTCTATGTCAGAAAGAACTGATCAAGAAATACTTGAAAAAGAGAAGTCTCTGTCAATGCCACCTTTGGGAGGACCTCAAATTGAAACAGTAGCTTATTGCCCACAGCCTTCTGCTGGTTTCCATAAAGGAAGTGGAGATTTGGTTGTTGACCCCTCCAAGGTTGATGATGCAGCAAAGCTACAAAATAAGCAAATCAGAAAGGCTGACAACCAAAATGGAACTCAGCACTTTGGCTCAAAACATCCCACACTTAATGGACACAGATCTAAGGAGCTAGGTGCACCCAGTCCAACTAGAAGGGATTCTTCCAGTCATGCGGCCAACAATGCTTTGAAAGAGGCTAAAGATCTGAAGCATTGGGCTGATCGTGTTAAGGTTCTTATACATATAGTGTCTTCTCCAGTTTGTTGTCTTTTGCTCTTCGTGGCCCTTAATTTAAAAATTTTGGTTTTATTATGCAGAATTCAGGATCCACTGAAAGCACTGGGCTTTACTTCGAGGCAGCCCTGAAGTTTCTTCATGGAGCTTCTCTATTAGAATCTGGCAATAATGATAACAATGCTAAACATAATGAGATGATTCAATCAAAGCAAGTGTACAGTAGCACAGCAAAATTGTGCGAGTAAGCATTATTTATTCTTAATCATGCTTTTAGTTTTGGCATACAATTGTTGCCTCATCTTAGCACTTTCAGCATGTAATTAGTGAGATATTTATATTGATATATAGGCCTTAGGTAGAGATTTATTGTCACAATCTCTGTAACATAGAAATATTGACATAAAAAGGGGGAGTTATTGTTACCGATGCTTGTTTTAAGTTTCTAAATTTTTTCTGTTAATGAAATTTGAACAAAAAAAATAATTGAACAGCACCAATCCATGTGAATGAAGTGCTATATTTAAGATTGAAGACGTGGGAGGAAATTAAATTATGATTTTGTAATTCAATTTTTTTTCCTTCCATATATTTTCTTTCCTCAACATAGTGAGGCATGTGAATCCAACATTTTAGTGTCCTGGAGACCTATCCACCTAGGATGCATTCTCTCATTTCCAACTGTATGTAAACTTTTTTTATTGGCCTGACAACTGTAATTAGCGCAGCTGTGATAATCGAGACATTTGGCTCTTCTTTTGCCTCATTATCCATAGTATTTATATCTTTGTTTCCTCAACGCATGCAAGCAGGTCTCAAACCAAATCCTGTTGCTTTCTCTGTAACTTTGTTAATCAATCTTTTATTGCTTTCTCTTTGTAATAGGAGTAGTAAGTTGTAATTTTTGCCATGTGAGCTTATTTTGGAACAATGCAGCTTCATAAAACATGATGTATTATGCATGACCTATCTATAGTTGATTTGCATGTAGCAAATCATAGCCTTTATTGTTGGATATTGGATCTTTTAGTGGCTTTGCATTCCTGATATTTTCCGTTCAATAGGTTTTGTGCCCATGAATATGAGAAATTAAAGGACATGGCTGCTGCTGCTCTGGCCTACAAATGCATGGAGGTAGCATATATGAGGGTGGTATATTCCTCACACTATAGTGCAAGCAGGGATCGGCAGACAGCTTCACAAATTGTTCCTATTGGTAATGACATATATGTTCTAGAAATAATTCATTTGAGCTTAAAGACTTTTTGCTATTTGTTTTTGTCGAGAGCTTGTTTTCATGCTGGTGTCCCCAGCCTTAAGCTTGTCAAGATCTTGTGGACCATGGTTTCTCCTTCTTGCTTTTGCCAATTGTTTAAGATTGCAACGAATGATGTATTTGAGTACATTCATTGCAATATGATCTCTATATTTTAACCTTGTAAGTTGTTTCATTTTTGGCAGGTGAGTCTCCTTCCTCGTCTGCCTCTGATATTGACAATGTTAACAACTCTGCTACAGCAGAAAAGTTTGCCTTACCCAAGGGTGTCAGTTCTCCCCAAGTTTCTGGTACCCTTGTCATTCCAGCCCAAAAGCATTCAAGCATTATGCGATTGCTAGATTTTGTAAGTATATATTCTTTTTTAATAGAGTTTTCCTATCATGGGATCGGAATCTTAATATGGGAGCTCCAATGATGGAGAATGCATATATATATATATATATATATAAGTTTCACTTTTGAACAACTGAAAATTTAGTCAAATAAAACGCTATCTCTTTGATAGTGCCGATGTGGAAGAGCACCATCTTGTCAATTAATTAGTTTTCATTGGCAAAAACTGCAATTCTATCTTAGCTTTTTGCTTGACTCTTTGTAGTTGTGTTTCATCAGTATGGACATAAGATCACATTAACCATTGCAGGTTCAGGATGTGAATCTTGCCATGGAAGCCTCAAGGAAATCACAAATCGCTTTTGCAGCTGCTGATTCGAGCTTAAGTGGGGAGAAGCATGCAGATGGCATCTCCTCTGTTAAGAAAGCTCTTGATTTTAACTTTCACGATGTTGAGGGGTTGCTGCGATTAGTCCGGCTTGCCACTGAGACCATTAGTCGCTGAAGATTCTAATTTGTTTTAAAGAATATTCTGGCCTAGGAAGAACATATGATTCTTGGTCATGTATGAAGCCTTTGCTTAGAAAAAGAAAGTGGCTGGATTGTATTATGAATGGTAAACTTCATTATCTTGCAAGCAGAACTTCTCTTACCATCTTGGGAGGCCAATCTATACATGCTTGCTTCGGATGACGAAATGGCAATTTCAGTGTACATTCAGGCAGATGCAGTTGCTTTTGATGTGTTCAAGGATGAATGCCATGGCAACTCTCAAGATAGTGTTGACTCTGGAGGCACAACCGCACAAGGATTCTGGAGTCAACTTCTCTAAAAGCAATTCTAAGCTGCTTTTGGCATGTGGATTGACGCGACATCAAGATTATGTTGAAGGTGGATACGGATGGACATCAGACTTTGATATTACTTGCCATTCTTTGTTCTTTTATTTGAGGAATTATCTTGTCAATCTGTAAATTTCTATCTGCTGGAGATTGGGAGTTTCTGAATTAGCATGAAACGTGTTTATCCTTCAACCTAAGGAAATTTCACTCCCACTCTTGATCCAAGCTGTCTAGAGAAACCAGAATCAGAGTGTATGTAAGCTATCCACCCAACCCCCCAAATAAAAATAATTTCATGAAGTTGTATTTGTATTTTCCTTGCTAACTTCTATTTCTCACTGGCAATTTTTTCTGATTTGAGTTTTAAATTTTATATGCAGGTTTTCTTACACATTTTTCAGGATTTAAGGGGCTATATTTCCTGTCTGCATTATTGATGGAGAAGTAACAAGTGGAAAGGAAAGAATAAATTATGAAGAATATGTGGCAGGAAATTGATTTATACGGCAAGTTGTTTTGCTGCTAATATGTCTTTAGCTTAGAGGTATTCAAGTACCCCCTAGATTTAAAAGTGCTGTTCAACCGTTGATGAATTAATTTACAAAGCATCTCTAACTCCTATGTTGCATTTCTCCTCGGTTTTCTTTTCCTGAAGGAAGCGGACTATGCATTAATATTACAAAATCAATTTTATGTGAGACAAGCAAGCTGGTGCCTCCTTTTCTGGTGTCTGACAGGTAATCATATTACCGTGTTACTGCATTATTCCCTGTCCATAGCATCCTGACTCAAGAATATTTATATCCTTGCCGCTGTTAAGTACACAAATGTTATTAAGAAAAAAGAAAGTGATTTTGTGGATAAAAATAACACTATACCCTTAAAAGAAAGTAGTTATAAGATATCAATAAGGATAGCAAGAGTATAGTAGGTAATGTATATTATGCGAATGGAATTCTTTCCCAACCTGAGTGCCAAAACAGGCCGTTATAGTTTCTTGTTCTTTGGCGGCATCTTAAAACTGCAGTGAATGGCAGTCCTTTAGAATTCTACAAGTTTTGCTGCATTTGATGCAGATATTTTTATCAAGTTGGGTAGGTATATGTTGCACGTGGCAAGAGCCTATGACCTGCGACCTAAATTAGGGTTCTTCAAATAATTTGAACGGTTGACTTTATTAGCCTTGGTAATGGGATAAAATTAATTGAAAAAAGATGTCAGCTCAATGTGGAGGATGTATTGTTTTGATTTGGCTTGCTTGTTTTTCGGTTTGAACAAACTATTTATTTGGGTGTTAGGTCATGTGAGAGAGACCTTTTTTCCTGTGAAAGTTGTTCAATGGTTTTCTCTTCAACTACATCTCCATACACTGCTACTACAATTTTTTTGTTATCAATTGCTTCTTATTTGAATAGTAGACCCCTACGTAGCATGACATGGTTGCAGTTGCAGGTTGAGCACCCGAGGCAAAAGAAAATATTCTTAGCTGGCCTCCCGCTCCGTTACTGACCCTAATGGAGATTCCTCTTTAGTCAATAACAGTACGTGGGTCTCTATACCAGTTGCAAGTATTGGGCAATGGATGTTTAGAATTCCCTACGATGATTAAATTTTGACCATCACATTGACGTTTTATTCTCTCTAATCTGGTGCAGAGCTAGGCAGCTAGCTTTGTTGATTGGCCTTGTATATTTAGATCATAAATATTGATGAAAAGAAATTGTATATATAGTCTCATAAAGTGGTGTGGAAAAACTGTTCCAAAACTAAAGCTGGTGTAGAGTTATGTGGAAAATAGAAATGATAAAAGTTCATGTAGCTCCAGCGCTAATACTTTGTAATCTCTAATTCTGGGAATGAAATAGCTGTATTCTATTACGTTGCCCCTGAATTCCATGTTATTTTGACTGGTGGCCACATTCGAGCCTGTGCTTGCGGCCCAACTTTAAACTTAATGCCTCGACGACTCACCAGTGACCCAACTTATCACCTGTGCATGGAGGAGATTGGTTGCCAATTTTCATAACCAGTTCGGGACCTTCCATATCTCACCTTATGTTCGCAGATGACCTGCTGCTGTTTGGTGACGCTTCGGAAGCTCAAGCTAGGACTATCAATTAGTGTGTGGAAGAATTCTGTTCAGCATTGGGAGAGCGTGTTAGCTTCAACAAATCCTCTATCTTTTTCTCCCCAAATGTAGATGCTGAGTTGAAGGCAAAAATTAAAGGCATTGCAGGAATGAAGATCAGCAATGAAATAGGAATATATCTGGGTTTTCCTCTGGCTACAAACAAGAGGGAAGATTCCGATACATATTTGACAGGGTTAAATCTAAACTTTCCACTGGGAAAGCAAGCTCCCTTTCTATAGCTGGAAGGATTACATTAGCAAATTCAGTGCTTAGTACCATACCCACATACCCTATGCAAGTGGCAAAAATTCCCATACACATTTGTAGCAAAGTGGAGAGATTATAGAAGAATTTCATTTGGGGTGGCAATCCTAATGGCAGACCATATCATCTAGTAAGTTGGGAGAAAATTAGTCTTCCAAAGGTTATAGTGGGTTGAGATTTAGAAGACTTTCTTCCTTCAACCGATATTGTGGAGCGAAACTTGCTTGGAGTTTAGTTAGTGGCACAAATGGCCTTTGGGCTGAAGTTTTGAACAAGAAACACATGCCACAGAATGAAGTTAATCTCCTTGATGTTAAGAAATGAGATTCAGAGCTGTGGAGGTTCATATGCTAGCAGCAAGATGTTATAGAGCAGGGTACTAAATGGCAAATCAGAAATGGACTGCAAGTTAGTTTCTTCAATGATAAATGGTTAATCGAGGAGGGAACATTAAAGGATGTTTGCCTCAGAACCTTATCTCTTGAAGAAGAGAGCATTAGTGGAGTTGATTGGACAGATTTTGGCATGTGGGATTTCATTCATCTATCCTCAATATTACCTACTGATATTATTCAGAAACTGATGTCTGTGATGCCTCCATGTGAGAATGTGGGACGCGATGTCATGACTTGGAAAGCTAATTGGAATGGGTGGTTCTCTATCAAAAGAGTTTATTTCCTTATTGAAAAATGTCCTGAAAATCTATATAACTCACTTTTCAAAGTCATCTGGAAATGGAGAGGTGCAGAGAGAATCAAAGTCTTCGTGTGGCTTGTGCATCAAAATAAGCTTCCTACAAACCAATGGAGAAGTCGTTGGAGTTCCCAATCATTTTCTGCAATTGGTGTAACAATAGTGCTAAAGATGTTCTCCACATCTTGAGAGATTGTAACTATGCAAGGAAATTATGGGATAAATTCTTGAATCCCAGGTACAATGCTCAGTTCTATTCCACTTCTTTAACTGATTAGTTTGAATTAAATTTGAAAAAGAATTTAAGTACTATTGATGATCACTGGAGCTTGATATGGGGTGCTTCAATCTAGAAACTCTGGAAATGGAGGAATTGCCATATCTTCTAACCAGATTTTGTAAAGCCCCACAACCCATGTGTTATTATAGCTTATAAATGGACATCCTTCACGTCTCATAGAGATATAGATGATGACAGGCTGCATCGGAGGTATTGGATGAAGCCACCTCATGGTTGGGTGAAGGTTAATGTAGATGGAGCAATGTCTAATATTGATAGCCGAGCAGGGTGTGGTGATGTAATCTGAGACCACAACGGCAAGTGGATAACTAGCTTCACTCATTACATTGGGGATTGTGATCTTATACAATAGAAATATGGGCTATATTCAAAGGGCTGCGATTATCTTGGGACATGGGATACACCCGTATTATTGAGTCTGATGCAAAAGAGGCGGTGGACAATCTTAACTCTGCTTCTTCATATAACACTGCAAGTTTGCTTCACCTGCAACTTCTGCCATTGCTCAACTTTGATTGGGAGGTGCAGATTATTCATGTTCCTAGGGAGGAAAATGTTATGGCTGATACGTTGGCAAAGAAGGGCCTTCAAGATTCTTCATTGTTAAATGTGGTTCCTCCTTACTTAAGAGACCAGACCTTGTTGACAAAGAGTGTTCGGAACTTCAAAAGTCCCCTTTCTTTTAATTTAATTACTGTCGGAGCCCTCTCTTGTAGCCAAAAAAAAAAACTTATCACCTGTCTTATGAGGAGGAACCGAAAAAGCGGGGGAAACATGGAGTTCAAATTTCCCCTTATAAGTTAGTTGATTATGATCTGGTGAATGCCACCTTTCGCTACTTGATTTGGGGAATCACAATAAAATTCCAATGAGATCATTTTATTTAGGTTTCAATAAATTTTCAACAAATTTTAAAATGTAAAATAATTCTCTTAAATTCTTAATAGTATTTTCATATGATGCAATCTATTCTTAATTTTAAAATTAGAGAAATGAATTGCAAATTCAACAATATAAAATTGCTCATATGGGAGACAGCTGCAAATTCAAGAAAGTGTTCAATAACATCATTCTATTTTTCAAATGTAATCATTAAGACTTGTATTTCCTATTAAAATTAAAAAAACCAATTACAAATCCAAAATAATGAAATTGCAAATTTATCTCTCAAATTTGATATTTTGCAACTCCATCCCTATATTTGCAATTTTAAATTGTTAAATCTAAGTAACTTGTTTTTTCAATTTTAATAAGGGACACAAATCACAATTAAATTTTAAAAATGTCATTAAATCATTTGACTCACTTCTAAAAATTTGTGACTTTATCTCTCAGATTTACAATTTTACCTTGTTGAATTTTGCAACATAATCCTTTTGAAACTTAAGTGTCATTCCCGCTAATTGATTTTTAACCTTCCTCAGGTTGAACTGAAATCGGTGGTCTATAGAGACTTGAGAACCACGAGATTGGAACTTCCAAGTTAACTTAGCAACCACTTGACTCCTCCTTTTGTCTTTGACCAAAAAGGAAAAAAAAAAATCGATAAGATGTCCAAATTAGTTCATGGAATGGTTTATTTATTTTTCAAAAATTATCTTTCCTTCCGTCAAATTTCTCCAATTACTGAATAAGCGCCCCCAATACACAGCCTTTGCACCGTTCCGCAACCATTAAGATTTTGCTATACTTTCTAATCCATTTCCGCCCATCCCACTTCACTTGCGGGCCTCAACACGGTAATATAAAACATTTGATACGTCAATGGCATTTATCAAGCCAGATACCTATAAGTGTTTGAATTATCTTTATCTCTTTCCAGATAGTCTCGGGTGATGAGATCTTCAATCCGCCTCTTGATTGCTTTGATATCAGGCTACAAATCCAATTTCAACGATTGCAAATAGAATTAGTATAGAAATTCATTTAGACAAATTCTAGAGAAAAATATTACTAGATATCTAATCTATGAGCAGTCATGTTATACCTTGAACATGCGGCCCAACAGCTCAACACACTCCAAAACTAATTGTTGATGCCCCAAAATTTTCCTG
The DNA here is from genome assembly GCF_029017545.1 of Prosopis cineraria. Taxonomy (NCBI): domain Eukaryota; kingdom Viridiplantae; phylum Streptophyta; class Magnoliopsida; order Fabales; family Fabaceae; genus Prosopis; species Prosopis cineraria. The sequence goes on from NW_026555334.1 coordinate 44,509,641, forward strand.
CTCTTCATAATGCGCACGATTGCAGCATCAATAGCATATCGCCTATCTTTGTCAACATCTTCTACTACTTTTTTTCTTTCATCAACAGGCGGGAGAGGGATCTACATCAAGCAAACGACAACCGAACTAATGAACTCCCAAATTAAGTAAAAAATTTATAATGTCTAAAAAAGAAAATAGCCAATATCCTAGACTAAAAATAATTGGATTTGAACCTTGATCCTCCTCATTCGGTCAGTAAATTTGGAGTTGAACTCAAAGTTATCATTTGGAGAGAGAGTTTTCGTGTTTGGCTCCTTAGCAAGTATCTTATATTTTGCACAAGACAAGGAATGGAGTAACCGAACCAGGTCTTCATGGGTTAAATTCAGCTGAGTCATAATATCTGAATAACTCAATCTATCTGCACTATTAAATAACAGAAGGGCAGCAGCCTGTGGAATACAGACGGCAAATAATTTCAGACAGGAAGCCATAAATCTTGTGAGCCAATGAGCCCTAGATTTCAAAATAATGGAACCAGAGGAAAGAGAATTACCTGATAAGTGGACAAGATCAACTCAATGGTTTTATGTTCGAATTTACCATTAATGTTGCAAGTTCCCAAAGAGTAAATCCATGCAAGTTTCCTTTGCTTTGTTTTTGTCTCATAAAACCCCTTGAAAACTTCCACGCACCTGACCTGAAACCAAAAATAAATCCAGTGTGTGTGCAGCACGAGTTGAAAAAAGAAATTTTCACTGGCCAGATAAAAATAACACTATAAAAATGGAAAGTTGAGATAACTACCACATCATGGAGTATCTTCTTACCATCTCTAAAGGGAGATTGAGGTCAAAAGACTTGTAACTAGGCCAAAATCCAGTGGTAAGAACAGTGACTGTTATGTCAATCCCAGGATTAACATCTGGGTCATTACGCAGATATTCTTCAAAGTTGGTTTGATTATCCCTAGCTAACGTCAAGTCTGTAACCTGAGACAGTGACAAGTAAACTCTACATCTATATACAGCTCATATTTATAACAAGACAAACAAGGCCTACTGACCATCCCCTCCATCTTTGAAGTGAACTGTCCACCACACTGCTGCTTCAGTTTGGTCAAAATACTCTTTTCATGGTCCTCATTAGAACTCCGATCAAAAAGTAGCCTTCGAGCGAGCTTTTTCCTACCAATGTGAAAGTGAAGAGAATGTTATCAAACTCTGATATAGAACCATAAAACAAGTAGAGGAACAACTAAAAAGCAAGGGAAGAAAAACGACAAACCTGTAAAACTCAGCAAACAGATCCTTATCACTGATATATGCAAGAAGCTTGACTACCTGTATTACTTGCACAAGTTCAACAAACTGAAGCACTACAGTGAAAAATATGATAATTACAACCATTCAACATCATACCTTCTCTAGAGTTTCTTCTATTGCCTCATCACTCAGCTTCTCACTTCCACCCTTCTTAAGAATATTGTCACAGAATGTAGCCAGAAGCTCCGCGCCAGAACTGCCAGCAACATTTTTATTACAGAATATTTCAAAAGCTTCTTTCAACGCCTGTTGGACATCCAATTGAAACATATTAAATAACTGTTTCGTCCCCCAAAAGAAATATTTATAAGTTGTTCGAACAATACATCAACATAAATCCAATTGCATCAACAAACCTTGTGAAACAGTGTGTGATTCATAAAGCAATCATTAACATATGCCATATACTTGTCATGGAGCTCAATGAATTTTCTGATAAGGACCTGCGGTATCAGGTGAATAACCATCAGACCTTAATCTACTATTGCAATTACAAATTATAAAGAAAATTAAAAGGGTTGGGATTAACTTGTTCTTGAATGCATGAGCCATTTGCAGTCTGGTAAAAAGTAAAATGACTATCAGCAATTAGCACCAAATCAACTTCTCATGGCAGAATAAAAAAGTCTAATCCCTACAAATCATAGGATCATCAAATTTTTGAAATTTGAAATAAAGCCATATGCATTAATAGTTTTTATGGTAGGTAATAGGGCCATAAGCCCATCAAGCATATAACTTTAACCAAAATAATCAAACTAAAACGCAAACGAGAATATACACAAGTGAGTGCACAGGCACATGTCTTGTTATAATAGACAACATCACACATCATCCAACTGTCATCAAAACCAACCAGAGCAACCTTAGCATATTTCAATGAAGCCCAAATATCAATATTGTCCATTTTACTATATTAACAGACTTCAAGTTAGTAATCGTAGTCTTTTCTATCATAAAGCTACCCATGGCTTAAGTAACCATAAAATGATTCTATCAGATAACATAAATTGCAATCAGTTTACCATGGTCACATTTTGAAGTGGCAGGAAACAAAAAGAATAATGTCAATGCAAGCAGAAAATTAAACCTGACTGTTAGAAGCTTCTTCAGCCTGTTGGACCAACATTGTTCCCTCAGCTGTAACATGCTGCAACAAAACAACCATCAACATTTCCAGCATTTTAAAATACATTAGGTCAAAAGATGTTTCTTTTAATCAGAAAGCACAACACAACCAACCTGCTTGAACATATTAGCAACAGGATCCAAACCTTTAGGTATTTTATGATAAAGTCTATACATTCTAGACAGATCTTCCACCTAAATATCACAAGAATCAAAAAAATTAGAAAACCAAAAAACTTTTAGGCAAAAATGACCAAGTAAAGATCAGCAAATAGAGCAGTAGTGACAGTCAAAAGATTCAGGACCTTATCATCTCTAAGCAATGCACGACAGCCAGAGTGCTCCTTCTCAAGCAATTGATTTGCATGGGTCACAAGCAACTCATGTTGCACTTTCTATTAAATAAAAATTAAAGGAAGGATTTTTTTTTTTTTTTTACAAAAGAATATCAGAACTAGAAAAAAATTATTAAAATAACAATAAGAAAATTAAAATTAACGGGAAATGTAAGGAAAAAATAAACAAGACACAAGAATATTATTAGTTTTTTTTTTTTTTTACCCACAAGCATCCTCTCACCAAAAGCAATCACGTTCAAGGTATCGTCAGACACTAAATGTGAATACCTCTCCTAGCGAGGATTCACACCTCAGCTTCCACTAGACCCAGCCCCCCTTGATAGAATATTATTAGTTATTAGTTATTAGTTATAGAATGATGCAATCATTGATTTCAATTAAAAATGCTCCCAAATGTCTCCCTCCAAACTTAGATGAGAATAAGGAATGAGAGACTCCAAAAAAAAAAAAACATATATGATAACCCCTTCACTTGTTTCGCAATCTTATCTCAATAACAAATAAAGTAGATTGATTCATATAACAATATATAGATACAGGCGTAAGTATACCAAACACAACTCTAGTTATATCATGATTAAGCACCTCATGACAGCTGATATAATTGTTCAGCCTAAGGATAGACAGCAAGAAACAGAAAGTTCGAAGCACTTCCAAGACTCAAAGAAAAGGAAGCCACTTATTTACACTGACCTCCACTAATTTCTGCTCTGTGCTAGAGTGTAAGTAATGAGCTACTCTATCCCTTTCCCTTTTCAAGCATTCCTCAGCCTACATAATTAAGAGAAGAAGCATTAGCACCAGGTTAACAGACAAGATACACCAATTAAAAGATGGACTTGCCTTCAGCATATAATCCGGACAGGAGTCACCCTCAATCCAGTTTGTTGCCTTACTTTTGTAGTAAGTAGCAGTATCATCAAGCATCTGAATTTCAAAATCCTGCTCATATTGGTCCATTTGACCCATGCCAATCGCAACAAATATATCCAGAACATTTTTCAATAACAACCGCTCAATCTGCTCTCCCTCACGTTCTTTGTCAATCTGTTTCACAAGCATCGTTATTCCAACGGTCATTATTTACAACAAAGTATCCAACTCCCATGTGAAGCAATAAACTTACAAGAGAAATTACAGCATCTCTAGCATTAGCTCGGACTTCCATGTGGACCTGTAATTTACGGAGATGATTGTGGTCAGGCTAGAATGAAAGGAGGATTGCCCAGACAGAAGTTCTGCCGCTGGCTATGGACAAGTGAGGAACAAGATATTGACTGACCAAATCACGAAAACAAGTAAGTCCAACTGCACTGAGTACAGGCAATGAGCGACGAGCAATGAAATACCGGTCAAGATACTGGAAGAAGCGTGAAAGCCACCTAACCATAACTTTGTGGTTAGCCCATCTCTTGACTAGCTCCCTCAGCATAAATTCATCATGCTTCTCTCTTAAAGCAGGCAACACCTATGAAAGCAAGAATTATATAAGAACTAAGAACTCAGTGACATATTAAATAAGAAATTCAGAACTCAAAAGACAACTTGAAACAAGGGGGTCTGCAAGTCGGTTCAAAAAAAAAAAAAAACACAAACGGTGAAGGTTTCCCTACAGTAGATTTGATGTATTCATCAAAAGCCTCCTTGTATTTATCATACAGCTGTTGAGAGTAGTCATATGGTGGCTTTTGAGTACACATGTTATAGATTGTACTGTGACTACGTTAAGGAAATGATAAAGTTGATATCCAAAACTATGCAACAAGTTAGAGAAGACTTCAAATACATAGTCATCAGTTACTCAATCCCACAGAAAGGATACGTGTATAACAAGATATACTCCTCCGAACAGAAAGGCTTCTCTGGTAACCCTTCCAGTACGTTTTTCAGCTTCGTGATCCCCTTCCGCATATAGTCCCATCCTTGGTCTAGCTCAATGATCTCCCGATCCATTCTGAGTGTAGAAATATCAAGAAGATTCGGATTATGAGGAAGAATGGAGACCATTAAAAAAAAATCCCGTCCATTTTGCAGTAAAATACGATGACTTGCAGGCAAGAATTTTGAAGGATGCATTTTTCAATGATAATCATGTGTCCACTTTACAAAGCATTATATCCTAAAACAGGATTTATGGAGAAAGTAAAACAAAAGCAACAATTATATAATTTCATGCCAATTAAACTAGAAAGCAGATTCAATAACTTCTAGTGCACTAAAAGGGGGTTGGTTCCCAACAACAGAAAGCTACAAGAGAAAATCAACTGTGAACTCAAAACGATTGCATGGAATGGCTATTCGGACAATCCGCCATGGATGTCGAGTAAATACGAGATAATGATGTACCCGTTAGCGCGGTAGACTACGCATTAACCCTACAGTTCTAAATACTATAAATCCTTCCCCATCGATAATAATATGATGACGATGAAGAATTGTAGAAAAACTGCTCGTACTAACCCTAACTGGTGCAACGATACGAATCTGTTCGGGGCGTTTTCCAGTTCAAGTACGGATACAACAAGACTTGGACAAAAGTAGGATACAAGACGAAGCAAGAGAGGAAGGGGTTTTTTTTTTTTTTTATGGTGAATGGACGAGGCTGCGTTTTATCAACCAAATTAGTTAATAGATGGTAATAAGCGGTCGAAATGAACGGGAAACATGGATTCTCGCCTGTAAGGCGCAATCTAAACTACGGAGTGTTCCGCGGGAGTGGTGGTGTCCGAATGTCATCCTGCACAGCAGATGATAAAACGGACGCACTTGTCCTCGTCACATTTTTTAAGTCTCTTCCCTTCTCTGCACAACGCCGCCAACGGACAAGAACATTGCAGATTGACCTGCCCACACCGTAGCCTCTTCCCTTCCCCTTCCCATCATTTTTTCCCCTTCTCTCCTTTTTCTATCCATTATATCAACATTTGATTGATTGATTGAATGAATGGCTTGGATTTAATTACAATACAATATTAAAATAATAAATTTAAAGATAAATAATTAAATTCACACAGTTTTGATTCAAACAATTTAAAATTATAAAATATATTTGGATTAAAGGATAAAATATTTTCAAAATTCTTTACAAGAAGCTCCTGATATCATAAATTTTTGTTTGAAATAATATCGTTTCAAAACTTAAAAAAAAGTACAATTTCACCTTACCATTTACATTAACTAACATCTGACCATCAAATGCTATGCATTTTACATGTGTTCTCTTCTTTCTCACTTTGCATTGTTATTCTTCCTCCTTTTTATTTGCACTTTAAATTTTCGAACACTCTTGTCTCTCTCTCCCTCCTCTTTGCCACTCATTGTCTCTCTCTCCCTTCTTTCTTCTCCTCCACCCTCCATCACCTCTACTCATGTGCCCAAAAGCAAAAATAAAGACGACTTAGAAAAGATGTAGAGTAGGAAACCAATAAAATTCCTATAATTTTATGCTTCAAATAGTCAAGGCAAAAATTAAGTCATTTATATTGGTCATCAACTCTTCCCATATCACACATCTATATTGTATAGGATTTATTGAATGAGAAGATCATCACAAAATATTCTTAAAAAAAACTTGAACAACTCGAAAGATTAATAAGGGTTCATTAAGAGCAAGGGAGTTGGAAGCTATGTTTACACAAGAAAAAAATAAATCCTAAAACAATGAAACAGACACAGCTAACCAAGCACTGTTTCAATAATTAGTTTAAATATATACATGGAAAATTTACAACATAAATCCCTTAATGTTGTAAGACTATTATTTCAGTAGTATTTTAGCAATTTGACCAGGTGTTCTAACATGTTAGTCACAACCCGTCAGCCCCTTGAATTAGTTTTTCTATTTATAAGAGAACATATGTTTAGAAGCAGGAGTTTCAAATCATGATCTCAGTTCTCAAGGGCCAAACACAAAATAGAGATCAAATGCAATGAGGGTGTGCTTAAAGTGAAAGTGGATGGACAAACTAGGTTGATTGTTAAAAGGTTGTACTGGAAATATAAAGGGAATGAGATAATTATGATCGATGGAATTGAAGTTGAGTTCCCTTAGGATGTGCTATCGAAAATGGTGGGTCCATAAAAGAAATTAATGAGGAAGAGATTGTTGTCAAGATCGGCATCAACAAAATCGAGACGTCACTTGAGTCTCAGCCTGCCATCATTGACTACATGCAAGCCATGTCCATCAAAGCATACACTACTGTCAATTCGTATTTACTAAGAACAGAGGGTGGAGGAAAAGAGAAGGGGAGGAGAGGGTTGTAAAATCCACTTACATAAACACAATTTGTAAGTGGTTAGGTTATGAATCCTGCCTATATGTCCTATTTAAAACCTTGTAAATATTTTTTCTTTATTAGGTAGGCTAGTGATCAACTGGGAAGGAAAGGTGTAGTGCAAGTGGGACAAGCCCTTACTTTGGTCAAGCAAAATACAAGAATCACACCCACTAGCAGGTCAAACAGTAACATGAAATCATTTAACCAATCATAAGCTCGTTTGGCTAAGAAATTAGCACAAGTGTTGGTCTTTCTAGGGGCATAATGTATACTATAGTCATAATAAGCAAAAATGAGCTCGTGCACATCAACTTTGTCTATAGGAAAGGGGTGATCACCATTCACACCTCTATAGATAAGTTAATCACATCTAGAAAGCTCGTGTAAATCCTAGCCTTTTCTATGTTCAAACAGTGACATGACTTCAACACACCTTGTAACAGCCCTCCGCTCACCCTGCCTACCCGAGGTCTTTTGCGGCGCTGGAGAGGTTGGAGAATGGTACCAGGTTGGAGGATGAAACCTGGGGAGGCTCTCCGCAAGGGGAATAATCCGCACACTACTACGGGGAAGCCTTTGTCTCCTGATACTCACCGAAAGGGGTGGGGTCGCCCTATTGTGGGGCCTGGGTGGAGAGTGTCCAGCGCCGCAAAAGACCTTGGGTAGGTAGGGTGAGCGGAGGGCTGTTACATTAAAAGGCGCCTTTTAATGTAACAGCCCTCCTTTTCTGCTCTCAGTGCAGTAGGAAAATAATTCTCAAACAATATGGCTTTAAAATCTTCCCAAGTAAGAGAGGAATCATCCTTCGGTCCTGATGTTTCCCACCATTTCTTAGCACTCTTCTGTAGTAGGAATATTGCCAGCTGCACCTTTTGATTAGAAGTGCATACAACCATACGAAAAATACTCTCCAATTGATCTATCCATTCTTCAACCACCGCTGGCTTAAGATTTCCATCGAAAGTAGGAGGATTAAACTTACGAAAAATACTCCAGATCTTTGTGATTGTGGATGTCTATTGCTCAAAGTGGAGACTCATATTCTTTGAACTAGTCTCATGGTGAGAATAGGAAGGTGAGCCTTCATCAGCAGATTGGCTCGCATTGAATACCTTGGTATGGCTTCCTTCTTGTTGGCCATTTCCCTCTCGGTTGGCATTCTCCTTATATTGTCTTAAAGCGGCCAACTCTTCTTCTTGTCTCTTCATGCGGTCACTAAGATTATATAGTAAATCCATCATTTGCCTCATGGTTGGCTCATCCTGCCTTAGTTGTGACTGTATGGGCTCGCCCTGCCCGATTTGTTGCTGTGTGGGCTCCGGTTGTGGCAGTGAAGGTATGTCATTTCCTATTGGCTCTATAAAATCACCAGCAATTTCACCACCTCTCCTAGTTTTGGATACCATCTTAATTGTTACATCGCAATTTAAATTTTAATAGTTAATTTGGGTTAATAAAAATTTTGAAAAATATTTAGAGGTAAGCAAATTAGTAGAAAATGATTATTAAATCTAATTTAGGATATAATTCTAAATTAAAAAAATTAAAAAAATTAATTAATAAAATAAATAAATAAATAAAATATTATTAAATTATTATTATTATTATAAAAAGAAAGAAAGAGAAAAGGTATGAGAAAGAGGAAGGAAAGAAGGAAAAAGATGCGATCAGCTTTCGGTGCAATGCAATGATTATGTATATAATAATAATAAAAAAAGGAGAGAGAGAAATTTTAAGGAATAATTTATTGAAAAAGCCACAAGGTAACCATGCTTTTAATTTGTGATTAGTGTTACTTCATGTTAATTGGGTGATTATTGAGAAAATTATGAATTTTGTAGTATTGTATAATTGTGCAATATTATTATGAATTTGTTTGATTATTATGGGAGGTGTTGGGAGACTTGCTATTATTGTTGTATTTACATGCCACGTGGTGCGCCCCTATTGGAGCTCAATAGGTGGTTTGCAAGGGTTCGGGCTAATCTACCTTTGGCCGGGTAATTTAGCACCGAGTGAGGGCTATAGCTTGAGGTTAATGGAGGGATATAAGGATGGTTGTTTGTGTGTATTGTAATATTTCTTATATTTTGTTGGAATTATATTATTTTTGGTTCCCACTTAGTAAGCACACACTTAACTGTTTGTACACACTATCATAAATTGGCTTTGATTACTGGGACTTTTGAGTCTCATTATGTGGTCAACAATTTTTAGGAGAAGAGCCACGAGTGACACGTGGAGAAGTCCCAGAGGCTTAGTGGTATAGATCCACTATCTCTTTTGGGTATTTAATTTATGATTTATAATGTGTTATATTGCCAATATTAGGGCTTTTTGTTTATTGACAATTATATGAATATATAAATGTAATCATGCCTTTCAAACTATTTCTATTTTTGATATATTTTGGTTGACTGTAATTTTAATATTTGATTTACTTTGGATTGGTTAAAATGGCATGATTATAAGGTCAAATAACTGGCTTTTGTTGAAAATTTACTAAATTACTTATTTTACTTGTTGGGAGTATAAGGATGGACAAATGTGATTTAGTTTACTTGTTGGGAGTATAAGAATGGACAAATGTGATTTAGCCTAATGGCATGTGGGAGGTAAAAATTTGTCTGAAATGTTATAGTGTGTGAGTTGAAGCCAATTATAAAATATTTTATATTAAAATTATTGATATAAAAATGTGTTGGGTGGCTGTAACCTAATTATGGTTGAGTTAAATTATTTAAAAAAAATTTGGTGTGTTACAAATTTTAGTATCAGAGCTATATGTTTCAAATTCTTATAAATTATGAAATTGTTATACATTAACCTAGTTTATTGGCAATATATATTATTAAATCATAATACTTCTCCATTATTTTTCTTGTCTTGAGATTAGTGTTAACTTAATTATGTGACTTCCATCTTTTAGGAGGGGAGAGATGGTGTCCAAAACTAGGAGAGGTGGTGAAATTGCCGGTGATTCTATAGAGCCAATAGGAAATGACATACCTTCACTGCCACAACCGAAGCCCACACAGCAACAAATCGGGCAGGGCGAGCCCATACAGTCACAACTAAGGCAGGATGAGCCAACCATGAGGCAAATGATGGATCTACTATATAATCTTAGTGACCGCATGAAGAGACAAGAAGAAGAGTTGGCCGCTTTAAGACAATATAAGGAGAATGCCAACCGAGAGGGAAATGGCCAACAAGAAGGAAGCCATACCAAGGTATTCAATGCGAGCCAATCTGCTGATGAAGGCTCACCTTCTTATTCTCACCATGAGACTAGTTCAAAGAATATGAGTCTCCACTCTAAGTAACAGACATCCACGATCACAAAGATCTGGAGTACTTTTCGTAAGTTTAATCCTCCTACTTTCGATGGAAATCTTAAGCCAGCGGTGCTTGAAGAATGGATAGATCAATTGGAAAGTATTTTTCGTATGGTTGTATGCACTTCTAATCAAAAGGTGCAGCTGGCAATATTCCTACTACAGAAGAGTGCTAAGAAATGGTGGGAAACATCAAGATCGAAGGATGATTCCTCTCTTACTTGGGAAGATTTTAAAGTCATATTGTTTGAGAATTATTTTCCTACTACATTGAGAGCAGAAAAGGAGGGCTGTTACATTAAAAGGCGCATTTTAATGTAACAGCCCTCCGCTCACCCCGCCTACCAGAGGTCTTTTGCGGCGCTGGACACTCTCCCTCCAGGCCCCACAACAGGACGACCCCACCCCTTTCGGTGAGCATCAGGAGACAAAGGCTTCGCCGCAGTAGTGTGCGGATTATTCCCCTTGCAGAGAGCCTCCCCAGGTTCGATCCTCCAACCTCTCCTACATAACAAAGTTGAGGCTGAACCTTTGTCTCCTGATGCTCACCGAAAGGGATGGGGTCGCCCTGTTGTGGGGCTTGGGGGGAGAGTGTCCAGCGCCGCAAAAGACCTCGGGTAGGTGGGGTGAGCGGAGGGCTGTTACACACCTTGAATGGCTTTAATCTTAGTTATGGGCTTATGGCTATTGGCATATATCCTAAATTTTCCATGAATCCTCATATTCATTCATTAAAAGCATCTCAAGCCAAACCACCGTGTAAAGCACCATTTTGTGAGTCAGGGATGTAAGGTCTCCCTTATTAATCCACAATTAACCTCAAAACCAAGGTAATCATAGCAATAACCCAAATGAATTATCAAGTTTATAAAATTTACATAAATAGGATCCCAAGTTTTCAAAACTTATAATGTTGTAAAATCATTTCATAAACTAAAATCATAGCAAAACCTATATACCGAAGCATGTATATCAGATAAAGTAAGACAAGATCAAACTAGGGTCAAAATAGCAAAACAACTAATTCTACCACAATTATGTTGCAGCATAAAATTTTATGCTGCGACATAAATAGCAGAATCCATGACAGCAACAATACTATCATGGCAGATTTTCTAGCCGAACTTTCAATACACACTAAATCTTCATTTAACGTCCGATTGAGGTGATTTAGGTATCTACAAAAAGCTTTATCCGAGCTCTAGCTAATGATACTGGTTTCACAATCAAATCATTTCTCAATCAAAAGTTGAACACCAAAATGTAAACTTACTCATTTATGTTTTTAAAACATAACTAGAGTATTCAAAACTCAATTCAAGCTCCAAAAACCCACACTAACCCTTAGAACACACTCAATAGACTTAGGACAATCTATGTAACATACCACAATAACCAGATATCACATATTTTAAAATTTTAACCCTCAACTAATTAATTTAAGAAATAACAAGGGGAGGTATTTTGACTTCAAACTCAATATAATCCAATACAACTATACATACAGTCAAATTTATACTTGTACTAGTATTTTGACCTTGCTCATATATCTCAACTATAAAGATACAACACGCACTAAGCTTAAAATACATCTTTCAACACTTAACATCTAAAAGTATAAGTAATAACATATATGGTCATCCTAGTTAGCAATATCAATTAATTACACATATGCAACTAAAATTACGAGAAGCCTATAGTAAGCAATCGAGTTTCTAAGACTCTGGTACTTTCCCTTTGTCCTGCTCGAAACTGTAAAATGTAAAATAGAGGAATGAATACAACCATTCAGTAACCAAGTTTCACATAATCTATACAATTGTATATCAATTAAAAACGGATGCAATTGTCAATAAACATATATATAAAGCATGTATGACAACATAAAACCTTTACCACAATAATAATAATCATGTGACCGGGCTTCAAACATATAATCATATATATATACAAATAATGTACAACCTGGAGTCACAATAATACCAACCATGCACCCCTAACTGCACTGGACCACAATACTAATAACCATGTGATCAGGACTAAATGCGTGATCATATGCCAATCTTATACCTTCCTGATTACTTCCAACATGAAACCGGTAGCTATTCGATGGCTACACCCTTCACGGACTAACCCAACCTTACTCTTGTAAGGACCTACCGAGCTAAGGTCAGCTTACTCACTTGTGTAATTCAGTTTTCCCTAATACTAATAACCATAAGGTGTCGTATCCCTAATCTAGCCTCCTCGTGAATTAGTGGAGATTAATTAAGTTCGAGTCCCTTATAGAACAAGTGGGATAATTCCTAATCAACCATGGGACAAGGGCTATTTCCCGATCAATAATTGATGACAAGGCAAGTTCTCGATTTTAATAGTCATTGCCAATCACGTGAATTTACTAATATACTCCTCTCCTTAGGCGAACTCCTACCACTAATCATGTTATGCACATATACCACATACATCTCAATTGTCAATCACATAACATGGATTTACATACTCACATAATCTACTCCACATATCAAATACCACATAACAAATAGTACATACTCATATAATTACAATCATCATTATTTTTCTAATGTAAGTGAACATAACACTTCAACAATATCACATTTTCAAATATGCCAATTTTGCATCAAGAGTTTAAAATAGCAAGCATGTTTCAAATCATCCATCTCAATAAGAATCCATTAATATTTAACTGTATAAATTAGATTTTTTTTGTTATCTTAAACCTTAAGAAGTTAAAGGTTATCCTTCAATCACAACTTGCTTTCTGAGCTAAATTCAAGCTCATCAGTGCTTCATGAGGTTAATTTACAATTACATAAACACCCATTACTATTAATCATTAAAATCACTACTTTCAATATCTAATTTCATATTTTAATAACCAAATTTCTCAACTATAAAATCAACCTCACATGAGTTCCTTAACTCCCATTAATTTTATTTAACTCTTAACAACTTAAATAATCACCAATATATAATCCAATAACCCAAAATCATCATCAATGTCACAAATTGCTAACTTTCATCTCTCAAATTTTAACAATTTAATAACCTAAAACTCTCAACTATTGAATTTTATCACCACATTAAGTTTATTGGCTCTCATTAGCTCCAACTAACACTAACACAATCCTTAATCAACATTAATGGCAGCGATCTACCTCAAGCACCACCGTTTATGGCACTTTAAGGCATAATTTTGTCCATAATTAAGAGCTAACTCTCATTGATACATAAAACCATTATATATAGGCTTCGATAACTCGAACAGCTCTTATTAGTCTTATTTAGACAAATGAATTCAGATCCATAGTCTTAGGTCTAAAAATTATCATCTTTCAACTTCAAATCTCACTTTCAAAACATGTAGAGAGAAGAAGAAGAGAAAAGAAAGAAATATATAGGTGAAATCAAGCTCTAATATCCTCCAAAATGCCTAAGAGTTGATGCCTTAGTAGAGGATCAACTCTCTTTGTCGTCCTCCCTCTGTTTCAAACCCATTTCACCTTGTTTCAAATGTTTTTGCATTTTTTAAAAAGTTGAGTGTGAAAATTATGCTGCAACATAAATTTTTATGCTGTAACATAACACACAGTAGGTTAAAAATTTAATTTTTCTCTACAATTTGAGTTCAAGAGACCTAGTCCACCTCTGAATCTAATTCAAAAGCTAAAACCAATCCCAATAACCATTTCTAACTATTCTCAAATCCATTTATATTTAAATTTATAAATTTACCCTTCATTAGCTTAATTAACTAAGAGAATAATTTTCTGGATATTACAACTTGACTTAATGGTACTAGACTTAGCCTCAACTTTTTTAAGGTGGTAGAGGTTGGAGGTTCGAGTTTGAAAAAGTTTCAAAAGGCCTCTTTAGTAGGGTGAGGAATAACCCAAGTACCACCTTAGGGAAAACTGACTTCCACTACAGTGATATAAGTTGGCCTGATCCAAAAAACCCCCGGCGGGGGTGAGGTGAGGACTGTTATAAAGGATGCATCAACGTTAACTCATAGTATGGGGAAGGGGTGCCCATTGTGACAAGGAGAGTCCTTCATATTAGATCCCTGCATTATGAGATGCTTGAAGTCACACTCTTGCACTGATCTCCTTTGACAAGCATAAATAATGTCACCTTCCTTATACTTTATCCTCTCAAAGACATCGTCGCATTTGTTGGTCTAAATAAGCCAGAATATATTTCCAAGAACTTTTATTAAGGCTAGTGTTGGAAATTTACACCATTGTTTTGATACATAGCATTTCGTCATATCCATTCCTCTAAGCTACATGAGAAAAAATGGCCAGCATGAACAAGATTTATGATATCCTTTCATATTATTTTTGCTCTCCCATAATCTCTTAATATGAGAAAAAAATGGATGTATTATGCTCTAATCACATTCACATTCAAAGGGGTATTAGGCGTCTAAGGTGATTCCTCTTTTCACTCTTAAGAGATTGCTAGGAAGTCTCTCAAGTAAGGCCTGCCAATAGAAAATTTTTAATTTTTTTAGGATCAACCACTTCCACAAGCTTCTCTAAATCCTATTGTCCATACCAATTGCATTCCATAAATTTATAGGCCGTTCTAACTGATAACCTACCATTGCTAGTAGACTACCACCATAACACATCATTATGCTGATTGAGTTGAGGTTTGACAAAGATAGTTTTGTTAATTATATTCAGAGGGAGATATCTCTCCAATTTTTGTTTGTTCCAGCTGCCAAAAGGGTGAAGGAAGTCACAAACTTTAGCTTCAAGGTTAAAGAATTGATCATTGGTAGTCATACAATCAATAAGGAGTTGAGGAGGAGGAACCCAATAGTCCCACCAAAATTTTATAGTTGTGCTATTGTTGATTTTCTGGCACAAAACTTTGCTAAAAGTATCCTGTAATTTAGAAATACTATGCCAAATATGAGAAGCCAAGTTCTTCTTTTTCGCCACAAGTATTTCACCAACAAAGTTTAAGGATGAAGGCTTGATTTTGCAACGCAAGGTCTTTAATTCCAAGACCCCCTCAATTTTGTTCCCTTTGATGGTATTTCAAGAAATTAGATGCATCTTCCTCTTCTTGTCATGATTAGTCCAAAAGAAATTCCTGCTATGTTTCTCAATCTCATTGCGGACATGCTTAGGGGTAAGCATGGTTTGCATGAAGTAAGAGGGGAGGGATGAGAGAATGAATTTAATTAAGACCATTTGACCAACCATACTTAAAAAAGAGCTTTTTCAAAACGAAAGTCTATGCTAAAACTTCTAAAGAATGGGTAGGAACATATCTTTATGTAATAAAGGGTGACCCGTACGCTTACCAAGATCCGAAGTAAGGCCTAGTCCAAATGTTTGGACCCTATAAATTTTTTTTCTGGTAGAAAGAACCTTGTAAATTAACAACATAACTGGAATAAGTAAAAGGGGCCTCTCGTCACCTGCCAGTGATAAATTTTTAGACCTATTTTTTACATAGGCTGGTGATATTGTTTTGAAGACAAATTTCTTACGTTTTTCTCATCACGTGATTGATTATATTGTTAAAAAGGAATTTTTTTCATGCAAGTCACGGGGCACTCATTCATATATCCACGCCTATTTACTATTCAAAATTTGCAAGACTTACGACAATTACCAGATTAAAAATATCCAAAAAGATTTTCTGAGTATAAACACACACGCACACAAACAAATTCAATAATTTAATATGATTTGTTAAACCTTATATTTTATAATATATAATTATAATTATTGTTCATTCTTAATATAAGATACTTATGAAGTATTAATTATATATTTTTAATATTATTTTTATTTAAATTTATTAAATTATGAGAGAAAATATAGTGTAAATTTAAATAAACATAAAATATAAAAATAAAAAATTTATTATATTTTTATATAAAGTTAATAACTGATAATTAATAATTAACAATTTAACCAATTCTATACGGACCGAGGGAGTATTAGGTACTACGTAACGTTGGTATGCGTCCCGCTTGCCCAGCTCGCGTTGTTGAGTTTAATCGATGGAGGCCCGTGGCATCAAACCCTAACTAGTCCTAATCGGAGTGAATTAAGGGGGATTCCAGTCCCTTAACATGCGATCCCCTGCATCACTCTGCTACACATTGCGGCGAAGAACCTTCAACCATTGTGTTCAATGATGGAGGGTTTCAAAGACGAATTCTCAGAGCTAGAGATTGGGAATTCAGTGGAGTCGTTCCAGAAATTTCTGGTTTCGCAAAGGGAGCTCTTCCACAGCCAGATCGATCAGCTTCAGAAAATAGTTGTCACGCAATGCAAACTAACTGGTGTTAATCCTCTCTCTCAAGAAATGGTGTGTTTTCTGTGCGCTATTTTTATGTTGCGTCCCACGTCTCTTTAAACATCCCCTCCTTCTTTCCCTCTCTATGTATTGTTTTTTTTTTTTTCAATTTCTTTCAAAAAATCCATCAAATCTCTTTATTTTAGATTAAGCAGGGATTTGTAGCCCTTTTATTAGGACTATTGTCTCAATGAGATAATATTCATGCTTCAATGTTTATAATTTGTTCGCAACTTCAATTGTCGCAATTTTGCTGAAGGCAAAAGCTCAATAACATTTCAGACTACTGCGTTTTCTCTCGGTTGTTTTTCCTGTGGCACTTGAAGCTTTACATTATTTCGTCTTTTCCCTTTCTTTTCCTCTTTTTTTTTTTTTCATTGGAGTCAACTTTGATTTGATTTTTTGGGCTACTTTGGACCTTGTTTTTTGCAGGCAGCTGGCGCTCTGTCAATAAAAATTGGTGAGTTTTGGTTGGTTTGATTCCTACATAATAGCAATAAGTGACAATCTGTATGGGCGCTTAAGTGTGCCTCTCTCCTGGCTTGTTTGAAGATGCTTTGTTCATTTTCCAGGCCCCTTGATAGTGTTAATTTCCCTGAATTATTCCGCTCGTTCCCAAAGTTTCACTTAGTTTAAAAGTTTTGCATTGGCTTTTTATATTTTAAAATGTTTTACAACTGCTTATGGCCATTAACTATGTGCTTCCTCAACCATGTCTATTTCTGACCTTATTGTGCATGATTCACATTATCTCATCAAATCATTAACCGAAAGGGCGTCACACACCATGCATGTGAGTGGATTTCACCCTATTCATTTTGTTGTCATGAATAATGCGTTTTCAAAATGTGAAAATGGCATATAATTTGGCCCATTGAGTGCAATGTAGCTGTATGTGGAGGGGAGTTTAATTATGGAGACCTAATTAAACTTTTTAAGACTATGGGTGACCTAATTATAAGCTTATAAACTATAGAGATCAATTTGAAAATTGAGTGAAACTCATAACTAATATAGGTATTCAACCTCATTATCTTCTTTCATATCAAAGTCAATCGGTGTTTTCAATACTTTCAATGGAACTTCTAAACTGCTAAATTTTACATGCTATCTATTTGAAATGCCCGTGTCATCATCATTGCTTAATAACTATCTAATATAGGTTTAATTTTTACTTTCTGTCCAAAATAACAATTTTATTGAAACAGGACGTTTGTGCTTATGCTGTATCTTAATATGCCTGCCTTTATTTAACGCTCTGGGTACACCTTGGGTGAAGCTGCAACTTTGTGGTTGCTAAAAAACTTTATGTTGTTTGTTTCTGTTTATTTCATGTCTGATGCATCTAGCTGAATCCATTTTTGCAGGAAAAAGACCTAGGGATTTGTTAAATCCAAAAGCTATAAACTACATGCAATTAGTTTTCTCCATTAAAGATGCAATCAGTAAGAAAGAATCTCGTGAGATCAGTGCTTTATTTGGTGTCACAGTGACACAGGTTAAGCTTGCTTCGCTTCCTGATTGAATATTTCCCTTTCCCTCCCTCCCCTGCCATCTCCTTCTTCCCTGTTTTATTCCTTATAAAATTATCTGTATAATCTAGATGTTGTATGCACATATCATTACTACTCTTTTTTAGTTTGTCATATGCTTTAAATTTCCTAACCTTTAATTTTGAAGGGAAAACATTTAATGGAGAATATCAATGAAGAACCGCAGAAACTATTTAATATCAAAAAAGGATTTGGATAGATTAGCTTAATTTTGAAGGGGGAACATTTAATGGAGAATATCAATGAAGAACTGCAGAAACTATTTAATATCAAAAAATGATTTGGATAGATTAGCTACTTGTTAAAATTTGAACGTCACTTGTTAATGTTTACTTGTTAGAAATCCTTGTCTGATATTAAATTATTTCCTAGGTCCTTCATTGACATTCTCCCAACATTCAATTTGAACGCCTGTTTTGCTTTGATTTTTATAAGGCTCCGTTTGCACTTTGGTAATAGGTTCGTGAATTTTTCAATATTCAACGCTCAAGAGTGAGAAGACAAGTACGATTGTCAAGGGAAAGGGTGTTAAGATCTAACTACTCTGAAGAACCTTGTGATGGCTTCCCAGTAAACTCTGATTCCATGATACCAATTAATCCAGCTCCCTTAAACTCTGCTGGTCCCATCAGTGCAGATGAAGCATCTTGTTCAACACTGGAGGCTTCATTTTCTGGCCTAAACAGCTCAGAGAAACATTTTGTTGATAATATCTTTAGTCTAATGCGGAAAGAGGAGACATTTTCAGGGCAGGTGAAATTGTTGGAGTGGATATTGAAGATACAGGATGCTCTAGTACTAATTTGGTACTTTACTGCCCCCTCTTTAGCTTGTAATCTGTTGAATTGTCATCTTTCTGTTTTGGCTTAGTTTTCCTGGTGTATTCTTTTAGGTTTTTAGACTGTGGAGGAGTGATGATTTTAGCAGCATGGTTGAATGAAGCAGCTGTTGAAGAGCAAACAAGTGTCCTTCTTCTTATTTTAAAGGTAAATCTGGATGACTGAATAACCGTAGTTAATGTGCAGTGCATGCGTTCAGCTTTGTAACTATATCCAAGATGCTGGTTAACTGGTTTTCAGGTCCTTTGTCATTTGCCTCTACACAAAGCCCTTCCTACGCACATTTCAGCTATATTGCAGTGTGTTAATAGACTTCGGTTTCACAGAACACCAGGTGTGCTTTTCCTCCCTTAGTACAACAACAACAGCAAGCCTTATCACACTAAGTGGGGTCGGCTATGTAGATTTTATTATGCCATTGTGCTTTTCCTCCCTTAGTGCAATTGCGCTTTAACTCCCATCCCTCCTGTGTTTTAATTTTTAAGCTCTCCTCTGTTCCTGAATGGCTGGTTGTACCACAGTTTGGATTTATATTATTCTTAGACTTCTAGAAACTGGATGCTGGTGTTATGTAAGTCATAGGTAATGACTGTAGAGGAAAGCTATGTCATAGCAAATTGAATATGTTGTTATCCCTATTTTGAGTTTGATTATGTTTAAACCCAGTATGAGTATTTTTGGTTTGCTCCCTTTCTGTGGTCAAATGAGAATGGATAAGAGGCTTGTGGGATTAACCGAGGGTGTAGAGAGTAAAGAATGGGAGGATTGGGTGGGGATAGTGTCTGGCATAACCTGAAATTTCAGAATTCCATTCATGATAAATTATAACCTGGAATTGAGTCCATTTTTTATGTTTTATTGGTATTCTGTTTTCCCATGTGAGCCTCCTGCATTGTTTGATTAGCTACCATAACTATCTGTTTTTTAAAATAGTTTATTAACTACATATTCATGCTGCACATCCTAATTTGTTTTTTCCTCTTTTTATAGATAACTTCATTATACTCCAAAAATTATAGAAGGTTAGAGGTGTCAAACTCTGTATTTGAGCTTTAGAAGTTATATTAAGGTTTACTGCTGTGATATTTAATTAATCACTATCTGTTTGGGTTGTCAAGCAGTTATAAAATCTTGAATTTGAAGGAATGATATTTCATGTCACTTAACCTAATGTTTTTTGAGATCGTGATTGCATCTTTCGCAAATGTGTTTTGGGGTAGTATTTGTTGACTCAATTGACCTTGTGATAATTAATCTCTTTGATTTGAAGATCAGACATATCAAACAGTGCCCGTGTTTTGCTATCAAAGTGGAGCAAATTATTAGCGAAGAACCAAGCAATAAAGAAAACCACAGGTGTTAAACCTGGTAGTGAGGCTCAAAGGGAGATGGTTGGTCAGAGGCAAGTGAATATCTTTTTCTCCTTTGTCATGCTTTTTGTATGACTTTCCCCACCCTCTTATAATATTATAATATTATAAATTATAATTTTATTGTCTCAGGGTTCATCAAATTATGGGCACTGGATCCTGGAATTCAAATGTCGGTATTCCTGTGAGTGTTTTCTAGGTTTTCTTAAACATGTTTCTGGCAGCTGGTGATCGTTTTTCAGTCTTAACATTCCTTTATTGCTCTTAGGAGGACGTTCTTGCCCTTTCAAATGAAGGTTCAGATGATTTCAGGTATGTAGATTACGTGTCTTTGGCTATATCTATGAATTGATTGACTAGTTCTGAAAAAGCTTGCCTCCTTTTTTTTCTACCCAGGAAATCTGAAGCTCCACAAACTGTGAAATTATTGACTGCATCTTTGGACGATTCTCCTAAGAAGTCTGTCCTAGGTGTATCACTGTCTCGTATCCTTGGAGGATTTTATTGAATTGATTCCATCTTGTTACCTGTTCCCTTTCTAAGTTTGAAAGAATGCTGATGGATTTGCAATCTACAAAGAATAGTGTTACTTGCTGCAAATAAAATGTTGTAGATAACAAAACTTTTTATATTAAAACAATGGAGAAATTATTGGCTGGCCCTTAAATGCAAGCATAGTAGTTGTTGTGATGATAATTGAAGTTTTGATATCTCAGTTTTTGCATTGGCTTGGAATTTCGATATCTAGTCTTTGATAAATCTTTGCTGCATTGTAAAAACTGTCCTTGTAGAAATGATTGGCTGTACTCTCATTTCTGTCCATTTCCATGTTATTTTGGTTAAGGTCTATCTTTTCAACTATTTATAAGCCTTGAAATCTTGGATTATGAGTCCGTTTTGTATCATATAACATGTCCAGAAATCAGTGGGCTTTTGGACGTTTGTTTCAAGCTTCTTGAAATTGTATGTGTGGGTTGAGATGGTATTATGTTGGAGACAAAAATGCTGCTCGTGAAGATATTATTCTGTACGTTATTAATTTTGAATATACTTGTGTACCCATGCAATGGGCTCCATAACATCCCTCTAGCCGAAAAAAAAAAAAAGATGCACGTAGTCACAAAGCACCCTGATAAGACTGGGCGAGAAGGAATGAAAATAAATATTTGTGGAAGGAGCCATTCTTTCTATTGCCATATCTCTTTGAAGAGCAAATCTCTGCTGCAACTTAGTTAAAACTAGCTGGCTCAAAAAAGTAAAAAAAAAAAAAAAAGGTTTCATGATAGCTACTGGTTCCCTCAACTTGTGAAGTTGCTATATTTTTCTTTATCTTCCTTGACAACTGATCAGAGACTAGGGAGCGCCGAAAAGTGCAGTTAGTGGAGCAGCCAGGCCAAAAGACAGTGAGCAGAAGTCCACAAGCTGTAAGAGTAGGGCCTGTAAGTCTAGGTCGCCCCATGTCTGCTGATGATATCCAGAAAGCAAAACTGCGCGCTTTATTTATGCAAAGCAAATATGGGAAACCTGGTTCATCTAAAGGAAGTAAAGAAGCAAAGACTGATGGCCTGAATAAACCTCAGACAAATCAGGGTGGTCTTGGGTCTTCCTCGTCTAAAGTTCCTGTATCAACCAAAACTGATGAAGACAGCAAACCTCTGTTGCTTCCTTCTAAAACTTCTAATATGAAGGATGCTTCTTTGGAATCATATTTGAGAATGGATTTGAAGGAATCTTTCTGGGAGAAGTGCAAGCAGGTGCAAATCCTGTGGAAGACACCAGCAGGTACATATGCAACTTTTGTTGGTTCCATCCATAATCTGACTATAATATTAGCATAGAAAAAATTTGGTGAATCTTTGACAGTCAAATATCTTACTAAGAAAAGGGGGGAAAAGAGAGCAGCCCGTACTAGGAGGTTTCCTGATGTTGGGTTGGGAGAGATATACCATAATTGAATCTGCGCAAATTTTCTTGGAGGATGCTTCAGATGCTTCTTTGCAGCTTTACCTTCTGTAAATAGTTTTTTTGGCTTTATATAAACAGAATTAAAGTGGTGGGTCTATACACTTGCTCTGTAAGTAACTTGGGGGTATTGGGCAATTGTATATACTATCATTTTTTATAATCTAAAAATCAATAAAAAGATTGTTATTCAAATCTGTTCTATGTCTTTGCTAATCTCAAATGCTAGGATTCTCGTTTGAGAATTTGAGGGTCATCTGTTTTCGGCAAACATCATCCAGTGGTTAAAATTTATTTTGTTACCGAACCTGTTTCTCATGCCATGTTTGCAAAATCTTGTCAAATGGTGTAACAGCTCTAATATGGGCTTCAAACCATCTCATTTGACGATTTGCTGGGTTGAATTTTCCAATCTACTGTAAGTGGATGGGATGAGGGCGAAGGCGAAGATCAGTTTATTACATTATGAAGTTCATTTTTATCCTGATTTTGAAGCAATAAATATTACCATTTTAATTGCTTGTGAATGATGGCATGTTCGTGGTAATCAGATGCCTTCTATCCCTGTAAACCTTTCCCAAGTACATATCCCCAAAAGGGACTTAAAGGGTGATGAGTTTGGCAAGTTTTATTCCATGTCACCACATTCCTTCTAAAATGAGCAAATCAACAGGGGAGTTCGTAGCTTCCCAGGGATCATTAATACATGAGTTATTGCTGCCTTAATTGTTGACAGAGTACTGAGGTGAGACTGCCCAAATGAAAGATGATGATAAATTTTGATTTTCTTTTTTTAAAATTGTTTCACCGGGTTTTATCGTTGCACCCTCTCTCATGGATCAGAGTGAGTAATCATAAGAATATTCTGAACTTCTAATAGTTGAATTTATCTTCTTCCATCTGGCCTCTTAAACTCCAATTATTGATTGATGGCAAAAAACTCTAGTTATTAATTCGGAGATTGAGGATGAGGAATTTATTGGCTCTAAAATTTTTGAATAATCAGCAATTGTACTTAATAATATCACCTCAGTTTGTTGGCATGAATGAGCTAAAACGAGCTGAAGCTCTGATTTTGGAATCAATATGGGTTGTCTTCTCCATGTAGAATTCCAGGTCCCAGCATGTACCATTGGAAGTGGCGGTTTTATGTTGTAATTTCCAAACATGGTCATGTATCTGGGTGCAGTATTCGTTTTCTTTTTTAATCCTTGGTTTCAGATTTTGGGAGTTTGTATGGCAGCTACAGAGCGTGATTTACCCTACAATGCGGCCTAAGTTGTGCACAGTAATCTGCACCAATGGACTTTATAAACTATAACACGTGATGAACTGGAGTTCCATAACCATAAGTTTCCGACCTTAGCATTCCTTAGCGCATATGACAATATTTTTTAAGGTTTAAGATTCAGAGATTACATAAAGCAAGTAACGTTGTCTTCCCTCGTTCTTTTCTCCACTTTTCTTAAATCAATGTCATTCTTTCTTCTACTCGGGTTTTGGCTCTAAATGATTATCTTTGTTATGGAATCGGTAAACCTTCCAATTTGAAAGGAATGAGCAATGATCTGGAGATACGTTATCTAACTTCGGGTGTTTACCAGGAAACTAGTTATCGAAAAGTTTCCATCCATTTCAGGAAAATCCCGCACAGTATGCTATTTTACTATTCCTGCCTATTGTCCCAACTCCCAAATATAGTTTCTGAAGGAATCCTGAAGTAATTGGATTGCTGTAATGAATCACATTTTTGCATTGGTTTCTGGTGGTTCTTGTAATTTGATTAAATGTTGAATCACAATTTTATGCGGTTTTCAGTCTTTTTTTCCTTTCCTTTTCTGCAGAAATGAAACTTAACGGTACATGGAGAGTTGGTGCTGGTGAAAACAGCAAAGAGGTTGATGTTCAGAAAAGTAGAAATCGGAGGGGGGTGGAGACAATTTATCAGACTATCCAGGAGATACCATCAAACCCCAACGAGCCATGGGACCTTGAAATGGACTACGATGACACGCTGACCCCAACAGTCCCTATTGAACAGCTTCCTGATGTTGATGGTGCAGAAACACCAGCTCCTGCCAATCAAGGTATTCAAGTGACGACCCCTTCATCTTCAAACACTAATTCCAACGTTGCAGAACCTGATCTGGAGCTGCTTGCTGTACTTCTTAAAAACCCCGAGTTGGTGTTTGCCTTGACTTCTGGACAAGCTGCTAGCATACCGAGTGAGGAAACCGTAAAGCTGCTTGACATGATAAAAAAAGGTAGTGTCCCTTTGGCTGACAATACAAATGGCAACATTGGTGGAAAGGCGCAGGAGAACGTGGAAGTTTCACTTCCTTCTCCAACTCCCTCTAACGATCCAAGAACGGTGCGTGATTTGAGATTTCTTTCTGCAACTATTTATCAACGGTCTTGTCGATGTCTCTTGGAATCAACTAACTTCAGCCATGTCGGCTTCTGTGTACCCTTAAGAGCGAGGAGCGGATGTAACGTAGGGCCCGCTCTATCTGACACTAACATCTTGTGTTACTGTTACTAATTTTTTCAAATGTGGTTGTCGGGAATGGGTTTCTGGTCCAGTGGTGGTATGAACTGAGAGCCCGAATGAGCGCCAACATTCCCCATCGGAGATTGGTGAACGGTCAAGTCCTTCCCCCCCCCCCCCAACAAAAAAAAAAAAAGTTGAAAAAAGTATATAGTCACGTGAAAGCCTTGTATTTCAAGAAGACTATTTGGTCATTACATTTAATCTCAATTTTTCTCAGTAATAATTACAATCGGGTTCCCTTGGAGAAATTTTGAGTTTTGGACTTCCCTGGCAAGGCAAGGAGGTAACCGGGTTACAAGGGCCCTTCGCTGTTTAATCTTTACTCTTTAGCAGTCACCCTGCTAAAATTTTTAAATCACTACCAAATGTCGAAAAAAAAAAAAATCGATTTGTTGCATGAACTGATGCTTTCCATTTATGGACTTTTCAGAGTGGATGGACGGCGGAAGTTGCAAAGAATCCTTTTTCACGCCACACCTCAGTGCCTGACCGAGGTATCAGCTTTCCAGCAGCTGTAAGCAACATGGTATTGCCTCAGGTTCCAGCAGCCGCTGCCGTCGCAGTACGACAGCATCAAACTGATTCGCTGTCTCAAGCACCTAATGTTGTTTCTGCTCTTTCCTCTGTGCATCCAAATCTGCTAACCAATTCTCCAACAGCACAAATGCTATCATCAAACATAGGTTTAAGTACCATGATGAGCGACAAAATCCCTGCGTGTGCATCGTCTGTTAACTTATCCACTGCACACTCATCTTTAGCAATGCGGGTAGATAGCACCAGTATCGGTAGTAATGTAAAACCAATAGCTAATTTGAGAATACAAGAGGGATTGTCTAATTCACATCTGCAATCGTATGAGCTGCCATCTCCAACGCTGACTCCAACGCTAACAAGTTCAGTCACACCCCTACAAAGGCATGCCCATTTATTGCAGCAGTCCCATTTTTATGAGCCTTCCTCTCATAACCCTCTACATTCCCACCCTCCTCCTTCAATGGAAAGACAAGGTCATGCATCAGAGTCTTGGAGACTTAGGCAGGATATATCTTCCAGTCATCATTCTCTACTAAATCAAAACACTTACAAGGCATCGGTTGAAAGATCCAAGCGATCCGGTTCTTCTTGGGAGCAAAATGATTATGGAGGAGGAGAATTTGAATCATGGAGTCCAGAGAATAGCCCAAGTAGAAATAACGGGCATATTCGGGGAAGAAGTTTCCCTGAATCGAGAATGAACCCTGGGAGGGATTATAGGCCTGAATGGTCAAGACATCGGGGTTCTTCTGGTTACTGGGATCCTGGTAGACAGGGAAGCAGGAAGTGGCATGAACAAAGGCGATGACCTTTGTATTCATCTTGATTTGGTGTGGTGGATTGATTACCTCACAGGGCAATTTTCACATGTACAGAGATGGATTCTGATTGAAATGATAATTGACATTAATCTGGATAATTGGGGCATAAGATGACCTTGACATTACAGCTATTGCAACAGCTTTATCTGCAGTGTCTTGACTTTGCATTGCAAAATATGAAAATGATCTGAAGTCTCGCAAAGCAAATCTTTTTCCTCCAAAGAATTATTTCTTCCTTTTCTTCAGCTCTATAGGCTGAGTGTTTTACTGGTAAAATACCACAGTTAAACAGCTAACGGTGAATTAGAAGTTCTGTTAAGGTGCAGAGTATTGAGAGTACACAAGGTTTCTCCAATAGATCAAACCAAATAGTATTAGCAATGGAAGTGAACAAAGCTGCTTATAAAAAATTGAATTTAGCACATCATAGGTTTTGAATATGGAAAATTTATTAGATGAATGAGTTTGTCAAATTATTCAAAAAGCTATTATAGTAATCTGTAGACAGCTTGAACATTAATAAAATATTATTTTGAAGGGCAGTATCTTGTATAATTTTTTTGAGGAAAAAATGGTATAATATCATTTGAAATGGTTTAAACATGTATAAAAAAAATTGTGGAAAACACTAGCAAGAAGAGTAAGATAGGTAATTTTAAATTCTGTTAAGAAGGGTGGAAAAAAATTAAAAAAAATACTTATGAGAGTTGTTGATTAAAATTTTTTAATTAACATTTTTAGAAGTTTGAAAATAATAGAGTACAATTGCAATGTATAATTCACATAGCCAATTTTACATAATAAGATAAGATTCGTTATTGTTGTTCAAATGAATGTTATATGCTATAATGTTAATATACGTTCAAAACCTTCCTGTTCCACCCGCACAAATAACAAAGGATTTAAATTGTTTATTTTTTTTAAAGGTTTATATTTATTTTTTTACATCTTGTCATTTTTTAATTGGAATGTGACGAATATATGATTTTTAAATTAATGAGAATATAGCAAATTTATACAGATATGTTGTTATTATTATTATTATTATTATTATTATTAATTTAATAAATAGAGAACATATTCATTAAGAAAAGTAATTGAAAATATTCTCAGAGCACGTGGCATGCCATCTGCATCGGCGGATGCTAGATCGTCCTCTTCACTGCAACTGCAAGAAGCGTGAGCTAAAATAAGAGCAAACCCTTCCAGACCAGTGCCCAGTGTAAATCATCCATGGGATTTAGATTCAGCAATCTCAATCCCTTATGTAGAAGCTGCATCACAAAGTTCTCATCACGCTCTTCCGAGAAAGTTCTGCCTCCCTTGTTTGTTTCGTCGAATTTTCATCAATTAGAGTCGTCCTTGTTATCCTCTGACCATCCTGTATTCAAAATTTCAAAGAGATGGCATATGGGACATTCTTATGATGATCATGAACATCAGCACCTCCTCCTTCAAAAGGAAGGAGAGAACATTTTCAGGTTGGGTCTAGCCGCTGACATTGGTTTAGCCACCGGAAAGGCCTTGGTCGGTTATCTTTCTGGAAGTACTGCCATAATCGCTGATGCTGCTCATTCCATATCTGATGTGGTATCTTCATTGCTAGCGCGCGCGCGCGCGAGATTTTATTCAATTATGTAACTAGCATTTGTTCAATATGATGTATCTTATCCAATTCCCTGCTTTAACGTCTTTCTTGTATGCCACAGGTTCTAAGTGGCGTATCTTTGTGGTCTTTCAAAGTTGCCAAGGCGCCTAAAGACAACGAACACCCATATGGTCACTTCTGGTTTTGTATCTCCACGCTACTCGATTTATCTCTCTTTTTATGAACATAATGTCTCTAATATGTTGTTGTGGAACTTAACATTTCATTGGTGGAATAATTTGAACATGATAATGAATATTTTCTTCAAATGAATACAATGACTATCATGAGAACGAAGGCTGATAACATATTGTCTCTCGTCTTATTAATGAGATTAGAGGCATGATTGTCATTCGTGTACATGTTACTAGGTTTAATTAGAACCTATTCTGTTTACAAGCCTTCTATGTATTTTATACTCATTTTTTCCCCTCATCATATCTCAGGACATGGTAAGTTTGAGACTCTTGGAGCTCTTGGAATCTCTTGTATGCTTTTGGCGACTGGTGGTGGCATTGCATGGCATGCTGTAGATATCCTGCTGGTACAGCCTGGAATTTCATCTTCAATCTAATTATTGTTTCACTTATTCCCATGAACAAAATAATTTGTATAAAATTTATCAAAAGAAAGAATGAAGTTTGAATGTTTATTTTTTCAGACTACAGGTTAGTCAAGATCTTTCTGTCATGTCTTTTGGGTCTTAAAAGACATTTATGTTTTATTCATGTGCAGGGATTGTACTCCTCTGATCCTGAAATGGTTAACCAGTTATTGGCACATGAGCATTTGCATAGCCACCAGTATGATGGATATCATCATGGAATGGACATGGATCACCCTGTTCTAGCTCTGAATATGACTATTGTGTCTATATGTATTAAAGAAGGGTACTGCAATTGCTCATTTTTTTGTGGGGCAAGAGGGGAGCAGAAGGTGTTGGGAGAGAGAGTTAGACAAAGGACAAGATGGAAGATTAAGTCAAAACTGTTAGAAAATAAGAACTTTTACGAGACCGTATATCAAGACTGAGTCTGAAGAATGATAATATGGCATATGAGCTGACAAAGCAAAAATAGTCTTGAATCTTGAAAAGCTTCAACCTTGAAGTAATCAATCAAAGAGGGAAGATAAGAGGACAATCTGTAAATAAGAAACCTTTCATGTTAGCACAAGTTTTCTGCTTTCTGTGGGACTTCATTATTTGGCAGATGCTTGATTTGAACCTCTTTGCCTTGTATTTTTGCTTTTCATTCAGTTTCTATCAACATAGGATACACTTTAAACTCCTCTCTGAACTAGTAGTGGCACGTGCACTTCAAGTTCCTCATTCTATCTTCTCTTTTCTTTTTTGTGCACACGCACACACACGGAGATAATTAGAATATAGTTCAATCTTGAAGGCTTCTGTTTTTTTACATGTGTTTCTAATCTCCAGGCTTTACTGGGCAACAAAGCGAGTTGGTGAAAGGCAAGGTAGTGGACTGATGAAAGCAAATGCATGGCATCATCGTGTGGATGCAATTTCATCTGTAGTTGCTCTCATTGGAGTTGGTAAGGGACATATCTTTTGAAATATGGCTTAGTTTGGTTATTTAGTATGATTTGATATGATACAAATTTCTAATACATGTTGAACCATGACTTGACTTTTATCTGAAAACTCTGTCCTTATATTCCATGTAAGAGAAGTGTGGGTGTTGTTAAATTTTCTGTATCTTTATGCTGTCATTGTAATATGGCTGCTGGCTATAGGATATGCCTTTATGCAATGTGACTCTATATATTGCTCAATATTTTTCCCAGATTACCTGATTCTTTTGTGTCTCATTTACATTCTTTGATCATAATTGTTCATCTCCTTGTCAGGAGGCTCCATCCTTGGTGTGAAGTTTCTAGATCCGCTTGCAGGACTTCTTGTCTCTGGCATGATTCTAAAAGCTGGAGCTGAAACTGGTTACCAAAGGTAACATTATAGACTGATCCATCTTGTTATTTGAAAAATAAAAAGGGGTACCTTTCTGTTTTTCTATTTCACCTGAACTCATTATTATTGCTTGTAATGCGCTTGATTTGTAAGAGTTTAACCAATTATTGTTTTGGTTATACCACCTTTTATGTTCACCCTGATGTATCCATGTCAGATGCATGTTGGAATCTTAAGTAGCCATAATATATTGTCACTTGCCACTGACCCTCCAAGGCGACCTGATTCTGTGACCGCTGGAGCTAATTTTATGCTGGCTAAAGCATTGTGGTTGAAAGAAAATTTTCCTCATCTTGAAATATTTATAACCGTGACTAAGCACAATCATTGGCTCTTTTTAACACATTTTTTATTAATTTTTAGCCTCATGGAACTGGTGGATGCTGCAATTCCATCACAACAATTGGATCCTATTAAACAAACAATACTGCAAGTTGAAGGTGTCAAGGTTTTTCTTTCGTCCCTTTTATGACACGCTGCTATTGGTTCAATTTCTGATTTAGTCTTTACTTTGGTTTTGGCATCTTGGACTCTGCATGTGTTTTGTTTTCCGTTGTCAATTTTTTTTAGTTGAGTTTCTGCACAGGGGTGCTATCGCTTGAGAGGAAGGAGAGCTGGTTCATCTTTATACCTTGATGTGAATATTGAGGTTATTTCATCTTTCTATGTTCTGTGTGACATGGATTATTTTTCACCGAGTGACTAAATTATTATTGTTTCTCAGAGTTAATTTCTCAGTCTTTCCCTGCAGGTTGATCCTTTCTCTAGTGTGAGTGCTGCACATGACATTGGGGAAAATGTCCGTCGTCATATACACAAGTCCCATCTGACAGTGGCTGAAATTTTCATACACATAGGTATTCTTGCCAGTCATACATATATCTTTTTTTTAAACAAGAATCATTAATCATATGCTCTTTCTAGTTCACTTTTTTGAAGTGGAGGTTGTGTCGTTTTGTGTTTTTGCATCTATCAACTCTCAGTTTGAATTTTATATGCCTTTGTAGATCCCGCAGATCAGCAAGATACTTGGAGCCAAGATATGGATCAAAACTGCATCATTCGTACTGGACATGATAATATTGATAAGATTGTTTCTGGCATCATCTCATCAAACTTCGTACAGGTAATATTTTCATGTGAAAACAGGTTTGGTTGACTTCATGAATGATGTAAACCATCTATCAGTGGTTTCAGATGTCAGTCGAACGGGTAACGCGGCACTCATTTCAAGGAAAAATTGTTCTTCAAATTGAGGTTTCCATGCCCCCTGATTTGCAAATTCGGTGAAGTTCATTGTCTGAGTTTGACGTCCTATTGGTAAGTATTATATAAATGTGGCTGTCTCATGGTAGTTTATGTTCATTTATACACAGAAATGCAATGGAAATAGCAGAGGAAGCAGAGAAAGAGGTTTTGAAGGCTGTCTCGGATGTTGCGCATGTCAGCATTCAGCTACGACTAGGGCGACCAATTCCGCAGTTGAATCATTCATAGGAATGGTCCACGAAGTTGCTTCTTTTTTTTTTTTTAAAGAAAAGTGGGAATAATGCCGCCCAGATATGTTTCCAAAGACATAGCGCCATCTCGTCTCGTTCGATCACACTGAACCAAGCAATACAGTATAAGGCAATAAAAATGCCCTTGTGACATTTGTTTTGTTCTTGATAATTACATAATGTTGCATTATCGTGACACTCCAAGTGCTGATAACCAGCTTTTTTGCCAATATACTAGAACAATAGAAAAAATTATCTAAATGTTGTAATGTAAAAAATATTTACCTAAATATTATACCAAAAATCATTCAAATGGGAAATGAGTTTCTAGTTGTGAATAACTTATTTAAACCAAGAACAATTTTATAGTTAAAGTTATTTTTTATTTAATAAAAGAGTGAATGATTTCAGTTTTTTTTATTGACGTTCCGTTTTTTCATTGCCTAGAGTATCTATTTTCTCTTGCTGTGCTTTTCTCTCACGAGATTCATTTGTCAAATCTTTTTTTGCTTTGCTTTGCTGTGTGACATTATATTTTATTCATGTGCATGTCATCACGTGAAGCTTTGAATTGACTATATAATGGATTCAAGGCATAATACGTTCTTGCTTGCTTCATTTTCTCTTCGTGGTCTCTTATTTTTCTCTTATTCAAACTTTAAAGTTCTTTCTCTCTATTCCTTTTATCTACTCCAATTGATAGTGTTAGTATTGTGATTGAATTTTGAAGTGCATTTTTTTCATTTTTATCTAGCTTAATCTGATGAAGGTATATTTTTTGAACTTTATATCAAAGTTAATATTTTTTTTTTCAAATCATGAGTAAAAACTTAATATTTAATTATTAATGTTTTGTATGTTAAGCTTTTCTTAATTGTATATGTAGACATGTAGTTAATTTTCTTATATAATAATCAAGGGTAGAATCAACATAAATGTAGAGGAGGGTCAGATTTTTAAAATTAACATACAATCTTCTATATTTTTATTTATTTTTAATGTTTACACTAATTACTT
This sequence comes from Prosopis cineraria, assembly GCF_029017545.1. Lineage (NCBI taxonomy): Eukaryota > Viridiplantae > Streptophyta > Magnoliopsida > Fabales > Fabaceae > Prosopis > Prosopis cineraria. The sequence continues at coordinate 44,542,185 of NW_026555334.1, forward strand.
GTTTATGTAAGTTTATTACTTCAAAAATCTTAGAGAATAAATTATATATAATTATATCGTATCAATATGGAAAAAATTTAAAAAGTGAAATTATATATCTATAATATTAATTATAACAAATATAAATAATATAGAAAAAACTTATCAAATAAATAATATATAAAATTATATATTTGTCATATTAAAAATTTTAATTTATACAAATTCTCAATTTTTTTATAATAATTGATATGTAAAAAAATGCACATGTTACAAATATGGTAGATCCTTGTACGTTTTTGGTTTAGGGAGAGGGGTCAGACAATATACAAACACACACATATATTATATAGATTACATAGAAGGTAGAAGTTGTTGGGGCAATGAATTATATCAAAAAAAAAAAAACATGAGTCGAAGAAAACCTAAAAGGTCCTAATAGCATTGAGTGGCGAAACCTGACCTTCCTTGAGGACAATATGGTTCCACCATTGAGAATAATTGTAGTTAATTTATTAATAAAAAGATTAAATACACATAAAAAAGATTATTACATATAAGTAATGCTTCATTCGGTCTTAAATATAAAAGTTAGATAACTAATTTATACATATTCAAGAAATTAGTTAAGTTAATTTATTTTTATAATTTAATTTTTCTGAGGTGTTAATTATATAATGTAATATTTAGGAAGTAGAATTGATCATAGAAAAAAATTCGTGTGTATATTTACAAATGAATGGATTTTTCATGACCCAATCGGTGCGACATTTGAGTCAAATACTATGAAAATTGACCTAAATATTACCTTGCATGGACTAAAGCAACTTATTGGGCAAAAGCTATGACTTCCTCCTAATAAATTGGTGACGAATCTAGTATATAGATATCCTACATGCACAAATCCAACACGGTACCAAGCATGCAATTTAGAGGATGATTCAAATATAAAAGGAAAAATAGCAATCAAAGATTGCTGGAGCAAATTTATATCAGTCAAGGACCAAATATTGTCAAAATTTAAATGAAAAACAAGCTTAAATTGACTGTTGTTAATTTAAAATGAGTTGTTGTTAAAAGCAATGGAAACTTGTTGATAAAAGACTAACTTGAATTAACAAATATCCATTCGAGTTTTGACAATAACTAATTCTTAACTAATACAATTTTTCTCCAATGGTCCTTGATTTCTATTTTCCCAATATATAACATATGTAGCAAGTGAGCCATCAATTCTCAACTCAATTGATAAGTGCAAAGTTATATGCGAATATATGTGAGCTAGAATTTGATGGTTATCTTGAATCAAAACTAATGGATAATTATGCTGAAAATACTCTCCTATCAAGCAGCACTTAAGTGAACATTGTAGAATGATTGGTTAGCCATTTGTAAAGAGCATCTTTTGTAAAGTCTCTCTTACTAATCCACATATTTAATACTCTTGGGTAATCATAGGATTAACTCCAACAAGTTACCTTACCATTAATCATTTTCAAAACACTACAGAATTCAAATGATATTGTTTTACAAATTCAAATCTTAAGTTTTCAAACCATTCAAAGTTATTTCCAAGGATAACAATTAGTCTAAAAATAGAGATTAAGATAATTATGGAAGTATGGATAACATTTCACATCAAAAGCATTGCAAGAAAATTTAGAAAATCCAAACAACATGAAACAGAGGCAGGTGCTACAACTTGGCATGCATGTGCTGTGGCGTGCTCCTTTATATGTAATGTGCCACTGCACAAGTGGCACACGTTATGGCACGCTGCACAAAATTGGTAGCAGTGCTGCTATGATTTGACGGCAGTGGGAGCCAACTCTTAATATGCCCAATTCCTCCATTTGACATTCGATTAAGTTTAAATAGATGTCTATAGAAAGTTTTTTTCTTACACTAGCTAGTAGTATAGGTCTTATCCCAAATAATTTCATACAAAAGAGTTAGATGCACAAATTCATTTTTCACACTTTCCATAATACATAGGATGTTCAAAACCTAACTCATGCCAAAAGCTACAACCAATACCTAAACACACTTAATAGACTAAAGACTACTTATGCAACACAACACATATATAAAATAACTCCAATATATCATTTTCGGCTCTCAATCCCTTGATATAGAAAACAAATAAGGGAGATATGTCAAATAAGAGTTTTCATTTAATTCAACACTTGCACTCAAATCTTTGGCCTTTTAGAAAGTTTACTGAAACTTATACAATAACCTTAGAGCTCCAAAATACAATGTATTGACTATGCACAACACAAAGTACAAGTAAAGATCAAAACATAAACCTAGTTAGCATTATCATCATAAATTACATATTAACATAAAGTGGGAGGATTTATAATAGGAAATTGATTGCTATACCTCTAAAGCTTTTCCCTTTTTATCACCTGAACTATAGTATACAAAATGTTAAGAGAGAGGAGTGAGTACTCTACCTTCTATAGTTGCATATTAATTAACACTTTTTAGAACAAAGCACACATATGAGACATGAAATCACATATATCACAATTTCACATATAACTCATGTTATTTTGTATAAATAATCATAATCTTATCTTTTCACAAGTCAAAATTGCTACAATGCTAACAATCATGTGACAATGGCTAAATTAATTATGCAAGGCACATTGCCATAATAACAACAATCATGTGACAATGGCCAACTCTAATATCACGACTTGCCACAAACTTAATAATCATGTGATACCTTAGATAATATGCATGATCAAACCAATCTTATATCTTACTTATAACTTATAATTGAAACCATAAGCTATCAATCAAATAAGGCTCTGTTCGTGCGAATGGACTATCCAAACGCATTAATTGTAAGAAGCAACCTAGCCAATATCATTACTCTCACTCTCGATCTATGGCTTCTCCCATTTCTGAATCACTGAGGTGTCGTAAACTCTAAGCTAGTCTTCTCGACAAACAGGTGGAGATAACTAGATTTGAGTTCCTTGACAAACAAATAGTGAGACAATGGCTACTTTTCAATTTCAATGGTAGGTAGCTAAGCTAGCTTTTGATTTGAACAATAAGCAGTCAATACCATATGAATTTTTATCGCCACTCTTCTCTTTAAGTGAATTCTCGCCAATACGATTATGCATTCACTCATGTTCACATATAACATATTATCAATTTACAATAGTAAGCTTATTTACATATTTACATCAAGCTTTAAAATGTGAGCATTGTATACAAACACACATCATTCTATCACAATGATCAACACATACTTCCACATATCATCATACATGCCATTTCACCACACACACATATATCATTTTACATTTTCTCATTTTCCTATCACAACCATTATTATCCATTAGTCATTATAAATTTCTCAATATCATGACATAATATATGTTTTTTCATTTTATCATCACATTATAATTTACAAAATCATTATAGCCTTAATTGTATTTTACAACACATTTTACATAAAAATTCAAATCAATTAACACATAATTACACAAAGTAGATTCCTTCGATTACTTAAAACCTTTAAGTGGTCAAACTTTACCCCTCAATAAATGCTTCTAAAACTTAATATCAAGCTTAATTTGATGTCAAGGATGATTAATCTATAATTAATCAAGTCCACAATTATCAATATTACTATTTACAATATCTAAACTTCCTATTTCAACACTTTAACTCCTACATAATATCAACCTATTGAGTTTACTCCCGACCAATGGGTACATTAGCTCTCATAAACTATATTTAACTCATGAATTTGAGTAATATTGATTTCAACATTCAAAAATCTAAAATCATCATTTATACAATTTTTCAACTTCCTATTTTAACATAAATGTCCAAAGCTCTCATTTCTAGCGTTCAAACTTGGTCATTGAGTTCATTAACTCACTTTAGTTCTTATGAACTTCATTATTCTCTCAAACTATTATTAATGGTTTATAACAAACTTCAACTTCTTCATTTATTTTAAATTTTCAAGTGTTAATGCCCTCCCTACCACCAAAATGTGTAAACTTATAAATCTCAAGTTTAGATATGTCAAATAACTTTTATTAACTTTATTTAAAGGGTTAAGATTTAATTTTACTTTTGTACTAATTTTTTAATAGCGTTAGGCATCCTATACTCTTAAGTAAGGCAATTTTACTTCTAAACTATTTTTTCAAGAAGCAAAAACTTCCTTCCATTAATCGACCATTAATTTTCCTATTTTTTTACTGATGTGGCATGTGCATAAGGCTCACGCACAGTGACATGTAAGACGTGGCATATCCTTGGGTGCTAATTTATTCATGAACTCTTTTTTTTAGGAGCGCCAAGTATCTTAAAATCTTTTTCTCAGAGCGCTGGGCACCTTGAACTCTTGTTAAAATAAAATTGAATAAATATTATTAAAATAGTAAGTATTTTAATATTTAATAGTTTAAATATTATTATTTAAAATATTACACTGCCCAATTTAATATTTTTTATATTTAAATATTATTTTTGCTAGCATTTTATAAATTTATAAATGACTTTTTAGTTTTTATATATCAATGTTCAATCTTCTCTTTGATATAGTACCCAAATCATTACGCCTTTTATGCGTGTCAAAATTTACTTATATTTTTAATATTGGTTGAGTTTCTTAATTTTTTTAATCAATTAATGATTTTCCTCTAAAATATTATATTGCCCAAATTTAATACTTTTTAGATGTTGTAGTGTTAATAGTAAAATTATAAACATGACAAAGCAGGGCCAACAATATGACAACAAAAATATTTATTTAAAAAATATCATTTATTCCATTACTATGCTACAAAAAAGTTACTTAATAAGAGAAAAATGGAGAAATGAAAAAAAAAAAAATCCCTTCAATGTTTTGGAGGTTCATTTGTTTCAGTTTTAATACAACATTGTAAAATATCAAAAATATTAAAATATTAAATTTGGTTGTGTAAAGCTTTAAATAGTAATATTTAAATTATTAAATATTAAAATATTTAATATTTTAACAATATTTGTTAAATTTTATTTTAACAAAATTTCAAGATGCCAGCTTAGGAACAAATTAACGTTAATTAATATAGTCAAAGCTTTACATATAATTGTGTGTGGGCCTCACACACATGCTACGTTAGCAAAAAAATAAAAAAAATTAACAATCAATTAATGAAAGGGAGTTTTTGTTTCTCTGAAAAATAATTTAGAGGTAAAATTACCTCATTTAAAAATATAAGGTGTAAGTGATCCTAAAAAATAAATACAGAGATAAAATTAAACCTTAACCCTATTACTAACATTTTTCTTATTCAATATAAATTAAAATTAGACATTTAAAAGTAGTAGTTACCCAAACATTATAAATGTTACCAAAATTTAATTTCCATTTTTTTGTTCAATATTATTCTATTTTTTATTTCTTTAAATATATTTTTATAAATATGAAACAAAATTTTTAAGTCCATTTTCTAAAAATAATTCTCTCCACTTCGAGATTCTTATTTTGGGCCCACGTTCTATTGAGATCGAAATTGAGTGAAAACAGGCGCCCACATTCTTTGGCATAATTTATAGTACATGGCACTTGTGGGATTATTTTACATTAATAAATACGACCTAAGAATTAAGATTAGTTTCACCTGCAGGTCCTGCACAGAGCATGTGATATGGACATTTATGATTCTCATTAGTTCTCAGCCTACTGTGATTAGGATTAATCATATCGGCTGATATGTTGTTGGAGTTTAAAATAAAAATCGAAACGCGAAAAGTTTGGGGCGTTGAAGAAGCCGCCGATCAGATAATTGTAGTCTGAATGTGAGTCGACACATATAATTCGGAACAGGTTATCATCATATCGGCGGTCGCATCTTGAACATGGTTACCAATACTAGTATTTTCGCGTTTCTGGAATAGGGGAAAAAAAATAAACAATCTAATTCTAGAGACTAGAGAGCATGAAATAGAGATACCCAAACGAAGAGTGAAGGCTCAGAAGGATCCATTGGTACTTTTGTAATCACAAGGGAAAATTCCCTCATAAAATAGGTAGTTCAAAACATCATTGCCTCCACAACTCGAGTGGAAATGGAAGACAAATATAAAACGCAGAAGAAAACATCAACAGATAACCTACCAAAAGATAGACACGAAGAGAGAACACAAACGAGCTGATGGTGGGCGAATGCCCCGTTCGGGCGGCTTAAATAGAAGCGATCTAATTAGGGTTAGGGTTTTTTCCGCATTCAATGGCCAAACTGCCGACCTTTTTTTAAGCAATGGGCTTCATGATAGCACTTTGGGCCTTAATTATGAAACCTCTTGACTGACAAAAACATGTGTTCTTAACAAAAAAAAAAAAACCCAGCATAACGGACTCAAATTAATTATTAAAAATACTACCTTATTTTTTTAAAAAAACGCTAAACTTGTAAATTATATTTTTCCTTTAATAAAGTACCGAAATTACTTAGAAAAATATTGCCTTATTGGACGAAAAAAGAACGTTAAACTTATCATGTGAAATTAAAACAGGAATGGAAGTTTAGCTATTAAGAAAGAAAGCAATTTTACCAATTTGAAAGAATCAAATGCAACATGTAATGAATCCGAGTGTGGAGGCTTGTAATTGCTTCCAACTCCAGTCTCCGTCATGGAACTCCTCCAAATTGGGTGCCACGAAACTGGATCCCCCCAACGCCCAAGAAATCGTGAACTCTGGTCATCTCACTCGCTTCTGCTCCATCTCTTCCTCCCATCACTATTTGGCTCGACATTTCCATATGGCGAGATTTCTTGTGGACCTTTCTGAAACAATAGGTTGCTGAATTCTCCTCCACCACCACCAATCCCAGCCACAGCCAATTTAGGTTCACGGCTGTAATCAGGACCTGCCATGGAAGTGACGTACCCTTTTTGAACCATGGAAGAGTTCATGCTATTACTGCTTGCGGTGGCGCCCATTTGTGCTGCTTTCTGCAGCAAAGCCGCCGCAGACGCGTGAGCTGACTGATCTGAAGCTTTCTTGCCATCTTGGACGGAATTGAAAACGCCGGAGCTAGAACGAGGAGGAGGACCTCCGAAAAGTGCACCTGAGGTGGTGGTGAACATGCCTTCTCACAATGGCTGTCAAACTCCACGTATTTACATTTTTATTTTATAAATTTGTGTCAATTCATTTATAAATTTAGGTTCAATATAAACTTAGTCACATTTATGAGTTTACATTTCTACCTGATAAAATTGTGTTAATTAATTTATAAATTTAAATTAAATATAAACTTAATCAAACTTATCAAACTTGTCAATTTTTTACAGAGTTAAGTAAATAGTATGTAAAACTTGGTTCATAAAAGGGATATGACCTGATTCAAAGGGAAACAAATTAAAAAAGCACAAATTAATATTAATAAAAAAAGAAAATAAAAAATAAGTTACTCTATTTTAAAATTTTTATATTTTGTATGATAATCTATCAAAATAATTGGATTTAATTTCATTAATTTATATTTAAAATATATTTATATTAAATTATGATTATATTTTTTATTTTAATTATTTAATTATATATTTTTAATAAACATTTATTAATAAAAATAAATTTTTATGAGTTTACAAGTTTGCGATTTGATTGTCACAGATTTGTTTAAACTTACGAGCTTGACCCCACATGAGCATGCTCATGCTCGTGGGCTTGAATGGCACTGCAAGAATTTTTTGAGGAACCATGCTGTGCTGGAATTAGTGCTCGGAGACGCCCGATCGCTAATCCCTGGCTCACCCTGTTGTTTTTTTCCCTCAATGCATCGCAAAATGCCCTGTGAGTGATAAAACTGTATCTCCTGAACAATTCAGATAACATGCACGGAGATTAAAGACCTCGCAATTAATAGAATATACAACAATCTGAAAGCGTGACGAACCTGGAAAATAGTGCTACCGTCGCGTTTGTATTCGCTGCTGCCGCAGGTTTTCTGGTGGGCTTTCCAGTCAGATTGGACGGCGTATAATTTGGAGCACTTTGTCGCATTTCCATTTCTTCTTGCTGTGTTTGCGGCTGAGGTGCTTTTTGAAGATGCTGAGGTCTCCGAGAGCTCGAGCTGGGTTATGGTGGACGCATGAAGGCTCTGGGCACACATAAATTCGTTTCTTGCTCGCCTCAATTCTCGGTCTCTGTGTCAGCTTCCATGGCAGATCGTGATCTCTCCGGTGCAACTACAGGTTCTGGTCCCTCTGAAGCCCTTTGTTGCATATCTCACACACGAAAATGTTCGTTGCCATCAATGTCGTCGGTGACAGAGCAATCACTTCAGCATCAGGATCTAATTCATCAGTAATTTCACCCATCATTACCATTGCTAGCTAAAAACCTGATAAACTATTTTATAGTAAGTTGACAAGAAAATCTGATTCGTGGTCAAAGATGCATGAAAAAAGTATGTAGGAGAAAAGAAGCTATGGTGATTGCCTGGAGTTCCAGGGAGATTTCGCTTCTTCTTGGTCGGTTGAAGCTGGTGTTGATGATTGCTTGAGGTTTTCCTGATATTGCACTTATTCTCCTGAGGACAAAGTTATTGCTTCATTACCTGAACATTTGACATTTGAATGTGAAGACAGGTCCGTAAAATTAAGAACTATATATGTGTCCGTACACTAAAAGCCGAGAGATTTGTTTTCTGGTACGTATATCAACACCTTCCAAAAAGCAAGACAAAGCTTGGGGAATTCTCCCTTGTTGCTGTTGAGGAGTTAGCAAAGCTATCGCTCCCTGGGATCAATATTATATAATCCAAATTACATTCTTGTTTGAAGACAACTTCGAGGTTCATGCTCCAAAATTATAAGTCCCGTTTCAACAAACTTAAAATTATATATATATATTTTTTCCTTTTTGCTGGGCAAAATTTCTATGCATGGAAAAGTGTTTTTTTCTCTCCCTAATTCTTGCATGGAAAATATGACGGATCTTGTCAAGCTTTGTCACATGCGATAATAAGATTGGGAATAAGTATATCTAAACTTGATGTATTTATTTGCTTGTATACTTTTTATGAAATTAAGTGTATTCTCCATTTATAATACGGGGTAGTCTCTGTCGGTAAATATGGAGAACGAATATATTTCTCTCAGCTGAGTTTGCTCTACGTACATGTGCCAAGAGTTATGTGATATTGCTTTCTCAGTTACGCTTATTTAAGACACGAGAATTATTATCTTCAATCACATCAATTCATTTGGCTGATTTAATATTTTTACAATCTTGATAATTCAAAGATATATGCTGTCATTTTTGCGGGTTAAAATTTGCACAGGTTTATGCTGTAAAACAAGAAGCCGACAGGAATCAGAATATGAAACAAGAGCTAAACATCAAATCAAATTAATATATAGTAATAAGTAAAATATCAAGATCAATAGCTTCTCTATGCTGCACGCAGGTACTCTTTGAAACTTCTGCCTTCTCCGGCTTGTAATTAATAAAATGACACTTTTAGAAACTAAATGAAGATTGCGGTACATTTGATGAATAAACATTCATACTTACAACAATGTAATGACAGAAGCAAGCGAGCTAGCAAACTTTTCTACCTGCTTTATTTATTTATTCTGCCTGATACATTAAAAAAAATTTAAGTGAATTAAGTATTGAGAATTTATTAAAATCAAAACATATCTCATGATTCAAAATATATTTATAAATTATTCATTGACAAAATCTTCACATTAGCAGCCTAATTTAGACACACGTTCTTGAAAGATTTGAGTCGAACTATTTACAAATTAAACCAGTCCTTGTTACAATTATATGTCATGTCCAAATACCACAACCATTTTTCAGAATAATTTGGTTTATATAATACTTTTTTATTTTAAATTATAAGATACTTTAAATTTTTTTTTTAAAATATAAGACACTTTGAGTAAAATAAAATTTCATTAAATGTATTAATTTTAATATTATTTTTTATTTTTCTATTATTAATTTATATCCACTCTCTTTTTAATATATTAAATAATGAGTGTTTTTAAAAGTTTATATTTTTATTTTTAAAAAATAAAATTATTAAATATATTTAATAAAATTTATTGTATGTAAAATTTTATTTAAAAATATTTTATAATATAAGATGGGGGGAGTATGCCATAGCCTAGGAATTTACCTGTTTGCTAGCTGACACAGACAAGAGAATCTGTTGATAAAACCAATAGGAAGGACAACTATTCTTTCCGATGAGCTTGTCTTAACTGTGAACGTAATAAATAGCTTTTGTGCTTATGTTTGGGGGTACTGATATGAACGCACTTCTTCAATTTGGAAGAAAAATTAACTGTAAATTTTAAACTACTTTAATTAAGTTGTCAAACAATGCTTTTATTGTACATATCATAATCAACGCCAAAATTTAAATTTTTAATGAGTCTTGATTGGTTGTTCTCGAGTTAAAGTTGTAGCTTCATTTAGTTTGGACATGGTTATCTTGTTCACTCGACGTTGTGGTCTTATTCTGAATTTTTTTACATCATTTTAATTTTAAATAAAAAAAATGAAATCACTCTCTTTCTCTTTCCATCCTTGTTTTCCAAATTCCAAGTCTTCTCTATAGTTTACGGCTCAAACTTAACCGTGCTGGTTATAGCTAGAAACTATAGCCTTAGCTAATTTTCTGATCAAGCCAGGTTTCAAATTAAATTTCTTTTCAAATAATGTTTGTTATGTTCTCCACAAACACTTTGTGACAAAAAAAAATTAAAATTGTGATATATATACAACTTAATTAACCTAAAATATATAAATATTTTTTATTATATTAAGAAAAAACTGTTTTAATTCAGTTTTATGAGCAAGATTTTGAGAATTAAAATTCTCGTCACGGACAAGGAGGAGGTGTAGATCCGGGCTTGAAATTCCATTGGGCCTACTTACATTGGATGTGAATGGAGAATTACAGTTCCCCTTCGAGGCCTATTTATAGTGTAGGCGGAACAGAACAGCGTAAAGCGGGTGATCACTGCTCAGCGAGGACCCTGCAAAATATGAACTAATATTTAGCTCAATTTACTGCTTGACTGTGTCTCGCACATTAATTGCGTTCAATAGAAAGATGTATGTGAGTAACCAAAAAAAAAAAACATGTAGCTCAATTTTCACTCACACGAATGAAAGAACAGGGCAGTGCCAGGGAAAACCGGCCCAGCTGAGATAAAAATGATATTGTATTGCCATGTGGTCTTTGTTGAGCAGAAAGGAAAACCATACAATATGCCTTTTGATTTGGACTCTTGTGTGATTAAGCATTCAATATTCATGGTCAGACGCTGGAGCACAAACAATCAACTGTCGGCACGTGACCATGTGATGGGCGCAAGTTGGATTCCTCTTTGGGAAATCAACCATGTGTGGACGAGATCACCTTATAACCAACACAACGAAAGAAGAAAGCAATAAATTAGTGAGGACACTCGACAATGAACAAGGCTCTTGGGGGTATACGTGGACTTGTACTCTGCCTCCTCCTATCATCATTGCCGGGTCACTACATAGTGAATTCAGGCATAGTACAGAGCAAGCTTTACTTCAGACAATCTTTTCAACACATGATATTCGGGCCTTCAATTTTTTAACAAGTGGGATGGGGTAAACGTTGTATCCTAGAGTAATAATAAATGCATAGACTCTCTCATTAGATCACCAAAAGATGCCCACTACGAGAGTGGGACGATGGAGAGAACAAAAGTGGGAAGCTGACCTCTGATCTCCACAAAATATAATATAATATAATAATAAAGTGATTGTACCAATTTCTTTTTTTAGGTCCGTCCCTGATCTCTCATGCTCACGCACACAAACTATATCATCGCTTTAATAACCCTTTTCGGTTTCTCTTTCCCAGTTATGTGCCTACACCCACTCACCTCTTTTTATTTGTTTATTGCCAAATTCGTCCCAAAGAATCACTCTTCATTCTTCAACTCCTACTCTCATTATATGTATTGCTCGTTTCTTTATCATAATAATTATTAATATTATTCTCTTCCTTCTCTGCAGTATATCAAAACAGCTTCTGCGCTAATTAAGCATATCCATCATAATCTATATGCGTGTGTCCCACACTATTGTCATTCAATTCGTCGTATTTATTCTGCTGCATGGCACTAGCATTGCACGTATCATACATATACAGAGCTTCCTTGTTATTTAACGGACGGACATCAGGATAAACCACGGATTCAGTGGCGATCGATTCGAAATGGAAAAGACAGTTACGTTACAGTCAAGTTCAGATTTGCAGAAAACAACAAGAGAACACGTGTCTGTGGAAATATGAATGCTTTAGACATACTCCTGGCATATCTATGCATATATAGAAAGCGCGCGGACTGTTAGCAATAATTAATAAAATCGAAGTTGGTGAGTGAGGGCAATAAGTGTGTCTTTTGTGTTGTTGGTTTGTGGAATAAAAATGTGAAATTGATGTCTGTCTATTAACTCAACCTTTGTACTGTGTAAAGAAGGTGGACCAATAAGATCATATTGAGGACCACATATCATGTTCTCTCCACAGTAACTTCGTTGTGAGGATTTGGCCAAGCCTATCCACCTTTCACGACTTGCGATGACCTGGGAGAACATGCATCAAGATGTAGTATTTCCGGTAAGCATATTTAGTAGTATATAGTAATAATCAGAGTTTCACAAAAAAAAAAAAAGAAGATAATAATCAGAGTTTCATGGACCGCCACTTTTGCCGGGTAGAAAAAGAAGATAAATATTTATGAAAAATTATAATATTTGATTCATATAGTTTCATCAAATTTTACTTTTAATTTCTGTAATTTTTTTCAGTATTTTCAGTCCCTATAGAAAGACTAAAACCATGGAATGGAAACTCAGAACTGACCAACTAAGTTAACCTGGGAACTAATGAATTGGCCTTTCCACTGATCTAAATTTCTAGTCAACCCAATCTAGCAATGATCTAGATTAACTCGGCTGACCTGGGTAACTCATTAGGTTAATGGGTTAACCAGGTCACATTTTTTTTTTTGCCCAAAACCCCAAAAAAAATTTTAAAAAACTTTTTAAACTTAAAGAATTTTTTTTTTGTGTTTTCAATTTTTCAGCTTAACTCTAAAAATTAAAAAAGAATTCAAAAAATGAATTTAGTCTTCAAGACTTGGCCTTTGAAGAACAGAGGGCCTTTTGAGTCCCAAGTCCCTAGTGGATGAAACTATAGATACTTTGTCAAGTCTGGAGAGAGATTATGAATGTTTAAATCTACTATCAAGTGTCTAATACAAATATATGACATTAAAGATCCGTCTAATTTTTTACATATTCATTAGTATTAATTCTTGTTTGTTGTAGGTGATAAATATATGAATATTCTAGAGCCCCCATCTTTGCATGAGGATATTGCTAGTGGTTTTGATTTTTCTTATTCAACTCCTAATGTCTCAATACTTAGAGATTTGGATGAAGTTAACGATAATTTTGGTGTTGGTAATTATTAGTTTTAAAATTTTTAATGATTAAGAGATTGTATTTGTAAGAAGGAATATTTGGAATGTTATATTTTATTATTGTTAAATTTTTGGATGGCTGTTTTTTTTTATAATTATTGTTGTACTTGTATCTTGTATTAGAAATTAATCTTGAATTTGATTGAATATTTTTATAATTAATATTTTTTATTTAAATTGTTGTATTTTAATCATGACTGATTTGCCTTCCGGATTAATCCTTGGCTCAACTTCGGTTGAACTATTAACCCATGACTCATTGACTTGACCGATTTAGTGACTGGTCTGGTTTTCAGTATCTTGACTAAAACCACTAAAAAATGAAAATTATAGGGACTTGAAAAATAAAAATTATCTAACCTTTCTAAAACTATGAGCATTGAAAACATTAAAAAAATTACAAGGACTAAAAAAAACCCAATAAAATTATAAAGACTAAAGATTGTGTTTTTTCAATATTTATTTATAGAATTTTACCTATTGGCAAGAGTTGGAAGCGCCTACTATTTCTTTTCGAGATTATGGTTTAACTTCCATTATTATATTTACTGTCAACTAGTATTATAATATGATAACTAATATCCCAATTTAGAAACTCTATTGTCAGTTTTATCGCGTGTTTGCTATTTTTTATTAATTAATAATAGGATCAAAATAATAACTCAACTGTATATGATGAGACTCTCTGTATTTGAGATCCTAAACATCCAATAAAACTACTTGACTTTCCATGATGATATTATCTGCTCTGAAGATATATTTTTAAAAAATTAAAGTATACATTTAGTCTTTTAATTTTGTATATGTTTCAGTCTATTAACTTTATAAAGTGTCTATTTAATTTTTTAATTCTAACACAGTTAGTTTTATCTCAATAAATTTTTACATTGAACTTTCAAAATAATAATAGTTGATGCAAAAAATAATCATTTAAAATTAACGATATTAGAGTTAAAAGACTGAAAAGATACTTTATAAAATTAAATGATCAAATCAAGACCTTATATAAAGTTAGAGAAGTAAAAGTATACTTTAACCTATTTAAAAATTTAGGTTAGGAATTTAGAGAGTTGGAAATATAATCTTTACCTATTTGAGCCACCTTCTTGCACTAAATATTGTTGTATGTGTGTCAAAAGTGTGTGTGTCAAAGTCCCACATTGACTAAAAGAAAGACTCTCCTAATGTATATATACTAAGGAATGAAGTGGGCTAGTAAAATGGGCTTGGAGGAGAAGTGGTCTCGCGCACATGAGATAGGCCAACTCAGGGCAATCGCAGTTGAAATCAGCCGATTCACCCCCCTGTGCGCGAGTTCATGAGGTAATGGGTTTCTTTTATTGAATTATTTTTACAAAATAAATAATTATTTTTGGCTTACCGGAGAAACTCAATTCTTGATTGTCTGAAGTTTGAAATCAAACCAAGAACATTTTTTGATCATTAACTAAATTAATTTTCTAAATGTTTTGTCTTTCCAACGTTTCCAGATAGGAGGTTAAATGCATTTTACGTTTGTGTAACCCCAACGTTTCCAGACAAGTATTTAAACGATTTTATGATAGTGTAACCGAGCCTTTAATCCGGTGGTAACCCCCCAACGTTCATGTCCACCTTCGGGCTATATATAGCCATGGGTGCAAACAGAGCGGTACAAGCCTCTTGAGTTTTTGGGATTCTCTCCTCCCTCTATCAATTCGTCTGTGTTCGTCTGTGTTTACATTTAGTCTCCATTGTTCTGTTCCCTCGTTCTGCCAAGGAAGTGCTTGTTTAATCCTGGGGAACTGCCGGTCGTCGGAAGGTGTGCCGGAATAATTCTTAAGGACAATGTCCTTCCGAACATGACTCAAGCAATTCGTACCTTGCCGTTCGCGATTCTGCCGGTGTCGCCAACAAATATCCTATCTGTCCAATAAAACTTAATTGTTAAAAAAAATTAGTGACAATTGCATTTATTTTAAATAATATATCCTTATATTTAGTACTAATGAAATTGCATTATTCATGGTTTATGCATAATGAAACTTGGTAAATGTTTTATATTAGGTTTAAGTATATATACTAATAACCACTAATTATGAAATACGTATTTAAACTGGTTAAATTTATAATTTTTACAATGTATTCGACATATAAATTTAATTTAGAAAGTATACTGTCATTCGCAAAGCCTTAATATTTTTTAAGGATATTTAAACTTTATTTTAAGATATATATATATATATATATATTAAAATGATGAAATACATGATATTTAAACATCCCCATGGAGAAATGAGAGGATAATTTACTTACTTGAAAAATGATCGATTCATAGACAGGGAACAAGGAAATGTTCAATTGTTTGCTTTCCCGTAAACATATAAAAAAAATAATGAAACTATAAAACGTTTGAGGGAAAACTTCGACGCAATTCCCTGTGGGAGATTATGCCTGGTAGCTCCGCATGGAATAACTTCTTTCCATATATATCCCCCCCCCCTTCTCTCTATAATCTTATCTCGAATCTTTGTTTTTGGAGATTCAAAGTAAAATGATTAAATTATCTTAAATTTTCCTTTGATATGAAATTATAAAACATAAAGGAACCGGTGCATTCAGTAATGCATATATGCGTGAGTGGGCGTGGGTGTGTCTTCAAATCTCAATTGAAGTCAGAGAGTTTGTCATTTTCATGTGTGTGTATAGAATGTGAAAAAGGTTTAGTGAAGCACAATAATGAACATTATGACTAATAAATTCATATGCACCGGTTGAATTATTTAACTTGTTGATTCGAAAAGAATCAAGCTATCATCAGCAAGACGTACTGCATCTTTTTATTTAAAAAAAAGGGTGAAAACAAATTAAAAGAATTTGGTACATGACTATTGGGGTTAGGAATAAGAAGGAGAAATTAAGGATTATGCATCTTGTAGAAAGATTCATTTTGTTTCACAAATCGTAATTAAACAATGTTGCTCATTTTAAATTACAAGTAAATACATGGAATGCATTTTTGTTTTTATTTAAAGGCTTTCGAATTTTTATTCTTTTTCAACGTGGGAGTTAAATATCTATATCACAAAACTAAGCAACACTAGGTAGATTCATCTGCGATGGTTCGTCACAAATATATTCTTGACATCATATCTCTTAAATGTAAATTTTAGGATTTAATTTGGATTTAGCTTATCATGTCACGCAAATCTGATTTGAAATATAACTATGGCTAGTTGCCTTGGCCTCAAGGTATATCCTAAAAGAAGTATATAACACAAACAGTGCGTGTGTGTATATAATATCTAAACTCCATTTGAATTTTTATATAACGATCGAACAGTGATCATCTACCTGACTATAAATAAATGGAATTTGATCTTTCAATCCAATTGTATTCTAACAGGTGCTCATGAACCATTTCTAAATTTCAATCTAGAAGAACCGTTAAATTCATCGTACGTAGGTGATGAAATGGCGACCTGTGGTATGGGAGCTTAATAATTTTTATTCTCATCGGCTCTTTTTAGGCCTTAGTTTGGTTGCGCAAAACAACAAAAGCGACGTGCACTCATATCGTCCACAAATTCAAATTTACAGCATTATTTACTGTATTTAGCCCGAAATTATGGACAGCATTAATTACATCAATCAATTAATTAATCAAATAATTAATTAACTTTATAAAGGAAGTAAAGACTACTGATTAAAGCCAGAACGGGATGGGACCATGCCCTCCGTGTACTTGATATGTTTTGCGTCTCTTTCTTTAAAGCTGCCAGGGAAGTTTATGGCCCCATGCGAACTATATATATATATATATATATATATATATATATTTAAGAATATGTACATGTATGTATGTGGTTGCATAAAAAAGATATATGTAAACCTAACTCACAGCAACAAAGGTATCAATTGCCTCTCACTGTATTCCCCAGTGAATCTGACTTGGTCCTGTTCATGACCTGCCGCGTCATCATGGTCAAATAACTTCGAGATTAATTCTAGTTAAGTATAAATAATATTTAATTTCACAATGATAAATAAGTTTCTTCACAATCTTCTCCTAAATCAATGGCTGGTATACATCCATTGATCTTCTGTCAGGGTAGCTGTACAAGATGCTCCTTGCCCAAAATATTCTCTTAAATGGATAGAGGTGAGAACTAAGGCATCCCAACCCTTAAAGGTTCAAACCTAAAGTCTGATTATCTAAAATTTAATTTAATTTTGAAGTCCAGCTCTTATTTAAAAGGTTTAGGGTAGGGCTTTCGAGCCTTCTTTCTCAAAAAAATTCAACATTTTAATTATTCAAATAAAATATTTTAAAATTCAACATAAAATAAATCAAAGTCTCATATAAAATTTAACAAAGATTTAAAATTTTAAATTTAAGATGAAAGTTAAAATTTCCATCAACATAAATCTAAATCTTTCTCGTCATCATCTAAAAATAAAATATTAAATATCTTAGATATAGGTTCACTTGTTGAAGATGTAAGTGAAGATTCAATTGTCAATTATTTCTACAACTTCTTTTTCATCACCAACAATAAATATTAACTAAATTGTGTCATTATCAATCAAATATATATATATATATATATATGTATGTATGTATGTATGTATGTATATGTATGTGTATGTATATATATATTTAAAATAACCAGACTTATTAGGGTTTGAAAGGCTACCCGAGTTCTAATCCTTTTTTATAGAGTTTATCAAGGTTAGGCTTTTAAGCTTGTTTATTTTAAAAAAAATTAATTTTAAAAATTTAAACCCTTATTTAAATAGAATTTTCAAGTCTGATTTTTATTTCTGATTCTAAAAATGGATGGTGCGCATACATGCACATATGATCTTGCATAAACATGGGAGCTCTTTAGATTTGTGTCACCTGTCTATAAATATATATATTAGGGCACTTGGGCAGTGCAGGGAGCAACGTGTCTGTGTTTGAGAGGACCAGAGTTAATCTCTCCTTGTGGTACAGAGAGATGAGTGATAACTCAGAGAGAGAAGGCTTCAATAAGTACAGCTTCAACAACACAGGCGCTTTTCATCATCATCAAGACGGGGAAGTCATCAAGGAGCAAGATCGCTTGCTTCCGATAGCTAATGTGGGGAGGATCATGAAGCAAATTCTGCCTCCGAACGCCAAAATATCCAAAGAAGCCAAGGAAACCATGCAGGAATGTGTTTCCGAGTTCATAAGCTTCGTCACCGGGGAGGCCTCTGACAAGTGTCACAAGGAGAAGCGCAAGACGGTGAATGGCGATGATATTTGCTGGGCCCTCGCTACTCTAGGGTTTGATGACTACGCCGAGCCGCTCAAGAGGTATTTGCTTAAGTTCAGGGAATCTGAGGGGGAGAGATCTAACCAAAATAAGGGTTACGATCTTCATACCCATGAAACTAATACTGCTGCTGACCAGTCATATGAATATGAAGGCGAGCCTCCTAGGGGAGCTCCGTCTGGTATGAAGTTCAATGGCACCTCTCATCAGTCACGCCAGTTTTCAAACTCTACTAGCTACCTTTCTTAATAACTTCCCTAATTTTGATCAGATATATTCATATTACTTAGATATATGCCGGTATAATTAATTGGTGCATACAAATGAAGATGGCGCAAATATATATTTATTCAGGTGTAGTGGTGCTTTGTTTAATTTATCAGGGTTAAATTATTGCTGGGTATGACTCTATATTACAGATACTAGCTAGCTGAGGATTATGCGGGTTTTATATATATGTATATATATGGCTAGCTAATCTTTGTACTTTTCTTGTTCAATGATAAGCTTTAATTTACTATCAGAAGTGATGAACTGGATTAATGATTAACAGACATGCATTCCTTCATCCTGACAAGTGACAATTAATCAACTTGGGAGTTTAAAAGAGTGTTTAATTAGTGTATTTTAATTTTAATGAAATTGTATGTCAATTGATTAAGATATAAATTGGAATTTCTTGCTTTTGCTAACTGTTCGTTGGAAGAGCAAGTGCAAGCGGGCTTTACTCTCGGGGCCGGTGGATTAATTGAAAGAAAATATCTTGAATCATCTATTATATCTGAATAATAATAAAGTTGTTGTAGGTATCTGTCTAAGTGGGATTATCAGCTCAAATAGAATCTATGACGCTTAGGCAATAGGCGCTGCCTCGTATATCAAAGGTTTTTTTTTTCCCGACATTTCCCTAGCTCAAAGCAATCTATTAAGAATTAAGAAATGTATTAAATTTCCCGTGTTTGGTGAATAAAATTTTGAACAATCTTATCATTTATAATTACCCACATATAACCGTGGGATTTTAGGATTTCCAATTGATGATTAGCACCTTCTGCAATTGCTTCTGCTACCCCATTTTTTGGACTTTTACCTTCTGCAATTGCTTCTGTGACCCCATTTTTTGGACTTCTTTGCTACTATGTATATAATTATGTGTGAGGATTGAAACACCTATTATAAGGGGTCATTTCATCTCTTATAGTTTCGGAACAAGAGAGTGTTAATTTTACGAGGTGATTATAAATTCAGGGGAAATTTATAATTCCCGCTTAATCATCGATATCCAGATAAGGAGCGAAGTATTTGTGGCCGTTTTTGAAGCTATGATTATATGATTATGAAGTGGAAACTTGTTGAGTTATTAGCCGTAGTTTGGAGCAATGTGGCAGTTACATAATGCTCTCTTATACGCACTTTTACTTTAAAAAAACTGCGGTTTGATTGTTATCTAGTAATATGATCACTTTATTTTGATTTAGTGTGCTCATTTTTGTCTGCGATCGGTTGACTCATTGGAATGGTCATTAGTTGTCCGGTATCCAATTTCCTTGATTAGTAGGTAATATTTGTCTCTAGTTGAATTCAAAGCCCTATATCCCCTAATGCGACCACGTTTTTTGTGGCTCTACCTTCCTCATATGGTTAATTATTGTCATATTTAATATCTGAAATTTTGAACTCCCCAAATTGACTTATCAACAATACCAACTCTCTGTTTTCTATTTAATTGGACAGAACTTCTCCTTGTTTGAATGGGATAAGGAGAAAGCAAGAGCTCTTTTTTCCTTGTTTTGGAATACCATAATAGAGGGGAGAAGAAATTGGAGGGGTTGGGAAGGAAAATTATTCCCTTTCCGTCCTCTCCCCTCCAACCAAATAAGCCTTAAATTTGAAAGTTAATTGAACTTTTAAGAGATGCTCCAAGACTAAAATTAGTGTACAAACCAATAATTAGGACTAGATGTTGCATTAGAGAGTACAAATTAACTTATGATTTTTTGAGGACTTAAATTCTTTGAAGTTGAAATATCTATAAATTTTTGTGAAATTTGTAGGAACAAAAAGGAAATTTTATATTTGATTAAAAAAATAATAAAATGAAAAAACATTAAAAAAGAGAGAGAAAGACTTCCTAAAATTCAAATATGTCAATGTTTGAGAATTTAAATCCAATTTCTTAAAATTCTCTTTTGTACTGGAATAATGGAGCATCATATGTACCAACCAAGCATGGCATAAATATACCACACAAAAACTCATTTCTATCTCTAATAATAGAACTGGCCACTTGCACCCTACCAAGTTTAAAGTTTCAAAGCTCTACCAAAGAAGGCTTTTGGAATCATCCATACAATACATAAAATTAAGCACAGTATATAATAGGCGTGCTCTGATTATTTAAAGATCGTACGTCATACCCACCTTGACCAAACGCTTATGAGGAATATCAAACACTTTGTCACTTTGCCTCAGGTTTTTCTTCAGAAAGTTGTAAGCATAATTGATCAAGATCTTGCTCCCAATGTTGGCTCCTTCGCTAGCAACCACCTCGCTCTCACCAATCAAGTGCACAACACCTGCTCTCATCGCTCTCTCAACGGCCTCGATGTCTCTTTTAACAGCCTCTTGCTGTCTCTCATCACCACGAGTCTCTTGGACTCCATCTTCAACCTCCTCAGTTTCAACATTCTGTATCAGTACTCTCTGTGACACCCAAACCTCTCCGGAAATGAATTCCTTCAGCCTCTCAACCAATAATCTCTCGAAAGGCTCTTGCTCGTTGCGCACGTCAGTGTAGCCATATCTCGCTACACAACGGAACACGTTAAGTTCTCTGGGTTCCACTCTGCGGAACAAGAATCGCTCTTCCGTGGCAACTTTGCTAATAGGTAACGACTTGATGGACACAAAGACAAGAACAGAGTGCAGCGCAGGCACGTTTGTCACATAATGCTGGAAAATAGGTGGGATACCTTGAACGAGCTCAGAGTAGAATAAGGCCAACCCAGGAATTCGGGAAACTTGTGCGTCAGCAGCAACCTCCCTGAGCTTCTCTGGAGAAATCTTGTGGTCCAGCTCAAAGTGGTACTTCCTTCGGTACACGTCGTTCCAGATGTACATGATCGTCATGAGCACCACAGCGAAGGCAAGAGGAAGATACCCTCCCTGGTTAAATTTGTACAACACTGAGCTTAAATACAGAAGCTCCACAGAAAAGAATATACCTACGTAGCCGATGACTAGGAGAAAGTGTGTCTTCCATATCATGGTCATGATAAGCACAAGTAAAGCTGATGTCAGTGTCATTACAAAAACCACAGCTATCCCTGCATAAAAATGCATGAAACTATTCATTAGAACTATAACAGTCAAGAATTTATGTTGCCTGTTTTACGTTAGGAAGCAAGATATAAAGTTTGAGTATCCACGAGAATTCATGGAATGATAATTACCGTAGGCATTGCCAATTTTTGTGGTGTCTCTAAATCCAAGAGTGACGGCAACACAAGCTATCATCAAGATGTAATTAATCTCAGGAATGTAAACTTGTCCTTCGTACTTGGAAGAAGTATGCACGATCTTCACGCGAGGAAAGCAACCCAACGAAAGGGATTGTTGGATTATAGAGAAAGTTCCAGAGATCATGGCTTGAGAAGCTATGATTGCTGCTGCAACGGCAATCACAAACATTGGCCAGTACAAAGCGTCTGCAATAATAACCAAAAATATGTTATAATTAACACTTATTAAGTGATTAATTGAAGAAAGGGGCGAACGTGTTCAAGGTTCTGAGGGTTTGCATTGGCATACGTGGAATCGACTCGTAGAAGGTGTTTCCAACAACATCGTTGTGTTTGCGAAGAAAGGAGGCTTGCCCCGTGTAAGCCAATATTAGAGCAGGGTATGTCACAGAACACATACTGATTTGGATAGACCGAACACTGAAATGTCCAACATCAGCATATAGTGCTTCAGTTCCTGCAAATTAATTTGTTCCCCACATCAACTCCGAGTTAGGAATGGCTAGCTAGTATAAATAATTTTATTATATTGCAGGTGAAACTAACTGGAATTGACGACATGAAACCTGTAGTGCACAGCACTATCCCACCGAGAGAAATCCAAGCGTCTTTCTTATTCCTTTTGAAATAATCTATCATGTATGCGGGATTCAATGCTTTTAGGACTGTTGGATCATACTTGATAAGGTTGTAAATACCAATGCCTCCGATGAAGGTGAACCAAACACAGATAATGGGAGCAAAACTGTACCCCACTTTATCAGTTCCGAATCTTTGGACCATGAAAAGGCACAACAAGATTGCAACGGACATCCAAACAACCCCATCTGTGTGCCAAGAGCCGGAAAAAAAATTTAAAGAAAAGAAATTACCGTAGATGAATATTATCATCACTTACCTTATGATACAAAACACGTAAGGAGAAGCGGGCAGAGAATGTAGAAAATAAAGGGATCAATAGAAAAAATAATAAGAGAAAACCCAAAGAAAAGGTAAAATAATAATAATAATTCTTATTCAATTAAATATATATACAAAACAAATGAATTAATGCCCTATTGCCTCAATCTTAACCTTGAAATTAAATGCGAGAAATTTTTAAAATTTTAAAATTAAATAAAATAATAATAATAATTCAAATATTATGATAATTAAAATAAAATATTTTTAATTAATAAAATATATTTGATGTTCAAATCTTCTCAAATTTTTAATTACTTCATTCTTTTTTTCTTCCCATGGCAAATCTTATTGTTAAAGCGTAACCGTCTTTCGTGTTTGTCTTTCACTTAACATGCGAATGTATTTGAAGGGCGCGCGCGCCCCTGAAACATTGCATCTTTGACAGTGTTTTTATGCCTTTTATCATGCCGTTTCAATAATAAATGGAACAGATACGGACCGTCTGTTATCGATTTAGCAGCCTGCTTGATGCCTCCAACAGCTGATAAAACTGCAGCAGCCAAATGAAATATTTCATAATTAATTATGAACTTTCTTTCTGATTTCCCTCAGAGAGAAACATAAAGAGAGAGTGAGAGAAGGAGAGAGAGACCAGAAATGCAGGGAGTGAGAACACCATCACCAATGACCATGGAAGTACCAAGCATAGTGGCGAACAGAAGGAAAAGCTTAGCAAATTGGCTATTCTCGAGTTTCGATTTGATCATTGAAGCCCTCCTCATTCTTCTGCTATGAGGCAACTCTAACCTATAATTAGATACCTCTGCGTCCTCCGATTGCTCATTCGGAATAAGCCCGACTTTGGCATAGCGACATATAAGAGAGTACAATGCGAATGTCCCACCTATGTGCACGAAGCTCACAGCGCGTTACCAAAACTTTTTTTCCTTTTGAAAGGCACACATATCTGTATAATTACCGTGACTGTCCACATTAATATAACAATATTTGAATGATTTTTTGTTTCCGGCGTAAATTAAGTTTATTTTTTGAAGGTAAGAAAACAACTTAATTTATTTCTTTGACGTAATAGAATGAGCGTATGCTGAATAAATATGGGAAAGTGAATGAAGAAGATGAGGAAGGGATCGAGAGGGTATGTACTTACCGTCGCCATTGTCATTGGCCTTCAAAACGATGAAGACGTATTTAATGAGAGAGATGAGAGTGATGGTGTAAATGATCATGGAAAGAACTCCCAAAACGTCGTCGTTATGATTGATGCCGTCCGTGAAGGTGCTGGCATACACATAAAGCGGCGACGTTCCGATGTCCCCGTACACTATTCCTATACTTTGAAACGCCAGCTGCATCATCGCCCACATCGATTGCTCCTGCATACATGCACCCCCATTAATTTAAATGAAACTAATAATAATAATAATAATCATGAATGAATGAAACTGAGATTATACCTTGGAGGAACGATGATGAGCGTTTGGATTGGAGAAGGTTCGAGATTCTATGTCGAGAGAGTCATGTCTGGGTAGCTTTCGCCAATCATCACAAGCTTCGCGCTGGTTCACGCTCTTCTGATCCGCAACCACCTTTTCCGATGACATCTGTTTCAACGGAAAGAAAACAAAGCAGTGAATAACCAGAGAGAATGTGCAATCCTCGAGTGTTTGGTGTGTGAAACAGCTAGTGCCTAGTGAGTACGTAGTTTAAATTTAAAGAAAAGAAACAGGGCGATGCGAGATGAATAGAATTCAACCTTCAACTCCCACAAGGTTGCGGCCTTGGAATTAACCAACCCGAATCTCTTAATCTCTTAATTAAGATATATACTTCGAAAATGTGTATAAATAGAATAGAAGCCACTGGTCCCAGTTCCCAGTTCCCACTCTGCATAATATGCAGGAGTCTCGTGACAGCGCGTTGAATATTTCATTTCAAGTTATTTCTCACGCAGACGCGTCTGATACGCGTACAATTTGGTTTTCAGATTAAAAGTTTTTTCTTGCCCCTTTGTTTTTTTGGCCAACTTTTACAAGTTCACTGTATAGGATGATCATTCAATTAATGTCCTTAATTAACTTATATTTTCTCTTTATATAATTTCATACATTAGATAAATTCTTGCTAGATCCCCTATAATATGTTATTCATACTCTATCTAATTAAACATGCCTGTAATAAGTTTTTATTACTAACCCAATATGTTTATGTTGGACAAAATACAGATATGATGTAGCGGGATCATGCGAGAAATTTTTCATATATTTATCACTAAATGAGGTGAGTATTTTTTTTTAATCAAAAGAAAATGCAAGATCGTCATGTTGATTGAAATATAGACCTTATTCGTCTATAAATTAAAATTGCTAATTTATTTTAGAATATATTTTTTTAATCATATTTGTAAATTACTGTAAATATGTTTTATCATAATCAAGGAAATTTTTAAAATTTATTATATTTGTCCAAAAATTTAATAAGTTTTTAATTTTATTCTTATCAAATATATATTCCCTCTGTTTAAAAATATAAGACATTCTTAATTTTTTAAAGTGTAATTATTGTCTTTTTTTTAAAAGTATCCCTATTGATAATGACTTTATATTTATTATAAGATTTTTAATAGAGATAAATATAAAAATATAGGGTTAATTTAAAAGTAAATAATTACTTTATTGAGGGGTAAGATTCGGTTAAAAATGTCTTATATTTTTAACGGAGAGAATATCATTTAATAATACACTTTCTCTCACCAACATTTAATGGAAAGTAAAAGAAAAAATTATAATAAAAAAAATTAAAGAGATGATTTATAAAATAAAATAAAAATTCTTCCTTCTTTCTTTTATAAATGGGACTAGAGATAGTATGATTTATAACCATTCATTTATAAAACGAGCTACATTAACGCACGTTCCTATTTGATGTTACTTAGTAGGTGCAGATTTAAGGTTTCAATTATTTTGAACTGTAAATATTCATTGGACATCACTTTTCACGTAAAGTGGGATTACAGAGATGTCCACAGAAAAACGTGTGCGTTTTTTCTTTTTTTTTAATAAAAAAGCCATGAAAATACCGTGCAGACATATTATGTCACGTCAGCATATAAAAAATCTTTACATCCTAGGAGAGGAGTATCAAGATTTAAATATTGAAATTTTTCGTAGGAGCTTGATGAGCCAACCAGTTTACGCATTTATTTGTCTCCCTATAGATATGATCAAAAGTAACTGTTCAGTCACTCATAATCAGATCTTTAATTTTGTTGATAGTGGCAATTAACGGGTGATTAGTAGATAACTCGTTGCATATTAACATCAGGACTTCCATAGAGTCTAAGTAGACATAACCTTTGTCTATCTTCTTCTCCCAACAAATGTTTAGTCCTTTCAATATTTCTAAAAGCTTAGCTCCCGTACACGAATGGTAATCAAGATATTTGGAGAATCTTTTAATCAAGATATTTTTATTATGAGCCCACTATAGGAAGTAGCACCTTAATTATTAACTGAGCCATCGATATCAAGTCTAACCCATCCATCTATAGGACATAACCATTTAGCATTTGTTCTATCGCCCTGCTGGTTCAGAAAATTAATTTTAGATTGAAGACATAGATCATTGAAAATATCCTAGATGCTAATAAAAGCGATGTCTCTCTCAGGATTATTTTCTGTAGAGTAAATGATTTTGCATCTATCTTTCTAAATATTTCAACAAACATGAGCAAATAATTTTTGCCATGGGATTTTTCTCGAAACAAGCATTCCAAACACGTGCAGTTTAAGCATTCGATTTCCTAGGAAAACAAGCAAGTCAAGCTCATAGGTTGGGTCAACTAGCCAAAATTAATCCTGCATTTAGCATCTCAATGGCTTGTTAATACTCCTTTCATCCCAAATTATAAGATAGTTTTGAATGAGTTTTGCCATCCCAAAATATAAGACACTTTGGGTAAATTAAAATTTTATTAAATGCATCAATTCTAATATCACCCTTTCTCTCTCTATGATAAATTTGTGCCCCTTCTCTTTTCAATATATTAAATAATGGATATTTTTAAAAGTTTATATCTTTATTTTAGAAAAATAAAGTTGTTAAGTGTATTTAATAAGATTTATTAGTATGTGAGATTTTATCTAAAAATATATTATAATTTGAAATGGAGGAAGTATTAGTTTTCAAAACAGACAAGCACTTAGTGTTGATTACACCCTTAATTAAGAATATTTTTAGAAAAACTTTATTGATTATATTTTGAAAGATCCAAAATATCTCAAGTATTTGAAAAAATGTCTTATATTTATATAGTGTTTCCTATTAAACACTTATATATGAATTGAAAAGAGAGTTGAAATATTTTTTATTACAAATTCATTGCTTCTAGTTCTAACGTAATTATAGAAATATAAAAGGGGTTTAGGGTTTAGTGTTTATATGTATTTTGCCTACTTTTGTCACACTTGGGGTCAAGATGACAAAGTATATATAATTATAGTGTTAGAGTCACTTGATTGAGAGAGTGGACAAATGCACCTCATCATTTTAAAAAAAAATTACTAGAATGTATAAATATTACAACTTTGCATCTCCTACCCTTGATATTTTGTACTCTCTAAATAAAATAAAATAAAAATATTTGAGCTCAAAAAGTTTATTATATATGTGATATTTTAATAAGAAATATATGATTTGAAGAAAATATTTATATAAACTGCCATATTAATATATTCAATATAATTTCTAAAAAAAGGGTTATCAATATACTTACTCCCTCCATTTAAAAATGTAAGACATTTTTAACCTAATCTCACTCCCAATAAAGTAGTTACCTACTTTCAAACTAATCCTATTTTTTTTATATTTACCCTTATTAAACACCTTACAATAAATATAAAGTCACTATCAATATGAACACTTAAAAAAAGATAATGATTACATCCTAAAAGACTAAAAATATATTAAATTTTTAACATTCAACTCTTTAAAAAATGCCTAATATTTTTGAACAGAGGGAGTATATAACATTGATTTTTCAATGTATATATTTAATTTTACAAATATATAATAAAAATAACTATGTACTTTCATTTTTAAGTTTGTTCATTGATTTATTATGATGCAAAAATTATTAATTATTATGTCTTTGATAAACTTTTCAGCAATTTTTTTTTAGACGTTGAATGATTTGAATGCATCATTATGATTCAAAGTTGTGTTTAATCTAAAAAGTTTTGTTATTTACTTATTGAATTTATTATTTAATTATTTTAATTAATAATCACATGACAGCTATATTTTTAAGAATTGAAGTAGTTACATTATATATTTATAAAAATTACATATAAAATTAAAATGAAAATTCTCATATCTCCAAGCTTATCCACCGTGCCTACTTAAAAAGCTAAAAACATATAATTCTAATATTTTATTAAAAAAAATTAAAAAGCTAGAGGAAGCCTCGGCTCCTCCTAATCCTCCTATCTTCGCCCTTAGTCACACTACCCACGTTGTATAATTTTGCATTTCTTTATTAAATAAGTCGAGCAGGATAAATCCTTTACTTTGAAGAGAAAAAAGAATTATTCTTTTTTATAAACAGCAAAAGATAAGATATTTTTAATAAATTATATGTCACTCTTTAATTTTTAATGCATTCAAAAATATAAAATAGATATTTTTATATTATTTTAATAATTTTAAAATTTTAAATAATTATATGATAACTATTATATGTAAATTATTTATTATTTTTATCTTCTTATTCCGAAAGTGGTAAGTTATTACCGTTGTTGGTTTCCAACCATCAACTTTCAGTTGACGTGAGGTCACGTGACTTGGCTTCTTGGTCTTGGGGTCTTTATTCTAATTTTAATATTTTTAGAACCAGATTGGATATTAAATAGAAAAGGTTAATGTTTCACAATTTACATAATTCAACTATTAGATCAATGGTTAAACAGGTGACGTAATAATTAAATTAAAAAAGTATATATGTATATAATAATCTAAATATAAGAAATAAATATAAAATTGGTATCTAACTTAAAAAATTAAATATTTTAAATTTATCATGACTTAACAAGTCACATGATATAATATAATATCAAATGATTAAAAAAATAATGAATAAATAGATAACTTTTGAATAGTCCGGTTCTTCAAAACCGGATCCGATTCCTGGCTTGATTTTAATTTTTAATTTGACTGCCGATCTAAAATAACCCAACCCGACTCAACTTTTAAAATAATTTTAATATAATGACTGAATCAAAATTTGAACTAATCAACAATCTGACTGACAGTTCAATTTTAAAATCATTGCTTTATTCACATGCAACTCGCCCGTTGGCGGTTGCAACTTGCAATATCTTCCTTTGTAGGAAAACTTTTTATGGGAGGATTTTTTTTTGTACAAATATATTATATATCTGCACACCACAGGTAAGAGCGTGTACAAAGATTAACTCAAAAAGAAGGCAAATTGGAATTGGGAAGTCGCATGTGAAGATGCATGCGTGCGTGCACGCCCTCAAGTCAGTTGTTATTGATTTTGCAGGGACTACTAAGCAAGTCGTGCACGAGCGCATGCAAGTCGACTATTATTAACACTTTATTTGATTTATTTAGATTTTTTTCTTACAAAAAGGAGGAGAATTTTTCTTGTATAGCTTGGCTCTGACTTGCCTAATAGCAATGGAAAAACGTGGTAGATCATTAACTACAAAAATATGATAAACATCAAAATTTGTGGATAATAATAAATATGATAAATGTCAAAGTTTGTGGATAATTAAGCATGAGTTACAAAACTTAAATCATCCTAGTAGGTTGAACATCAAGTTAATGAGCCAGAGTTATCTAACAAAGCTTGCACTTCTTTTTGGCCAAACTAAACACATACTTTAACTTTTGAAGTGTCTTGCCACGTGTCAAAAATGCGGCTCATAAAGCATTGCAAAGCTCTGCTATTTTCACTACGGAGAGTATACATCTTTTCAGTATCTAGTGATAAAATTAGACATTAACATCTTGAGAACAATTAGTCACAATATTTGGCTAAAAAAAAGAGTGACATGATTCCCTTGCGGATTTAAGCCTGAAACGAACAAGGGAAGTACGGGGAAAATATCTTGTACATTATTTGAGTTGAAAGGTACATTATATATATATATATATATATCAAGAAAAAGACAACCTAATAATAACTAATAATTACATAATAATATCAAATAATATCTTCTAACAATGACTAGAATATATACACAATAATGATAGAATATTCGGAGAATATTTTAGATAACATCTCCCAAATTCAAGATGACTTAACAAAGAACAACTTGAATTTGTCTATTGGGAAATGAAAGCAACTTGGATGAAAGGACTTCATAAACAAATTTGTCGGTTGATGCTTGGTTCGAATTGGAATAAGTTGGATGGTGCCTCTAACAACATGCTACTAAGTAAAGTGATAGTCAATCTCATTATATTTGATTTGTTCATTAAACACATCATTATGAGAAATCTTGATTGTAGCTTAACTGTCACAATAGATGTCTATGAAGGAGCTCTAAGATGCTCCTAGCTCATCAAGTAACTAACAGAGCCAAAGTAATTCAACAGTTATGTCTGTTAATACACGATATTCTGATTCAACACTAGAGCAGGAGGCTAACATCTGCTTCTTGCTTCTCCAAGAGATAAGGGAATTGCCAAGGAAGATACAAAAACCAGTTGTAGAACATTGATCATCATGATCACCACCCCAATCGATATCAGAATAAGCTCGCAGTGCAAGAGAGGAGCTAGCTAAGAAGTAACTCCCATAATATAAAGTGCCTTTGATAAATCGAATGATCCGAAGAAGAATTGCTGCATAATGAGTAGTTCAGGGCTCTAACATAAATTAGCTGACAATGTGGATTACATAAGTAATGTCAAGGCAGGTCACTATAAGATAGATGAGGCCCCTAACCAGCCGACAGTAATGAGTGAGATTATCCAATAAGATGTCACTAGTAGAAGTGTAGTGTATGTTTGGCTCAATAAGAGTACTTTCAACCCCCTTATCAGAAGGACGAGTTTAAGATATCAATTCAATGGCATACTTGACCTTAGATAGAGATATACCATTTATCTTATGGTGGACCTCAAGCCCAAAAAAATAGTTTAGCATATTGAGATCCTACATTTTAAATTTCTAGCCCTAGTATGTCTTAAGCTCCTAGGCTCCCATATTATCACTACCTGTGTTAATCGTATCATCAACATACAACAACAACAATAGAATAATACCATGAGCATTAGATCGAACAAAAGGTGCCGAGTCATGAGGACTACAAGTAAAGCCTAATTAACTCATAATGTTGCTAAACTTAGCAAACCATACACGGGGAGCCTGCCTGAGCCTATAAAGAGCTCAACGAAGATAACAAACCTTGTCTTTCAGATATTGATACCCAGGTAGAGGCTTCATATACCCCTCTTCCTCTAGATCTCCATTTAAAAAGGCATTTTTAACATCTATTTGATGAAGGGACCTGTACTTAACAGTAATAATAGCTAGAAGGCTGGGAACAAAAGTCATGCATGCAACAGGTGTGAGAGTCTCCTCATAATCAACACCATATTCCTTTGTGAACCCTTAGGCCACCAAGCGAGCCTTATGTTACTTTAAAAAGCCATCAAAATGAGTTTTATTTTTGTACACCCATCAGCATCTAACTAGATTTTTATCGAAAGGAAGATCAACAAGATCCCAAGTATGCATTTTCTCCAAAGCTTACAATTCTTTGTCTATAACTTGCTGCCATAAGAGATCACAAAAGGCTTTCTTAAAGGATTTAGGCTCCTATAACTAGAGAACAATGGTAAGTCAATTATAATCACTAAGGTAGGAGGGTGGGTTTCTTACATGATGAGATCGAGTATCATCAGTCAATACAGGCTCAAGGGACATGACTTGTGTGGAAATATCTCGAGGTGTGACAGTAGGCATATCAAGAGCAAGCATAGCGTCAGTCATGAGCTTTACAGGGAAATTTACATTAGAGTCATCTGGAAATAGATCAGCCGAAAGATATGTGAACATAAAAGGTGAAGGACGAGAAATAGAGGACAAATTGGTTAAAGATGAAAACATCATATATTCCTAAAAAACAAAATGACGAGAGATTCAAATGCGAAAAGATATGGGATCCCAATAACGATAACCCTTATATTTAGGGTCATAATTAAGAAAACAACAGACACAAGCACAGGCTTGCAATTTGGTAATTTTATGTGAAGGTAAAAGAACAAAACAGACACAAGCAAAAACTTTCAAAAGATTATAATCACGAGGAATACAATGAAGGTGCTCGAAAGGAGAAATATTATCGAGAATTGAGGTAGGAATTCTATTTATACAATTAAGGTAGCTTCCCCCTAAAACCGTTCAAGATAAGAAGAAGAAATGAGGAGGGCCTGAACAAAATTAAGAATATGACGATGTTTTCATTCAACTCAACCATTTTGCTGGGAGGTATAAGGATAGGAGTATTAGGACATTATACCCTCAAGAAATTTGAGTAATTTAGAATCACGATATTCCAAGGTATTATCACAATGAAAAAACTATTATAACTTTAGAGAATTGAGTGTGGATCATAGTAGCAAATTTAATGTAAATATTAGGCAACTTAGATTGACTTTTCATCATATAAATCCAAGTACAATAGGAGAAATCATCAACAAAGATCACAAAATATCTTGAGGCTCCCACAGAAGGAGTAAATGCTAGGCCCCAAATATTAGAATGAATTAAATCAAAAGACTCATAAGTAATATCTTATTAAAAGATAAAGCAGGCTGTTTAGCAGCTTGACAACAAATACAATGCAAAGATTGAACATTAACTTGACCCAAAGACCACGAGAAAGTAAAGGATGCAAAGCAGTTAAAGACGGATCAGCAAGACAGCAATGCTATAAATTAAGGGAAGAAGAAAAGGTAGAGGTAGCATACAATCTAATAGAAATGACTTCAAGGAGATGTAAGGAATTGAGATTAAATATTCAACCAACTTTACGCCCAGTACCAATAACTTGTCTCGTCTGAAAATAAAAAACAACACAACCACATTTATTAAATAAAATATCACAGCTCATATCAACCAATTGTCTTATAGATAGCAAAAGAAAAATTGTGAAAAGAGAAAAAGCTAAAGTAGGCCCACCTGAATTGTGAAAAGCTAAAGAAAAATTCCCGAGGCAGGAGAAAAAAGCAGCCAAAAACAATGTCAAGGATGAAACAAGCAAAGAATGGAGAGGCAGTACTGGAAGGAGCAAAAAAAAAACACAACTCTAGTATCATGAAACGAGCAAGAGAAGTATAGAAAAAATATCTTGTTTATTATTTAAGCTAAAAGATACATTATATACATCAAGAAAAAAATAACCTAACAATGACTAATAATTACATAATAATGTCAAATAATATTTCTTAATAATGACGAGGACATATATACAATAATAATAGAATATTTAAAAAATATTCTAGATAGCAAAGTTCATTTAAATTTCAATTGGATATAATTAATTATAAAAATAATTTATTAATATGATTTATTTTAATTATAATTAATTATATTATAATACAATCTATTTGAATGCTATTTTTTGAAATTGATTTTAATTATACAAACTAACATAAATGATATTGCTTTTTAAAATTAAATTATTGGTAAAATTATGTTTAATATTATTAAATTTATTAAACTTTATTTAAAAAGTAAAATATATTATTTAACTGTGAAATTAAATTTATAAATAACTTTTCAAAAATTATTTCAAAACGTAGATCCAACTCAATAATCAATTATTAAATTTTTTGACTGTTTAAATAATTTAAAAGAATTTGATTATTTGATCCCAAAAATCGATTATATTATCAACCCAAACAAGGCAGTATAAAGCTTGCACCGCGCTGCCGGAAAATCTGGCGCATTTGACTCGTAACAAAACTTGTCGGGGATACAAAATAGGCCACAACCACTGGCTCTGTTGGATGATGCTTACATGTGCAATATACAAAAAGCCCCGAAAAGAAAACAAAAAACCATGCCCCTTCAACATTTTGCATTTCTTGTGGCTAAATCAAAGACTGGATTCTCCACTAACTCTCTTGCACTCGGTCGTTTAATTGGATCAGGGTCCATCATGACCTAAATGAACCATCAGCCAAGCATCAGTTTCCACAGGAAAATAATACTACGCTGTCGAAGAATATAGTAAACCGCTAATAGCAAAGGTAACAGATGTATTCATAACTACAAATTATTGTCTCCACTGTAGAAAACTAGATACATGAACGACGGAATTGTAACTTCTTTTCCATACAGAGACGGAGCCCTCCTCCACACCTCCGCCAAGGATGTGCGAAATCTGGACCATCCACATTACTGGATGGCTCAAATTTAATGCTCTTTATTTTCAATTTTTTAAAATAAAAAATTATATAAATTTTTAAAAATTTTAATAAATTTGTTTAACTATCTGTGCAGTCCAGATTTAATATAAATGATTCATATTTAATATCAAATATTTTATAAATTAATTTTTCATATATATTTAATATTAAAAATTTTAATAAATTTGTTCTTCCATCTACACAATTCAAATTTAATATAAATGGTTCATATTTAATATCAAATATTTTATAAATTGACTTCCTAGATATGGTTCAATATTAAATTTTTTTATAATTTTTATGAATTAAATATAGACTACTCATATTAAATCTAAATTATAAAGACTAGTAAACAAGTTTATTAAAATTTATATAATTTTTTATTTAAAATATATAAAATAAAAAATATTAAATATGGACGATACAAATTTAATAGGGGTTGGGAGGGGGAGAGAAACCGAGTCCCACGGAGACAGTACCATAGAGATAAAATAACGTTTAGTACCTTGAGCAAGTTCTGAAATTGCAAGGAATGGCCTGGCAGGAGTGGCAGCTTGCCTTCTTTCAGATTAAGAAATTTACATCCTGATTCTGGCAGAGGTGATCCTCGAATGAGCTCAAAAATAGAAGCTCCCAAAGAAAAAATATCAACCTTATCAAGGTGATCATAATTCTCATTCAGGATTTCCTGGGGCATATAACGTGCATCGCCCTCTTCAACTGGAAGGCTCTTATCAAGGAGAGTTGCACAGCCAAAATCACCAAGCTTATAAACACCATTTTTTACATAAATATTATCAGGTTTAACATCAAGATGAGCTATTCCTCTTTCGTGGATAAACAACAGTGCCTTTGCCACCTTCACGAAATTCATGTCAAATTTGTCAAATATGATAAATAAACATGCATTTATTTAGTAAGAGGTCGCTAGATTGATAGGGTATGCAGGAAAAGGTGCTTGAACCATTGAACGCTTAACAGAAAATAGCATTCAACAAGTAACAAATGTGCTCTTAGATCCACTAAAGCCAATAGCGAAAATACAAAATAAAGCGTTCTGTTATATATTCTATTTAACTCTTTCATATAAATGACTTGATAAGTTAAACACACATCACAAGAACTGTGATGAAATCATATAACAGCATCTGTTCTCTTAGGGCCATAAGCAGCATGATAAAAAGCCTTTCAATCAAACAATGAATTTTTTTAAAACCTTAGGTTAGAATAGTTAAGCACTCAGAGACTAAAAGGGACTTTCTTCATACACTCAAGACAAAAAATTGGATGCTAATCTACTATTAAAAAAAATTTAAAAAAAAAACGATGCTTATCTGACAGTGGTTCCTAGATGTCAACAATAACTATCAGCAGCTACATTCAATTGAAATGGTCACGAAAGGAAATTTACCTGATGCAGTGCTTCTAACACTTGTCCTTCTGTAAACATTGTATTGGCCTTGCTCATGGATAAGCTATGATCACATAACTCCATCTGAATGTACAGCCGCTCATTTTCAAACCATGAAGAATAGTATCCCACTATGTTTTCATGGGATCCTAAAGAGAATGATAAAACAAAATTGGTATAAAATTATCAAGTCAAAATGAAACTAGAAAGAAAAATTAACTGTACAAACCTAAGGCTGCCATTGCTTGAACTTCCATCAAAGCTTTTCTCCTGCAATGCAGAAAAATTGTGTCAGTGGCTCTACCTAAGTTAAGAACAATCCAAAAGAGGTGATGATGCTACCTTTCTGTTTCCTGGCACAATTGTCTTGTGCTGTGTTTCACAGCATACAAGCAACCGTCTGTTCTCTTTAAAACTTTGAAAACATTACTAAAGTTTCCTATACCAATTTGCTGAGGAAAAGAGGATAAAAGTGAAATATTAATGGAAGAAGTCAAAGGGTTTCAGGTCTCAAACCATATAAAACCTTGGAATCAAAATTTCTATTGTAAACGTAATACCCCAATCTCATGGAAGTCAGTGCGATATCGTGAAAGCCCATCATCACCAGTAATTGCAGAGAATAGACCTGCAATTCTAGCATTACACAGTTTATATAATGCAGTAACTTTGAAGGAAAAAATAAACAGACATCCTATCGTGCATGCTTGTCTAAAGAGGGCTGATCATAAATGTACCTGCATATTTTGATCTTTGGTTCCCATAGGGAACTTTGTCCTTATTTAAAGCATCTTTCAAATATGGGTTCCTAAAGCAAGGAGGGGATATGACCCTAGAGCGCAAGGCAATCACAGAATGTGAGAGATAATTTTGAGCCTTTGGTTTGCCAGTGGAAATCAGTTTCTCGATATCTACTTCATCTGCAGTAGACTCAGTTCCCAGCTCCACAGCTTGATGACCACCAGACAAAGTAGGGCTCAGAGGGTTCCCTGAGATACCATCTACGAAAAGTACACATTGACAGCAAAAAAAAAAAAACGGGGGCTGAATCATTAAACCCGCATATTTGAGTTGAACAGCACGTGCATCGTAATTCTTTAGTGCACGTCTGTAACAAGTTTTTAGAACATAATGACCACATAATAAAATCACGTCGCTATTTACCAAAGATCTCTAGACTCTTCTGAGTATCTTAATTCTCACAGAAAATTAGAAATCAATCAGCTCAATTAGCCCCCATTTGAAATCCAGTAGTGAAGTGAGGTGTGGCTTTCACAACACATTTTCTTTTTTATAATCTCAATTTCAAGCAACAAAAATAATTTAATCGAAAAGTGATGGTATCCACTCTGGTAAATTTCACATTTCGAGCTATAATGAATAGTTATCTTGTAAGTTTTCAAGGATGCAGCTGTTGTATCTAAATGAGCGTATGAAGCTCCCTTCCTATTTTTTCAGACGCAGAGCTAGTGTAGCAATTCTATCAGCTATTAGTATCACGTAAGCAGACAGAAGAGTTCCAACCGCTCGCCATTCCGCCCAATCTCTACCTGATATGCTCCTCGTGACGATGCACTTCCAAATTAGATGCTCCATGAGCAATCTTTTCCCTTTTTTTTTTTGGGTGGCGGGGGGGCGCTGGAAAATATGACTTTGCAAAGCACAGCAATGCCAACAGAAGTATCAAAGCTATAGCTACTCTTACCCAATCGGCATCTCTTGCTTTTTATAGTATTCAGCTTTTCCGGTGATTTCGGACACGGGATATTCTCCTGTTTGAGGAAGAAAGAGGACTAAAAATTTAGTCTTATACATATAAGAAACAGATCGCATGGCATTATCAATGAGTTGCTTTCACCTTGTTGCAGTCCAAGCCGTTAAAAATATACTGATTATCCGGGGTTATATAGTCTGGAGTGCTACCAAGAGCAACAAAGAACGAGGAGACAAAATTTTAGATTTCCAGTGAAATTGGCAGACTGCAGATTATGAATACCCAAAAAAGTAGAAGAGGCAGCATAGAATGAATAAAGACTCGTGTACCAAAAGAAATCTTGGCTGAGAATGAAATCTTTGTCGTCCACATTGGCGTCAACCATGTGATCCAGTGCGTGAGATGATGAGGGGAGATTGCTGTCACGGGCTTCGGCTTCAAGAAGATTCTGGAAGCGAGGGATGGCAGAAGATGATGATTGTTGGTGAAGGGGAAAGAGGGATACTTGCCCTAGCTGATTCTGCAAGTGCTTAGCTAGCGTTCCCTTCATTTTGCCCGTCTCCCTACTTCCACTTCGTCTTCCACTGCCGGTCCTCCTCCCATGGCCCTTCCCCTTCATCAATGATCAATCACAGTCGAGCCTCTCCCTAGTCCTTGCTTCTTCCCTCGTCTTTGATCGTCTTAATCTCCATTTCCTAAATGTATTTATTTACTCGAAAAGATAATATTTTAATGATTTCAGTGGGAAAAGCATCGCAAAATGTTCAAATCGCGCGCGTTTTCCACTTTTTCAAGATGGATTCATCGTCGAATCGCCACCGTTTGTTTCGGAACGAGGAACCATTGATACGAGACGACGCTTGGTTCTGTCTTCTTCTAAACGACTGCGTTTTGAAGAGCCGACGTTTTTGTCCTGCGTGCTCTGTAAGCTTCTCTCCCGGTGGCCTGCCCCTGCCCCTGCCCCTGCCCCTTCCCCCCATGTCCGTCGGTTTTTCCTCCTCCTCCTTTTTTAATTAAAACCGAAATCAATTAGCACCAAAAGGCTACAGAAGCATAAGGTAGGATCCCTCGGCATGCACCAAGCCGTGTAAGGGGTTTGAAGGATGATCGAAAATACTCAAAATATCATTAAAAATATAAAAATTCCTAGTTAGGTAATTAGCGTACACATTTTTTTCACGATCCACGTGATGAACTTCCAGATTCCACTCTATTCATCAATGTTTAGCATCAAGAATGACGTCTCTGAATAGGTGGCCATCGCTACAACCTTGAATAAGAAGATTCACAGCTTCAATAGAGTCGGGTTCTTCTTTACATGGATTCACATGCGCCACTTAGACCATTAGGAATTTTAACTAAAAAAAAAATGTGTTAGCACATCATTGTCTGACATGGGTGTTTAAGAGCTAAGAATGATTTATTAAATTTTGTTGGCTAAAAAAAGGGTAAGGCATTAAATTTTAGAGAGACCGAGAAAAATGGATTTGTGATTAACAAATTTGCGTGGTATCAAAATAAAAGCAATCATTATTTAAATCAAAATGATCACTAATATTTAAGATACTTGAACTTTCAGTGATTATAAAATTTGCAAAAAAAAAAAATTATAATTATTTATCCCGTTTTAACTATTGTTAAAAAAATAATTATTACTAAAATAAAAATAATCACTACTATTTACAACATTTAGACTCTGGTGATTAAATAATTTACAAAGCAAAACTTGTTATTTGCTATCCCATTTCAGTAATTACTAAAGAAAAATTTGGCAATATTTAAATCAAAGTAATCAGTACTATTTACAATATTAGGATTTTAGAGATTGAAAAATTTGCATAACAGAACTTATCATTCGCTATCTCATTTTAGTAATTTCTAAAGGAAAAATGATCACAACTTAAATCAAAATAATCACTTATATTTATAATACTTAGAAGTATTATAGTTATTTCATAAAAGACATTAATATCAAAAGGATTTGAAAGGATTTGAGAAGAATTATCATATTTCATGGGCCTTATTATTATCTACATATCATTGTGTGATTTGGGTGTTTAAGAACTAGAAATGATTTATAAATTTATTTTAATAATATTTGTAAAGCATTAAATTTTAGCGAAGATGATATGAATCATTGGTGATTAAAAAATTTGTAGGGGATAACTTGTTATTTCCCATCATGTTTTAGTCATTGTTATAGAAAGAATAAATATTACTTAAACAAAGATGATCACTAATATTGATAACACCCGAACTCTAATGATTAAAAAAATTGTATATGAGAGTTGTAATTATTTATTTCATTTTAACTGTTACCAGAAGAAAATAACCATCACTCAAACCAAAATAGTCATTGTTATTTACAACAATTAAGCCTTAATGGTTAAAAAAATTTACAAAACAAGACTTGTCACTTGCTATACTATCTTAGTCATTGCCAAGAAAAAAATAGATGTTACTCAAAAGCAGTGACTGTTATGTGCCAAGTATATACTTGGTTTTCAATGAGTAAAATTTTTGCATAATGTGCTATCCCATTTTAGTCATTTTTAGAGAAAACATTTGTTGTGATTTAAACCAAATAGTCATTGATATTTACAATACTTAAAAATATTATAATTATTTCATAAAAGACATTAGTGTCACAAAAGTTTCAAATGACTTAAGAACAATTATTATATTTCATGGCACTTCATTGTTATTTGCATATTTTAAAGAGATTTGTTTGTCATTTTCTCTAAATTTTAATTTTGACACTATTTTATATTTAATACATAATTAGTATTTTGCTTAAACTTGATTATTATTCAAATTTAAATTGTCAAGTTAGTAAAAGATAAATCATGTGAGTTTATGATACCGCACTCAGTAAAAAGGCTATGCTCCCTCAAGATTTTTCAATGGATTGAATATCAAGATGCAATCATTCCACCAAGGGTGTTCATAGGCTCGGTTTGGTTTGATTTTGGTCAAAAATCAAACTAAACTAAACCATTCAATTTACTCATAACTAAGACCTGATCAGTTTTTATGGAGCTTGGTTTGGTTTGATTTAATTTTTGGTTTGGTTAAGGTTTGGATCAGGCTTCAATGCACTTATTTATTTTTTTTTCTTTTTTTCTATCTTCATAATGGTGCTATATATTAAAATTAAATCTAATTCTTCTTGGCTCATTTTTTTCATAAGTAGAGATAATAAAAATATAATAAAATTTTAATGTGATAAAAATAATTAATTATAAAAATTGATATGAGTTTTTAACATTAAAATTATTTAAGATTATGTATTTTCATTCAAGTCCTTTGAAAATATTTATTTATGTATCTATATTTTAATAAACAATGAAAAACTTATTATACAAAATTCAAAACAAACTGTTTTTTATAAATAAATTGAATACTAAGGCTTTTGAGTTGTAAGTAATTAAATGATAGCCATAGCATGATTATCATAATTATTTAATATTATGCATTTTCATTCTAGTCCTTTAAAAATATTTATCTATTACTGTAAAAAATTCAAAACAAAACGTTTCTTGTAGATAAATGATCATGTATTTTATAAATAAATAAATAGTATTTTTTGATCAGGTTTGGCTCAGTTTGGTTCAGTTTTTAGTACTCAAAACCGAACTTGAACCAAATCAATCAGTTATCATATCATAAAGATTGAAGTAAACTTGATTATTGTTTGGTTTTGATCGATTTCTTTTGGTTTGGATTGGTTTGGGTCGGTTCTTTCAGTTTGAATCGGTTTTAAACACCCTTATTCCACACTATTACAATAATTCTTTGATATTATATGAACTGTGGCTTGATCATCGAGGGGGTTAAGCCCAAAACTTTAAATTTCATTGCTAGGATACAAATATTTTCTTCTAGAAAACCCTAAGTTGGATCCTTTAACTTGGCCAGTGTCATGAGCATTCTTAATTTCCCGCATGGGATTTGAGTTGAAAATTTGATTATAAACTAAAAAATTATGAAACACTTGAATGTATCTGGAGAATTTAAAACACACACTCAGTTAAAGTTTCTAATTTAGTAATATCACATTTTGTTTCAACATGCTATCCCTTGATTTGGTCCTTGACACGTAGAATGCAATGCACGCATAACTCAGTGTTAGGTGGAATTGATGAGGTGTTTACAGTTAGGAACAGTGAAATTTTATTACCATTTCCCTCAACTATCCCACTGTGATAGAAAATGAGCTTCCTATAACAATGCCACAAAAAAAAAAAAGTCTAACACACTTAAAAAATAACATTAGTAAGTGATGATTGGGAAGTTAGGAAGCATTGTTCACATATAATCACACATACCTATTTGGACTAAAATATAAAACGCTGCTCAATAGGTTATAAATTTATTTTGGCTAAATGACTGAAGAATCAGGTCCAATTTAAACAAAAGGGTAGGCCTTGAGCTTAATAAAAGGCCACGATAGGGTGAAGATGTCGAAATCTTGTCAGTTGCAAATATTGGACCATTGACACATGAAGACACGATCCTAAATGATCTCATAATCCATGAGAGCAATATCATCATACTCAAGTATCTCGATGAGACGGGTTGGTTGCCAAAAATGGAGAACACTGAGTAAAGACAGTGTCATGAGTTTCACGGGATCCCTAATTCTTCGGCAAAATGTTCTAAGTTTCAAGGAAGAGGCTAACATCACTCTGACACTATAAATAGAATACGAAAATACAGAAGAAAGACAGTCAATACTCACTAAAGACTTGCATTTTGCACTCATAGCTTTTTAAATTTAGCATAGTTTTTACTTTTAACTTAAACTTGTAACTATTTTATATTTCAATAAAAAAAACACTTGTTTTATTAGGTTTTGCGTATCTTTTATATCCGAGTGAACTATGATAAGAAAGCTCGAGACCTTTTTCTTATCAATTGAAACTCAACGTCACTAGCACACTTGCATATTTGTTGTTCACACATGAACAATACCATTTGTGGTTTCCAACAAGGAACTCGAACTCGTACTTTTCTAAATTTAACTCTTGAAAAATGTCGAATCTCCACCTATTGGAAAGAGGAACGGGTTCATCTATCATTGTTAAGAATTCTTCTTTGGAAGAGGCTTGATGACCAAGATTTCGACTCCAAAAACGCAGGTATCCTCAATCAGATATCCATTTGACGGGTCATTGAACGAGGCAAGGTCCATGAATTTTGAGATAACCCATTCAGTTTGCAGCTTGTGAAAGTGCCTCACGATCTGCGCATTTCATTGACTGAGTGATCAAGGTATAAAAATGCAATAAAACATCCAACTAAATAGCATGTTCGAGCATTCAAAGTACCTTGATAAGAAAAATACTCGTCACGGAGAAAATGACATACAAAATTACAAATAAAGTTACGATGGCATTGACCTCAGCTCCCAACCAACAGGAAACGAGTTTGGGCTTGAAACCATCAAATTCAGGCACACTGAGATATGATTCAGCTTGTCTTTTTCTTGCTGCCAGCTGGGTATAAGGATAGAGTCCTGCAACAATGACATGTCATCATTTCTTCTGCATAAAGAAACAGTCAAAAAAATCAAATAATTTTAATGCAAAAGAGCATTAGAACACGCCATTGGCAGCCCCCCCTTGGAACTCTTCGGAGGTGTATTTTTCTACTAAAGCCTTTGAAAGCAACGAGAAGGACTGGGTTTTGAATAAGCAGTGACTAGGCGGAACTTTTCTTCCTAAACTATAATATCACCAAAAAGGGGAAAAAACACTAACCAGTTTATTTGAATCTTAAAGACAGAGAAAAGTGTGAAGGCGTGAAGGGGATGAGCAAAGAGGAAGTAAAAGGCATAGGTATTGAGAGCTACACCTTTCATGGGTCTAACTGACAATGGAATGAGGGTGCAACAACTCTTGTGCCTGGAAACGGCATTGTGAATTTTGACCGTTGTTGTCCGAAGGACCTTGTGGCTCCAGGATTCCAACTCGTGTGGGCAGGGTTTTATTTTTCTAACTTGGTGTTCCGATTCATCCCCTAGACACTGCTGCATGCGACAAGAAAAGGATGGTATGCTAATATATGTGTCAGACCAAGCCAATGACAAAGCATCAAGATTCTACTATATATATGTATACAAAAGGCTGTACAGAAATATTTAAGTAAATCAAATGTATCACATAGTCAGTGATTTGTTTAATT
This sequence comes from Prosopis cineraria, assembly GCF_029017545.1. Lineage (NCBI taxonomy): Eukaryota > Viridiplantae > Streptophyta > Magnoliopsida > Fabales > Fabaceae > Prosopis > Prosopis cineraria. The sequence goes on from NW_026555334.1 coordinate 44,586,180, forward strand.
AAAGGACTTTAAGTAATTTAAATAAAATTTTATATGATATATTTTAAATTAATTTTATTTTTATAATAAAATATATATTTAATTTTTTATCTTTTTTTAACTATCATTAATATTAAAATCAGTTTATATTTAATATTATTTAAATATTATATTTTTTATTGAATGAATTGTAGATAATTTGGTGCATCAGATCTCCTTAAATATTTTTCAAGGTTGTGTGGTCTGCCTCTCTAACCCTGCCTGCCTTCCTTTTGCAGATCGTACGCGAGCATGCATCCGATTACGTCTGGCACGCATTTTTAAGAAATTGAATATTTAAATACGCGAGAGCGAGGGTAGCCAAGTCAGGGCGCACTGGATGACGCGACCATGTCACCAGATTCACCAAAATCCGGAAAAGGAGAAAGTCGTCATTTCGTAGAAAAATCGGAGAATGAATTCTGTTTTGTCATTCTCGCATCTGCTTGTTGGCACCCTCCCGAGTGAAAGGAACGTGTTCACTGGGATTGGGTGTCGGAGTCGGAAGATTAATAGAGTGAGAAGGGGCTACCTGCTCTTTCAATACCACGTGATCCATGGCCACTCTCTCAGCTTCCTCTTCTCCTCCATGGCCGAGCCCTAATCTGGATTCCAATTCAATTCCTAGTTTTCATGCCTACCAATCTCAGACGCTAGACTTGGATTCTTCTATGCCACGCCAATCAACCCCGTCTCGTAATCACAGTCACTCCATGTCTCATCGTAACTCCAATGATGCTTCGCCCGATTCCCCTTCGATGACCGTCCCTCCTTCGCTGCTCCAACTCTCCTTCAACCAAGACCGAGCCTGTTTCGCTGCCGCCACTGATAACGGTTTTCGTATCTATGATTGCGACCCTTTCCGAGAGCACTTTCGGAGAGAGTTCGATGGTGGCGGTGGCAGTGCCGGTGGAATTGGCCACGTGGAGATGCTTTTTCGGTGTAATATACTGGCGCTTATCGGAGGTGGCCCCCGCCCGCAATATCCTCCAAACAAGGTGATGATCTGGGACGACCATGAAGGCAGGTGCATTGGTGAGTTGTCGTTCCGAGCTCCTGTTCGGGGAGTCCGGCTTCGACGAGACCGGATAATTGTAGCCATGGAGCATAAGATATTCGTCTACAATTTCGCAGACCTCAAGTTGCTGCATCAGATAGAGACTCTTGCGAACCCCAAGGGGCTCTGCGAAGTTTCGCAATTGGCCGATTCTCTGGTGCTGGCATGCCCTGCTTTGCATAAGGGCCAGATTCGAGTAGAGCATTATGCGCAGCGGAAAACCAAATTCATTTTAGCACATGATTCCGGCATAGCTTGTTTCACTCTCACACTTGATGGGCAGTTACTAGCCACGGCAAGCACCAGGGGGACACTGCTTAGGATCTTTGAGACGGCTAATGGCACGCTGCTTCGGGAAGTACGTGGATTTTCTGATTGTTAACAATTAATGCTTTTTATATGCTCAGGGCATTATGGTATGGGGTGGGTTTGTGATGATTCTGCATTTTTTAAAAATCCACGGAAGAAATCTATCATCAATTATATGAGGAGATTCGTCTTCCTATGGTAGTGTTTGGATTAGACATAGACATAATTCTATTTGTTATCTGGATATGCTTCTTAGCTCGTGTCTTTCTCTTTTATCGTTTAGCATATCCTGTTTTTCTGAGGTATGAATAAATTGTTTGTGTCCTTTGGAAAAATTAAGGCTTTGTCTATTCAAAGTTGATAGTTTTCTATGTTAACAAATACATGTATGGAACAACCAATGTAGGTAAGGAGGGGAACGAATGCGGCGGAGATATATAGTTTGGCATTCTCTTCTACTGCTGAGTGGCTAGCAGTTTCGAGTGACAAGGGTACTGTCCATGTTTTTAGCCTCAAGGTTAATTCTAGTGGGTCAGAGCACGAACAGTTACAGCGTACATCCAGTTCTGATGCTGCCGTTACGCCATCTAGCTCATCCCTCTCGTTCAAGAACTTAAAAGGTAAAACATCTTATTCTAACTTGATATCCTGTTAGTGTGTATGAACATGTAATGTTATTAATAACCAAAATGTGAAGTTTTGACCTTGGTATTTTCACCATTTGCCGGGACCGTTCTATTTCTTGTGAAAGACTCTGAATGTTAAGAACTTAATATGTGTTGGAAAGAACCGTTGACAGCCACCAATATCATCTGGTTTTCTTCCATAATAATTTCACCTTGTTATTATTTTCTATGTTTTTAATTGCTCGGACTTCTCTGTTTTAATTTTCTCAGAGAGAAACGTTAATTGATTCCATTTTCTCATTTTAAGCTTCTTTTGCTTTGCACTTGCAGGAGTATTGCCTAAGTATTTCCACTCAGAGCGTTCAGTTGCTCAGTTTCACTTACGTGAGGGCTGTCGTTACATAGTTGTATTTGGGCAGCAAAAGAATACGGTCATAATTCTTGGCATGGATGGAAGGTAACTTTCTCAAATGCCAGAATGCCGTCTGTAGGTCGTAGCTATAGCTGTTCTATCTATTTTTCTTAGATAATAGATACCAAGGTTCTCATTGAAGAAGGTTGGTTCTATTTTTCCTCTGCGTCTGAAATATTGTTCACTCTTGGATATTGCTAAGCTGATATTTTGGAGAGAGGCGCCATACCATTCACTCTGTTTTATCTGCATTAGTTTAGCTGAGAATATAGATGAAAGCACATGTTCGTTCTCATATCATTTTGATCATTGCTTAACTTTTTGTTATGAAGTCGCTTTTTGCTTGTGTTCTCCGTGTCTTAAAATTAGTAGCAGCTTTTCTGTTATATTGGTGTTAATGATACCCAGTGGACTGTGTTATGCAGCTTCTATCGATGTGAATTCGACCCATTGCGTGGTGGAGAAATGACTCAGCTGGGATGTCATAACTTCTTAAAGCCAAACAGCTTTTGAGAGTTGAGACTTGAGAGGATCGGAGATGCAAGCCTCGAGCCTTTGATGAGATTTCAATGGTTGCGTTTCAGCCTTTTAGTTAGAGTGTATCTGTTTAATAATGTAAATGTCTGGCTCTAAATGAGCACACTCTAGGTGTCTGTTTATATGTATGCATATATATTTGGGTAGAATAAGTGTCTCAATTTTGTTAGAGCAACATTGGCCCATACATATTTCTTCAGGGCCAACCTTGTTGCTTCCACTGAACCATCTATTATATTTTACATGTAAATTATCCTCCGACCACAAGATTATGTTACAAACATGTAGATATTTGAGAGAATTACATCTAGGTGTCATAAAAAAAATTAATCATTATAAAATTTATTGACAATTAAACTAAGGTTAATCAGTTGTTAATGAATTTTGTAGTAATTAATTTTTGTGTGTAGAATTTCAATGTAATTCTTCCTATATTTTTTCTATAATAATAGGGAGAGTAAAGTTTATTTAAAAGAAAAATTAAAAATTAAGAGAAGTATTTAAAAGTTAAAAAAAAATGTAATTGATGGAACGCAGTTGATCCAATATGGTGAGATAAGCTTGTAGTTGTTGTTGAGATGTGTTTGAAAATTAAGATAGAGAAAACTGAATAAAATTTTATAAAATGGGAAACAAATTGTCAATATTCTTTTTGATCTTATTTATAAATTATTTTTATTATGTTTTATTAAAATCAAAGAAAATCTTAAATCCCATTAACTTTATTTTAAAATTTAATAAGTTTTTACTTTTACTTTTAATAAATATTCTTAAATTTTATTATTAATATTTTTATTTAAAACATTTAATAAGAATAAAAATGTAAAAAAGAATACTATAAATTGATAAGTACTTTATAAATATAAATAATTTTTTTTTATCTTATAAATAAAATCAAAGAAGTATATAGCTAGCGGCGAGACTGAGGCCCGAGAGCGCCAGAGCAGAAAGCTAAGATTTTTTTTTTTTTGGTGAGGATCCAATATGGCATTTCGTTTCGTTACCTTTCTTTTGGTTCAACGACGCCTAGCTTGGGACTTGATTGGCGAATCAAATGCTGTCGCCATTAATTCAAAAGTTCGAATGAATTCCTTTCCTTTCCTTTACCATGAATATTCTCCTCGAGCTTGCCTCAATGCAAAGCATAGAAAGCATGAAGCGTTAGGTAATTGGGTTGAACGTCAGAGGAAAACGTTTACTTGCACTGGCGGGGCCACGTTCATCTGGGGTACACTCCCTCACATAAGAAAAATTATATATATAGCATGAGAAATTTATGATCTTGCATCCCATATTTTTAATATCTTAAACTCTCTAGATTTAATAAAAAATATTTGGAGTCTAAATTTAAACTTTACAACAATTTTCTCTATATTTTTGACCTAAAAAATCTCAATATATTTTGCTCAAATAAAAAGATGTATAATTTTACTCATGCCATTATATTTTTTGCCTAATATAATTAATTTTAAAATATTATTTTTTAATTATTAGTTTTTGAATTATATTTTTTTCTCACTCCCTAACTTGAGGTGCTAGCTCCATCACTGCTTACTTGTAGACAAATATTATCCTTGTTAACCAAATCAAAATATCAATCTCAAATTTGGGCATAGTAGAATAATTATTCGAAACATTATACCATTTAACTTTTAATTTAAATAGTTCTTACCAGCTATATATTCCAAACAACTTTTTTTTTTTTTTTTTAAGGAGGAGGAGAAGAGAGGCCAATTGACTTCTGCAGCTTTTCTTCGCCAAGCACCTACGTCATAACTAGGCACAACTCATGCTTTATTTTTATAGAAACATAACATGTCAACTTGTATTGTTTATCTGCTTAATTAAAAAGCACATCTACATTGGAAAATTCAAGAAACAGATTCTCACCCCAATCTTTTTAAAATACCAATCAGAGGCTCCTCCTCTTTAGAATCAGTCATCAGGTCGTTTTTCCTATCTTCTAACTTCACGCAAACATGGGAACCGTAAAAGTTCATGGTGCGAGTTACTGCTTGCCTTTTTGAGAAACAATTTGAGTTTGAGTTTGTTCACGTTAACATGAGAGAGCGTGAGCACAAAAAGGAATTCATTTCTCTTAATGTAAGTCATGCCACAAAACATAACAAGGCTTTCCGGGCTCCCCTTGTCAGCTGAATTTCATTTCAACTGACTCACCTTTCTGTCAAATGTCGATGCAGCCACTCGGTCAAGTACCGGCATTTGAAGAGGGAGACCTGCAACTATCTGGTATGTCTATATCTCCAACAAGCTTACAAAGAGATAATCAACACAGCCTTTGTAGAATTAAATTATTTAACAAAAGCATTTCAATATGCAGAATCAAGAGCAATCACGCAATATATTGTCCACGAGTATGCTGAGAAAGGGACCCAGCTGATTAGCAGAGAATTCAAGATGGCGATCATAGGGGTGTGGCTGGAAGTGGAGTCCCAACATTATGATCCACTGGCTTCTAAACTTGTTTGGGAGCTGGGAAAAAAACCTATGTATGGGATGCCTGCAGATACATCAGTGGTGGAAGAAAATGAAGCCAAACTGGGTACTGTTCTTGATAGATATGAGAAGAGATTATCCGAGTTCAAATACTTGGCAGGAGACTGTTTTACCTTGGTGGATCTGCATCACCTGTCCACTGTTCAATACTTGATGAACTCACAGACTAGGAAGCTGTTTGAATCACGATTCCATGTTAATGCATGGGTAGCTGATATCACTCTGCAAGACCAGCTTGATCAAAGGTCCTTGATATGCCAAGCAGTAGGAAAGGGTAGGAAGCCATATCAATATGAATATTCTATGAAAGTTTAAAGATGAATAGAATAAAGCCACTTTGTTGAATCTTACCAGCTAAAGATTTGCGTACTTTATTCGATTGGAAGTCTTAGCTTCAAATCCCTGTTCCGTTTGATGTTACACAAGTAAGTTATAGAATTATATTGCTCTGTTCTTTGGAATCACCTTCCAGTTTGCACTGTAATTATTGTCATTGACTTCAGCAGAAAATGAAGTTTCTGGAGCGGATGCCAGATGAGGTTAATTTACAAAACTAACCATCAAAAATCAAGTAATCAAGGGAAAATATATATATATATATATATATAGAGAGAGAGAGAGAGCAAAACAGCAGGCCTCAACAAAAAAGGGCCAGCTAATTCGGTTTTTCAGTCTCCATGCATGTCCTCATTTAACATTTCTTTAATCGGGTGATAAGTATTCCATCTTAGCAAGCATTTATCTAAATGCTTTGAGGATACAGCACTAAACATTGGCGTCCTGTTTAGGTTCAATCTGCACAGAACTACTCCCCAGGTCCTTGGTTAACTGTCTATCTTTCATCATTCCCCTAACGCTTTCCACATCCCACCATCTTCCCATCTCTGCATACAGATTTGACAGATGAATATAATAGGCAGAATTATGTGGCTCCAAATCTACCAGTTTTCTGGCTGCAAATTCGCTGAGCTCCAATTGCCCTTGAGATTTGGAACTGGCAAATAAGGATCCCCATATCGCTTTCGTAGGCTCAAAAGGTATGTGTCTTGCGAATTCAAAAGCCTCTTTTACGCGCCCTGAACGTGCTAAGAGGTCGATCATGCACGCATAGTGTTTGACATTAGGTGAAAATCCATACTTCCCATCAACCAAATAACTAAAAATCTGTTGTCCCATGTCCACCAGACCTGAGTGGCTACAAGCAGAAAGGACTGCGACTAAAGTCACTTCATCTGCTCTTACTCCTTCCTCCTCCATTCTGTGAAACCACCAGATTGCTTCTGCGCCTCCTTTAGCTGAAGCCAGCCCTTTAATAAGTGCATTCCAAGTAAATACATTCTTTTCCTTCATCATTCTGAAAACATCCATCCCTTCTTCTACTCTTCCACACTTCGCATACATCTCAATTAACGCAGTCCCCAGTACAACATCAAGTTCCCACCCATTCTTCTTTAGATTATTATGTATCCAGATACCCATTTCAATAGCGCCAAATTTTGCACAGGCAGCTAAGGCATTTACCATCGTCACTCTGTTAGGCAGTACACCCGCATATTGCATCTGTTCGAAGACAATCAACGCATCATCGTACTTCCCAGCATTTCGATGGCCCATAATTAATACTGTCCACGACACAACATCCCTCTGAAGCATTTCATCAAACAGTTGTCGGCACAAGTCCATGCGGCCACAAGACGCGTATACATCGAGAAGTGAGTTTTGAACATAAATATCATTAAGATGACCCAGTTTCAAGACGTGAGTATAAATGCACTGAACTTGTTTAAACTCACGGAAGTCAGATAAAGATTTGAAAAGGAAAGGGAAGGTGTAGTTATTAGGGTGAACAGAATTCCTGTGCATATGGAAGTATATGGCAAGGGGGATACGAGGAATGTGAGAGTGAGCGAAAGCTCTAATGAGAGAATTGCAGATGAAAACATTTGGTCTTGGAAGAAAGGTGAGGAGTAGAAAAGCGGAGCTGAGAAGACCTTGGGACTGGCATGCAGTGATGAAGTGGGAAGCAATGGTGCTGTCTGAATGGAGATTATGGATGACCAGTTGGGCTTGAATCTGGTGCAGCTGAGTTTGAGAAGTACAAGTGTTTAGCAGAGCAACAATCCTATTTGTGAAAGCACTTACCTCGGAAACTTGTCTCATCATCATCCGCAATTAACATCCGAAGGTTACTGAATAAAATGGCTTCGACGGGAACAAAAAGAGTAAAGAAGGAGAACTTGGACCACGTTTGGCAATTCCGTTTAGAACCCCAAGAAGCCCTTTTAGATAACTCACGGTCTTCAATTTGACAATCCATAGGAAAAAGGGACCGCACATTTTTAAGGCCCAACAAGTTCGTTTCCTAAGTCATCTACAACACCGCCTAGCACGATCCTTAGAAGCCCAAAGCAGAGCAATATTTTTCTTCATCCAAATTTAGAAGCAATAGAAATCCAATTTCCTTTCAGAAACTAGGAGATCGACAAGCACTGCTATTCCTGAAGTAGCGCACGACTGTTCGGCAGCGCAGGTATTTCATTTTCGTCTTTGATTTGGGCAGCAAAGCCGGACTGTTGGAGTTTCAAGCTCCGACTGTATCTGCGAGAATTGGGGAGTGAGAGAGGAGACTAGGGAGATGGCGAGATGGGGACAGAGAGAAAACAAACAAAAAAGAGGGTCTTTGGGAGACGGCGACGAGAAAAAACAGAGAAGAGGGGGGTTGGCTTTGCTTCGATAGATCGTATAGAAGGTTCGGGAAGGGAACAGGGGATTAGGGATCTCATTAGATTTTTGTTCGAAAATAAAATATTGTTTATTTATTATATTTTTTATTTTTGTGAAGAAAAATGAAATTTATTCCTCAACTTTATGTGTAAGTTATTTATATTAACTTTATTAATATTAATATAATAAAAATAAGTGAGCAGAAAAAACAAATAATATCATCAACTACTAGTAATTTATAAAGTAAATTAGGTTACATTTTTAGAAGGTGATTAGTATTCATAAAGAGTCTGGTTAATTGTCAGCGTGACTGATAAATTCAAAAGATGCGCATCGGGGGAATCAGACCCTGGTCGGTATTGTGGGAGGGTACTATGATACCAGGTGCGCTTGCTGGACGGATTATCACGCATATTTTAATATTTTAACAACAACAACAACAATAATAATAACGGGGCGGCGTCATATTTCTTTGCAGAAGTGCGTTGGCGAAACGCAACCGCAGCTAATCAAGGAACCATCGACGGGACCAATGAGAATCGTTGGACTTACCGGTGGAATATCTTCAGGCAAGAGCACCGTTTCTAATCTCTTCAAATCTCATGGCATTCCGGTTGTAGATGCCGACGTCGTTGCCCGTGTATGTTTCTACTTCTTTCATTGACCTTCTAAATTAATACCTTGAATCTAAAGTTCTGAACTTTTGCTGTTCGCTGCAATGAAAAAATGTCAAGTCTTAGTGGTTCTAATTTTTCTTTTCTTTGGACTGAATGTATGATTCTTTGTCGAAGTGAGAAGACTTTGTTGTTTTTTTTTTTAGTGGGTTTTGTTTGTGGTTACGTACAGGCTGCATTAAATAAAGGCACCGGTGGATGGAAAAAAGTTGTTGCAGCTTTCGGGCAGGAAATTTTACTTGATAATGGAGAAGTTAATAGGCCAAGACTTGGACAAATTGTTTTTTCCGATCCAGATAAGCGCCAACTTCTTAATCGGTAATCTTGCTTGCTTTTTATTTGAGATTTTTGCATTTGACGTGAATCTTGTTTTCCGTGTCCAATGTCTTAGAGTTCTTATTATATGCATTTTCATGGCCTACTGCTGGCCTCAGATTTCTCAGATTTCATGTCTTTCCGGTGAAAAGGATCCGTATATACTATCAGTGGAAAGTGAGATAGCTTTATCATACTTGAGTGAGAACTTTCATGTGGACGGGACGCTATTATACTTGTGCCTTATTGATAAGTAGTTTCTGGTAACTTCAATGCAACAAACTGCTGCATAGGTGGTTGTGCAAATTAAATTTTGTGATCAATTATTGGTCCTAGTCCAAAGTTCAGCTTTTATTTTGATTGCTGAGTTATGCTAGTTGCCTTAGTACATGTCTTCCCTTGATTTTGGGGAGAAATCCTTGGAATTATTTGTTGCTCAAGGTGTATTCAAACTAGATTTTGAGTTTCAATTATGATCTTTTTTAGATTGCTGGCCCCTTATATATCATCTGGAATCTTTTGGGAAATCGCGAAGCTTTGGATGAAGGGTTATAAGATTATTGTTCTTGATGTCCCTCTGTTATTTGAGGCCAAGATGGACAAGTTGACAAAGCCCATTATTGTTGTTTGGGTTGATCCACAAACACAAATTCAGCGACTCATGGCAAGAGACAGAACATGTGAGGAGGATGCCAGGAGTAGGATAAACGCTCAGATGTCGCTGGATGTAAAAAGGAGTAAAGCAGATGTAATAATTGATAACACTTGCTCGCTGGATGACTTGAATGAACAGTTTCAGAAGGTGTTATTTGAGGTCTCAAGACCCTTGACATGGACTGAGTTCTGGCTTTCTAGGCAGGGAGCATTGACGGCTCTTGTTTCAGTCACCTTAGGTGTTCTTTTTTGCAGAAAGGCATTTAACGGTGATGATTTGTAGCTGCTTGATTTTCTTTGGAGTGTATTTCATAAAACTACATAAATGTTGTTTCACATCTATTTTTTGAATTCTCTGGCAAATACTGAAATTTTAAATGTCTAGATGAAATTTATTAAAATTAGTAGGAATTGTGAAATAATTTGTATTTTCCTGTTTCGTTCACATATATTATTCTCATGTCTCCTACATGGTGGAGATGGTAAGCTTCTGAGGGAGGTTTGCTTAGGTTTTCTTATTTGTATATGCGGATTGATTGATTATTGGCTAGTTCTGAAATTAGATAAAGATGACCCAGAAGAGAGGAATCAAGGTCACAAGGCACGTCCCTAAAAAAGCCGAGAAAATCATTGGCTTATATATAGTTGGTGATGGCTGAGTGTCCATTACTATGCAGTACTGTGTTGATATGGATGTGTTTGTGCTGATATTGAGCATTTTGTCTATTTTACTGGTGTGAAGACTGCCTATTACAACTACTGTACCTCAGATTAAATCCCCTTTTCTCTCTTTCCTTTAAAGCTTGAGGTATTCGACTACATAATCTTCTACATGCGCACTTAACCATTATATATATATATATATTTTTTTTTTTAAAAAGTAGTCCACTGCTGACTTGCATTAACTCGTTGGCTTCTGGCTAGGGTTTCGTTTGCATTTAATTAGGGGCATTTTACTAGTTGCAATGCCACGGGAGATATCATTTTTTTTTTTTGTTCATTCATGGCCTTTAAGTATATATACTCTACCATTCAACCTTTTCTCTGCTGGACTTTTCTTTCGTTGTTCCAATAGGCATAGTTTGTTCTTCTATTTTAAGGTAAATCCAATTGGCAAGCACTGCCGCTTGACATACTTATTTTTTTGTGATGAGTGTAGTTGCCATTTGGGTAATGCTGATAGTTTAACTTGGAAATTGTCAAGTTACGCTGTATTGATGTTAAGCTTTAGCGGAGTTAAAAGTGAATCTAATATGCTGTACTAGGTGCTTGGATGTCAGAAAACGTCAAGTGTCTGATGCATTCATATATATGCTGTTCTATTAAAATCTGCTTATGTTTGAATTTATTTGTTATCTAATATGAATGTTCTCTGTCATGAATCAATCTTAATGAGTTGGATTGGCATCAGTAGCGGCTTGAATCATTCAATGGTTTCCCAATTCACCCGAGAACTAGCTGATGCCAAGTTTAGCGGAAAGCAACGCTTCTAGTCATGAAATATGTATCCATGTGCATTTCAACTTAAGTCGTGTGAATAGTCAAACTCCAACTAGTTTCTTTTTCAAAAAAAAAATCAGAATTTACACTGCCAAATTTTCAGCCTAAACATTTGAAAACAGATTGAGCTCATTATGGAATAAAATTTGCTGCTGCCATTAAAATCATGTTGCATAATTGAATAGGGAAGTTTGCATCGGAGTCACTAGTCAGGTTTGGCTTCCTCCTCATTTTTTCTTGACCGTGTGATGTAAATGATGCATTTTGCTTCTGAAAATGGGCATGGGCAGTTGCAAGAGCGATTAACAGAATAGGACTAAAAGTGATCAACTTTGCATTTACATAAGGCTGCTCCTCCTTCGCTGCTGGTATTGTAAGTTCAGTATTCAGATCTTTTGTACAATCAAACCAGGCCATCACCAGGCAAGTACCATGGTATAGTTAAAAATGAACATGACATGTAGAAGCCGTATTGCCTTTTATGATTGGCTTTTTTAGTGATTTGAAGCTTTGACGATTGGTGGATCCTCATTCTCGCTTAACTTTATGCGTAAATCTTTTAAGTTCATTTGCATACCATTTATCAATATGAAACGTGGCCGATGCCAGATTCAGATTCACTTATAGCAGCTATATACATATCAAAAATTTAAAACCATTGATCTAATCCAAGATGCATCAGATACCAGATTCTGGCCTAAATAACTGGCAGTTGTTTTAGAATTTAAGTAGGAGTACATTTCATTTGATTCTCGATGCAATTTTTTTTTTTTTTTGCCCAATTCATTCATTCGTACCGCAGGCTTGGTCAAATGACAAACATCCAGACTGATAATTTATGGCGCCACTCTTTGGCTTCATTACCCCACCGAGCTCATAGCCATGGCTTTTAACCCGTGTTACTTGAAGCTTCATATTTGATTAGACAAGTTCGCCTCTGGGCAGGAGATGCTGGGTGATGAGATGGTAGGTGGATTGTGGGGCCATGGAGAAGGACCCAAGAGGCTAGGAAGCGAAAAGTGAGTTCGCACCAAAACTGATGAAGCCCTTGAAACCCTCTGATAATGACAGAAGTAGCTGCAAAAGACGCCATAGAAGTTGATGCTAAGGACCTCTTGAACTCTTCATCTGTTTTTCACACCCTACGCAACTAAAGACGTGAGAAACAAACACTCAACTGAAAGCTTTGATTTTATTTCATTGGTGAGTATTACAGCAGGTTCTATCAGTCTCAGGATGTTATTGGAGATCTTGAAACTCATGTAGGTGCGTATGCTAGAAGCTCATCAATCCCACCACTACATAGTCTATTAGTGCTCGCGTGAGTTAATCACGCGAAGTTGCTGATGATGTATATCATAAGCCTAGTGGTTAGTTAATTAGTAGGAATTTAAGGTGGCGTGGTGCGACACCACATTCTCATACTTTTGTTGGACCTTTTAATTCGCCGCTTTCTCCTTATTTTTCCTTCCCTCTCAAAGCATCTTTTTACTCTCTCTCTCTCTCTCTCTCTCTCTCTGTGGTGCGGAAGAGATGGGGCTCTGCTGCATTGGCCTCTCTCTTTAAACCTTTTGCTACCAATAGACGAACGAAACTTCTCATCCCTTACATTCCTCGACTCCATCCAACTAACTCCCCATATGGCAGCCAAGCCAGCTGAAGAAGATCCTCCAGTAGAAGCCTTGAAATACCAGGTATAATCAACACCACAACCTTTCTCTCTCATATCCTCTTTCCTTCCATATTTAATGTGTTCCTCTCTTTGGTCTGTATTCATTCACTGGAACTTCCCCTGTCTAATCACTCTATCGCGCAGACGTGGGTGTTGAAAGTCTTAATCCACTGTGATGGCTGCAAGAAGAAAGTCAAGAAAGTTCTTCAGGGAATCGATGGTAGCTAGTGGGACAATGCTTATAAGAATAATCTTATTGTGTGTTCATGATTAATTATATTCGGTCTCTTTACTGTATTAATAATTATGACATACGTTGTCATTCATTGAATTATAGGGGTTTACACAATTGAGGTTGATTCTCAACAGCACAAGGTTACGGTGACTGGTAACGTGGACGCTAACACTTTAATTAAGAAGCTTGCGCGATCAGGCAAATTAGCAGAGCTATGGCCAGAGAAGGGCCAGAAGAAAGATAACAAGTCGAAATCCAAGGGTAGCGATAAGCAAAAGGAAGACCAGAAGAATAGTGAACCGTTTGGCGATGACATTGAACAGAATGGTACGGCTGCTGATGAAGAGACCGAGTCATGCAAAGCAGACAGCGAATGTGAGGAGGCCGGAGGAGCAGATACAGGTGGCAACAGGGGCGGAGGCGCTAAAAAGAAGAAAAAGAAGAACAAGAACAAGGGGCAAACTGATAGTGATTCTCCCACCAATAACGGAGGTGGTGGAGAAAATTTGATTGGTGCTGCTGCCACACATCCAACACCAAGTAAATCAGCCGGAGCCATCCCCAACTTGGCTAATTCTACGGCGGCTATGGACCATGGTCCTCCGATTCAGCATGCCTATCCTTCATACCTACCAACAGCGTACTATTCTCCTGCAATACCGCAAGCATACAGTTTAAGCTATAACACAGCATATCCCAGCTCCAATGCCCTGTATTATGCCCCTCCCATGCATGCTTATGCTACATACTCTCACCTACAGTCGCCTCCGCCTGGCTGGTTCCAGCACTACAGGGATGATCACGTGGATGAATATGAAGGTGGATGCTTTGTAATGTGAACTGCAAAGTGGAGGATATGAATATTATGTAGTATTAGTATGCTGAGAGGTACTGTTCGGGGGTTTAAGTTTAGTAATATCGTACAAAAACTTTTGGATCTAGTGGTTCCAGGTACGATCCTGTAACTCCTCAGGAACTAGGCCGGCACGGCATCCAAAAAATCCAAGTTTAGTAATATCTGCTAAAAAAAGGTTGGGAACGAAAATAAGAAGGGTTGGTGATTGGTTGAGAGATGCAGGGTATGGAGGATCTTTAATGCCTTGTCCTCAGCGTTCTTTTTTTTTTTTGTCCCTTTTAGTGCCGCCTTTTGGGGTTGCTTTAGAAAGCCCAATGGCTCCCCATTGATCTGCTATGTGTAGGGCCCTAAATCCCCCTTTTCCTCTCAGCCTTATCTGTAAAGTAGATTTCTGTGTACGAAAGTTCGCCTTTCCCCCCTCTTTCGCTCCATTTTAATTGGCCTTCCATGCATGCATGTAGCCATTCAGTGTTAGCTTTTTAACTTACGAGCTAAGAATGCATGTGTTGACAATTGGCCCATTAACCTCCATTATTTTTCCTTCTCACCATCGAAACTAAATTCCTGGAAGCTCCAATCCAATAAATACCAAATAGCACATGGAATTCGTCGAATTTAAATTTAAAACATAATAACTGTTTGATTATTCTCTGCCATGCTCAGAAGACCATGTCTTAGTAGCGGTTTAATTGCAGAGCCAAAAAACGAATCACAGTCTGATTAAGAAAGCATCTGGAGCTTCATGCGCACGGACTACATCAATAAGGTGAAAGCGGACGATTTAAGAATATTAATGGGCCCACGAGCAAGAAGATAGAGATGCCATCTTTTGAAAAACAGAAGAATACTAAGTGAACTGGGACGTCATCCGCAGTTAAGGACTTAAGTTCATCTGCTGAAAGAAAAACGACCTAAAGAGAATCAAGCATATAAAAAATCGAAGAAAGCAACACAAGTTCCCCTTGAAAATGAAGCCTGCTCGCTGTTTGATACCGAGATAACTCATACATCAAAATGGTGTTGGATTGTATTATATTACTGACGTAAATACTCTATTGATGAGGGTCATTTGTTAGTATTTTTGTAAGCACTTGAGTTATGAAACTAGTCATCCCCCTCGTAGGTTCTTGAAAGCTATCTCGCTCCAACTCTTTTAGTTCAAAGGTGGGGAAAAAACGGTGCCTCTCAGAAAATAATTTCCGGCGGTTAAAAATATTTACTGCGCTTCAATTATATAATACACACACACACACAGAGCGAAGTGATGCTAAGTCTGTATCTTTTGTCCCTCTTTTTCAAGAAGTCTGCATCTATTTTAAACATGCACCTGTTAAGTAAATTTAAGCCTACGATTGTCTTTTCCTCATTTTATTTGTATATTATTAAAATTAAAAAATTCAACAAAACAACCCAACTTTTGAAAAGAAAAACAATAGTGTTAACTTGTGTAATGGCAGGTTCCCTCTTTTATTTACCACTACAATGTGTTTGTAGGCACATGTTAGACAGTACCATGTCTCAGTGTTGTATATAGTTTCAGATATACTCACATGAATCTGTCATATAGTTATAACCTCTTGCAACTAATTATGTACTCAATGATTTATTATAAATACAATGCATCTAGGCTCTCAGTATTCATCAGAGTTAGCCTTTCATTTCACTTCATTGTATCTTCAACTTGGTATCACAAGCCAGTAATATTTTTTTCCGATGGCCTCCTCCTTGATCTTGAGCATCGAAGCTTCTCCGTCTACCACCTCTTTCCCAAAACTTCCTTCTCTTTCCTCCTTTTCTTCTTCATCTTCTTCCACCGGTATTGCATCATCATCCTCTTATATTAAGTTGGATCGACAAAATTACTTATACTGGAGTTCGATGGTGTTTTCTCTGCTTCGAGGCCAACGCCTTGATGGTTTTGTTATCAGCACCAAATAGTGTCCAATAGAGTGGCTGACTGAAGATTGCTCAAAACTCAATCCACCTTATGAAGAATGGATTGCGATAGATCAAATGATCTTAGGATGGCTTCTTGCATGCATGATGCTAGAAGTTGGAAGCCAAATTGCAAATTGTGACTTTTTGTATGAACTCTAGATAGAAGCTAGAGATTTGATCGGTGTTGACACTGGATCTAAAGTTCTGATGCATAAAGCAGAACTACAGTGCATTCGCAAAAACACTCTCCGAATAGATGAGTATTTGACATGAGTCAAGTTTCCTGTAAATCAACTTAGTCTTGCTAGAGCTGCGGTTCCAGATGATGAATTAATTTCCATTACTTTGTGTGGATTAGATTTGGAATATAACTCCATCGTTTATATGTTAATGAATCGTCGTAACTTAAGTTAGATTACTCTCTAATCTGAATTGCTTACTTTTGAGTGTCAACCTGACATGTATTGAAATATGTCTTCTCTTTCTATTTCTACTCCTTTTGCTAATGTTGCTTGGAGTGATATTTTAGATAACAGAGATCGTGGCCAATCTAACAGTCATAATAGACGAAGCAACCGTGGATGCGATCGTGATGGTCGCAGTCAAAGACTTGTTTGTCAAGTCTGTGAAAAAATAGGTCACATTGCGTCTGATTGTTATTTTAGATTTGATCATAATGTTCATCTTATTCTCATAA
The DNA here is from genome assembly GCF_029017545.1 of Prosopis cineraria. Taxonomy (NCBI): domain Eukaryota; kingdom Viridiplantae; phylum Streptophyta; class Magnoliopsida; order Fabales; family Fabaceae; genus Prosopis; species Prosopis cineraria. The sequence goes on from NW_026555334.1 coordinate 44,602,921, forward strand.
TTGATGTTGCTCGAGGATGGGTTATCAACCAACTTGGCATAAATAACTCATTTCTTAATGGCACCATTAACGAGGTCATTTATATGTGTCAACTTGATGGTTTTATAGACAAGTAGAAATCAACTTACATATGTAAGTTGTAGAAGGCCTTATACAGATTACGGCAAGCACCATGGGCATGGTTTGAAAAGTCACAAACTACTTCATTCATGTGGGGTTTTTGAAATGCTAAGTATGATACCTCCTTATTCTGGTTTAAAAAGCAGAGCTACATCATTGTTGTGCTCGTATATGTCGATGATGTTATAGTGACTAGGAATGATCTTATGAGAATAAAAGCTTTTATAAAAGAGCTAAATCATATGTTTGCTTTAAAGGATATGGGAGCTCTTGACTATTTTCTTATAACCGAAGCTCATTGTGATTCCATTGGCTTGCATCTCTATCAAACGAAGAACATTGTTGATATTTTGGAAAGGTATGGCATGCTTTATTCAGCTCCTTGTCCAACTCTTATGGCTATTGGAAAAACTCTGTCCACTCATGATGGTGAGCCTCTTCAAGATCCGTCTCCATATCGTAGTGTTGTAGGTGCTTTGCAACATGTTACTCAAATACGACTTAATATTTCTTGTGCCGTTAATAAGTTGAGTCAGTTCTTGCACTATCCTACCTCTATCTACTGGCAAGCTGTGAAACGTGTGTTGGGGTATCTGAAAGGGACTGCTACTCTCGGTTTACATATCAAACAAGCAATTGATTTAAATTTTACTGGCTATTCTAATGCTAATTAGGCATCCTATCCTAATGACCGTCATTCTATCGGTGGGTACTGTATCTTCTTTAGAGATTCTTTGGTTTCATGGAATTCTCATAAGCAATGTGTAGTATCTCGTTCCAGCACCGAGTCCAAGTATCGAGCTTTGACTGATTTGGCTGTTGAACTCATGTGGCTTCAATCTCTCTTAAGCAAAGTAAAATTTCCACTGTCTCAAACTCCTCAGATTTGGTGCGATAATATAAGTGCTCAAGCATTAGCTAGCAATTACAGGTGAGTATTCGGTCAATTCGATCAGTTCGGTTTTAATTTCTTTAAAATCGATCGACCAAATTATATAAGAAATTTGGATCGAATCGAATCAAAATTCACAACTGAACTGAATTAAAATCAAACTAAATTTTAATAATTCGATCGATTTATTCAATTTATGAGCTTGGATTTGAATCTATGAAATTTAATTGTTCATATATTCTTCTATCCAATTTTTTTTTCCTTGATGTTGAAAGCCCAACAAAAAATAATAATCTTATACTCTAATTTATGAAAAAATTAATAAGATTCAGTACTATTGCACTAAAAACTAAATTATAAAAATAAAAAATTAGAACATCATATTAAATAAAAAAAATACTATTACTGCAAGTAGTAGAAAGATGTCTCTTACTCACTTAGATGAAATTTTATTCACATTTTTAAAAATATGATAGAAAAAATATAGATAATTTGATCGGTTTGATTCATTTGATTCTTGAATTTTTAGATTGAATCGAACTGATCAACCGAAATTTTCATTAAAAAAAAACCGAATCGAGTTGAAAAATTGAATAGACCAAATCAAATAGACAAAATTTAATTTGATTCAGTTTGATTTTCGATTTCAATTCAATTTTGCTCGCCCCTCCTAGCAATCCTATCTTTCATGCACATACAAAGCACATAGAGTTGAATGCTCATTTCATCAGAGATCAAGTACTCGTTGGACGTGTTGTTATAGGCTATGTACCATCACATGTCCAACTTGCTCATTGCATGACAAAGTCGTTGTCTCATTCAAGGTTCTGGTCATTATGAAGCAAGCTCGGGATCTTACCAGCACTCCTTCACTTGAGGGAGCATGTTAGATAGTAACATGTGTTAGTATTGTGTATAGTTTCAGTTATACTCACGTGAATCTGTTATATAGTTATAACCTCTTATAACTAATTATGTACTCGTTGATTTATTATAAATACAACATGTCTAGACTCTTAGTATTTATCCGAGTTAACCTTTCATTTCACTTCTTTGTATCTTCAACTGCACTAGGAAGGAAACCAATGAAAAAGCAAACTCATTATGGCATTGTTTTTATCCTCGTGGAAACTATTAATTGCGATGTTGGCCAATAAAAAGGTCGGTGCCTGTATTAAAGTATGAATTTTCAATTTTAAGGAAATCCATATCAAATGATTTTGAATTTTAGGGAGGTAAAAACTGGGAGATACATAAATATCTATTAAATTTTACTCATCAATATTGGAAAAATTGAAATCTGCTTCATCCCAGTAATTAATAATTTGAATCAGGCTAGGAAAGAATTAGCTAATAGTTTAAACGATTCAACCAGGAGAAACGCAGCAAGGCAAATCGTCTCGCTTGCTCAAATCCGTTTGGACGAGATTCGGAAAGAGACTGGTCCTTTAAAAATGATGTAGATCACTATCGAATTGGCCTTGGGCCGTGTGATGAATGGCCCATATCTTGAGACCTGTGACAGCGATCGCGCCATTGTGCTGGCCCATGACTTTGAGCTTCAAGGCATAGCTTCTGACCACTTCTTATGCAAATAAGAAGAATAAGATCGCCCAACAAAATTAGAATAGTTATTGTATAAAAAAAGAAAGTTATTATTATGAATTATTATTTGGCCGATAATAAGAGTAGAATGGATAATTTTAAATCTTGTAAATAAAGGTAAAGAAAGATCAAAGATAAAAAAATATTTATGAAAATTATTACATGAGACCTCTTATTTAATAATATTCTTAAAAGTTATGTTAATTATAACACCATTCAGTGGGATAAGATTTATTGTTATTGTATTGTTGTTATTTTGACCATCAAGAAGAAGAAGAATTGTTTGACTCCTGTCCTCAATTTTTTTAAAAAAAAAAATAAAGAAGCGTGTAGTTAATTCACTTAATTATTTTTTATAAACAAGGAGAACGTGTGAAACAAATATGCCAACCAGATTAGGATCGGGACGTATAGATCTAATACTACTATGATCCTATCACGCATCCTCCCCTCAACTAGTCAACTTTTGTACATGCAGTTCTTTTTTCATTATATATATATATATATATATATATATATCTGTATCTGTATCTATATCTTGATAGCTACCTGATTTTCATCTCTTATTTTATTCTGTTTCTTTTGAAGAAGGCCGCGATTGCCAAGCAACAAGCTATTGTAAGATTCTTTTTATCAGTCTTATCACTTGATGACATTTGGCAACTTATCTAAAGAATTTATGCTGTTTTGCGTTTATTTCTCAGCTGGCATTCATCACGCATTTACCGTGGGGGTGTTTTTAGTTTATATATTGTTAATAAGTGTAATATATATTGTAATTCATTTTAGATAAAAGAATGCATTGAAGTATCGGGTACCAGAATTGAGCTTGATTTTGAAGTATTCGATGCATATAAAAAATTATTTTTTATAATAAAAAAATACATTTTTATATTTCTTTGATACTCATACACATCAAATAAGATGTAGTTAGAGCAAATTGAAATATCGATTTTCGGTCCACCGAATGGAATTTTTTATAAAGTGGTCTGAAAGATGAAAGAACGGTAAAGGAATATAATAAAGTAACTGGTTCTTTTTTTTCTTTGTTGATGTGGGCAAAAAACAAAAAAGAATTTGTCCTAAAACTATTGCAATGTTTCTCCAAAGGGAAAAAGAACAGTAATGTATAAAGGATAAACCCGTATTTCTTGTGAAATGAAAAATTGTATGAAGTGCAGTAAAGTGTGAACCCGGAATTCAAAAAGAAAGAAACATGGTGTCGCTAATCATGGTGCCCAAGAGTGGAGATGATCTGTAATCCAAATACAAAAGGAATCCGGGTCCACCCACCATGCACAGAGAGATTGTTGCATTGGCAGCACAGCATGATATTTCCTTATTTATAGACCCCACGGCTCGACTCTCTGGCTTCTAATATCCCAGCCTCGTAATTGCAACCTCTCACGGCTTCGAGGATGAAACCTCATCCTGTCTCCGGCGAAGCTTCTCGTCCCAACGACTCCGCTAAATCTATTGGCGACAAGCTCCGACAAGTCTACCAGGCAGCTGTGGTGGCCGTCACCGCCGACTCTCTGAAGCAGCCTAGGCTTCTCTTGCGTAATCAAACTGAGAGACGGGGACGGAGCCACCGTGCGAGCGCAGACGATCCGATTAGAACCTTGATGTTCTTGGGATCGTGGAGTCACACTTGAAGCATCGATCAAAACTAAACCGCCTTTTATTGAAACGCTTGAGTGAAGTGAAAAGAGAACGATGCATCTATGAAAAACTGAATCCATATGCAAACGGTGTAATATATTGTCAAATAAAACGCAGTAGATGGTGTAAAGATACTTACTAGGCTTTAACAGACATGAGGGCCTCTTTCAAGTTTATTTTTGTATCATCAATGACTTGATTGATCGTTTGATTGTATAGTATATACCCTACTCGAATAGTCAGGATATTTAGTTAATAAGCAAGGTTTTGTCCTAATAATGAATTCTAGACTAGTAAAGCAGTTGTAGCTTCTAAATTACAAGGTTATGGTTGCATTCTATGCTATTTGCCGTTATTTCTCTTGCGTGCTCCTCCCTGTTGAGATTCCTATCCCTTTATTTCTGTTTCTGGAGTTTATCTCCCACTCGCATTGCCCGGTGAAATCTTCATTTATCCGCTGTAGAAGAAAAAGTGGGAGAAAGTAATTGATGATTACTTGCATTCTACTCCAGAAATTTGTAAATCAATCATTAATAACAATTGAACATTTGCTGCTCTTACGCGACAAATTCGATTGCAAAACCTCTGCGCAGAAATGAGTTAAATTCCACCTTCGACAATCTCAACTGAAGATATAAGGAAGCGCATACCTCAGATCACAAGGGCCACAGTAATCGACCGCAAAACTGTGACCGAAGTCATTTGATGGGAACTTTTCGATGAGTTACGCCTTTTTTCACAGAAATTGGGCGATATAAGGTGGAGTGATCCGGGTGAGTAAACTTCGGCTGAGACATAGATGTGTGATGTAGTGGTTTAATCACATGGGAGTGATGTATTTTAAATTACCGTTCTCCACAAAATTGTGAGTAAAGAGAAGCGCTACTCTGATAAAAATATCAAAGAACAATTCAGTGTGAGGTCTCAAATTTGGAGCAATTCATTTCTTTTCTCCCCTCCTTCTACGATGCGTGTGTTGAAAGGTTTTGGATATTTAGACTTGTATATGTGTGTGTCAAAGCATACCAGTTTTAAATTTAAAAGCAAGTTAATATAATTAACAAAACAAAATTTTCATTTAAGATCGATCGATCATATTTAATGAAAAAGAAAACTTCTTAAATTCTGAAATTTGACTCCAGACTAAACATAGTAAAGTGAATTAAAATGTTGAGCCAAATGATAAGATCAACCTTCTTTCAAATTTTTTTTTAAACAAAAAATTTAAAATTCCTTTCTCTCTCTCTCTCTCGCCAACGCACTCACTCTGAAACTCAGCGGACGATGGCAGAAGCTAGGGACTGGATGAGCCAATCTCTGACGACCCTTCAATCTCCGCTTGTATCTACCATCTACCTCCCGAAATCCACTCGGCCTAACAGCTGATTAAAGCTTCCCATCTTCATCTACTTTCACAGCAGTGGATTCTGCCTCGTATACGCCTTCTCCTACATCAAACACTGCTACCTCAATCTCATCATCTCCAAAGCTAATGCCATCGCCGTCCCCGTCGAATACAAGCTTACACCAGAGCACCCTCTTCCCGCAGCTTTTGAAGAATGCTTGTGCGTGTTTTGTGGTGAAGATGAGCCTAGGGACAAAGGGGTTGCGTACTGTGAGGCTGTGAAGAAAAGTGGACGGGAAGGTGAAGTGGATTTACTTGAAGTGGAAGGAGAAGATCATTGCTTGCATATTTTGAACGTCGAAACTGAGAATGCTAAGAAAATTTTGAATCGCCTATCTTAATTCCTCTCTTAGAATTTAGAAACGAGGTTGTGAATTTGTGATATTTATGTTTAGGGGCTAGGAGAAGAAAAATAAGAATTCATGAACAACTTAATTTTGGTCCTAATTCCTTCCCTTCTCAAGCGCACTGATGTAAATTTCGCCATTATTATTATTATCATTATACCATTCTATTTGCGCTTAATTTCTTGACTCATTCAAATAATGAGATTATATATGTTTTTTAATATTTATTTCGGCCACTGTATTGCACTCTTCCTTGCAAAATTCATATTAACAAACTTGCTAATTAACGTACACTGAGTTGTTAATTTTCTTTTTATAATTATTAATGCAATATATTGGACTTTTGTGGAAAATTTCATTAAATACTTCCAATTTCATATATATATATATATATATATTTATGATTGTCTTCTATAAAAGGGGTTTACCAATATGAGTTGATTTTTATAAATGGGGTTATCTGGCATGGAATGCCTTTTGTAAAGTGATTTATTTGTACAGAAAAAGATTTTATATGGTCACTTGTTTACAAATTGGACAAAGTATCTAGATAAAATCATTTGACATTCCTGTAATTGATAGTTTATTAATATAAGTTGTTCATTTTCCTACATAATACTGTCCATCTCTATACATGAAGTTGTTCATTACCCTGCCTTCGATGTTTGTGCCATGACTTAATGTTGATTTTATTATGTCTAAATTATGTTAAGTGAGTTGTTCATTTGCGTATGTACTATTGTTCAATTCATTATGAACTGTAGTTTATTAGCCAATTGAAATTGTTTATAGCATTACTTTCACTAGATTTTATTTCAAGTATTGCTTTTACGTTAAAACGAGTTGTTTATTTGCTTTTGTATCATTGTTCATTTCTCTATGGACTGTTGTTCATTAGCCTATTGGAATTGTTTATAATGTTATTTTCACTTGATGTTATTCCACGTATTGCTTTCATGTTAAAATAAGTTGTTCACTTGCTTAGATTCTGATGTTCATTTCCTTACGAATTGTTGTTCATTGATCTATTGAAGTTGTTTATAACGTTACTTTAACTTAATTTTATTCCAAAGATTGATTTCATGTTAAAATGAGTTGTTCATTTGTTTACATATTGTTGTTCATCGGCATACTAGAATTATTTATAATGTTACTCTCACTTGATTTTATTTCATTTACTGTTTTCATGCACTTGATTTATTCCAAATATTGCATCATGTTAAGATGAATTGTTCATTTGCCTATGTACTGTTGTTCTTTACTCTATTAACTGTTGTTTTACTTTATTAATTTAATTTAAAAGAAAATTAATTTTGTCATTTTCTTCAACATTTTAATTTCACTCTAATTTAATACTTTTGAATTGAAATGATGTTTTAGAATTTCTTATGCTCTCTATTTTATTAACTATAATCAAGGAGTCTTAGATGAAAATTTTTCTGATAACAAAAAATTAGTTATAGAAGCCAACAAAAATTGATCTAATTAATAAGGATGTACTCCCTCTGTTAAAAAATATAAGGCATTTTTTGAGGAGTTAGATGTTCAAAAACTTAAAATATTTTTACTTTTTTGAGGTGTAATCATTGTCTTAATTGATAATGACTTTATATTTATTGTAGGGTGTTTAATAGAAATAAATATAAAAAAATAAAATTAGTTTGAAAGTAAGAATTACTTTATTAAAAGATAAAATATAATTAAAAATGCTTATAATTTCTAACGAAGCAAGTATCTGATACTTTACAGACTAGATTCAAATCCTTGTGCTTGTTTGATTAGAATAAAATATCTTAAATATACAAGTTTATGTACTCAACGTCTGTTCCTAGACTCTTTATGTCAAAGCACTGAACTGTCACCATGAAAAGGAAAAAAAGGTACAGAAGTGGTTGAGTTTCTATGATCAGATGCCATTGTCACTATTTTCCAGCCACACACGAGTAAATCGGGAGGTATCTATCATCCGCGAAGCAAATTTGATGATCTTCACAAAATATGCCTCACTCAGCCCCAAAACGAGGGCCAGTAGAACTGTTCTTTCCAATGAGTGGGTTATATGTGGGGGTCCTAAAAACCATTCAAGAAATTACCAAAAATTGCCGTGCCCTCTAAACATCAAATTTGATGCATGTTACCTCGATTACAATCCTGTATCAGCGTCCAATAAATCTGTCGACTCATTAGAACTCAAACTGAGTGACAGTAACACTGATAGCGCAGGTCACCAGATCTCGCTAGGAATTTGGGAACACGGATTACAAAATAATCGCAACATGAGACATGGAAGTATCAAGTATCCTTAATCTTTCCCACACGAACAGTACTCAATCAAGTCCATCTCAAATGGGAAATACAATCAATTAGTCGGGAAACCGCGTTTCTTGTTTCCAACAAAGAGATACTTAGATACAAAAGAACGCACTCTAGCCATTCCTGAGTAAACACCTGCTTAATGAACCACTATGCATCCGTAGATAATGCCATAATACCAAAATCCTGATGTAATGCAAGAAAATAACAAAAAGTTCTTTAGCATGAACGTGACTTAAGCAGATCCCTCTTCTTGCTTTGGCTTAGCAGGCGCCACAGGGGATGGTGAGCTCTCCACACCCATTTCCGCTTTAAGGTCATTGATGCTTTGCTCCAACTCGTTTATACGGTTTCCCATCTCATCGAGTACATTGATGTCAAGGAAAAACATTTCAGCAATGATAGAAAGTCCATTACAATATCATGTAAAATAGATATCAATAAAATCCTGCCTAGACCAATATTTTGGTGAGCCATGAGCAATTATGCAGTTCCGCTTTACCAGGACAACATGTCATTGCTCTGAATACTAAGACCTCAAAATCAAATACAGAAAAATTCCGTTAAATTTCTGATGACTTTTTGTTTTTTGTTTTTTTTTTAAATCTTATGTTAAAAGTAGGTTCGAGAAATGCAAGCTCCTTTAGTATTCTATCCTCTAACCTTCTAATCCTGTTACTGGAAAATTATGGAAAGAGAGCTAGAGTTAAAAACTTGAAAAAAATCAGCACAACTTCCACAACCAAAATACACAAAACATAAAGCAGCACATAGACTAACTTATTTTAAAAAGGATATTCTTTGTGACTATGGAATCTGACATAGTCTGGAACCTAGTTTGCTGGGGAAAAAGAAATCTTGTTAGCAATGGGTGAATGTATTCTGATAACCAACAACGTAACAATGAGAGTCTACACTAAACAGCTCACCATCTGCTGAAGAAGATTTTGCACCTGAAGGCAAAAGGGCCAGATAAAAGTCAGAACTCATTGACATAAAAAAAAACACAAAAATATTTATCTAAGCAAAAGCTTTCCCACTTCAACATTAGACAAACCAATTTGCATACTCTCGCTCTCATCTTGGACTTTGGGATGCCAGAAGACAATCCCTCATCGATAATGGATTGAAATTCCAAATAAGCCAGTTTTGAAATACCAGGTGTTAAATATCACTTTCTAACGGAATTGACAGTAACAATTGCATTTATAGAAAACCATTAATCCTTCAAACTGTAGAGCTGACAACTTACAAAGGCTGTCATATCTGCAGTGCTTTGCTTTGGATCTTCGGAGTCATGTCCATCCTGTCAAAAGAAGGGTTGGTTTGGGGGGACCGTGGTCAGAAAGCCAACAAAACAATGCCCAAATGGAATTACAAAAACTCGTCACTTATTGAACGAGATCGGGATCGGATTACGAGTAGAAACTTAACCAGTGAAGTACAGTTTAAATCAAAGTAACCTTGCTATGAGCTCAAATAGAGAAGCAGCCGCACAAAAGGAAACAGAATGAACAACACAAAGATCCAACAAGTAAACAATTAACCAGACAGACATAAAATTCGAAATGCTTGCTCAGTCTCTAATCATCAACAAGATCAAAATCAACCCAAATTCGGCGACTAAACCCTAACAGTAGAAAAATGCGGACCAAGGGAAAGATCAGGGGCTCAACGGGCATGTATTTATTCGGATAGTTCTTAAATTATATAAACCCTAATTGCTATCAGGAATCACAATACAGAACAAAACGAAGAAGATATCCAGGAAACATATCAGGTAACAAAAGAAATCAGGAAAAGAAACCCAGACCATGATCAAAGCAGGTTGAATTTCTAAAACGAACTCCACAGAAATTAACAAGCTCCAAGGTCACGAAATGAGCGAGAGGACCGAGGTAGTACATATCACTTACCAGGTCAGGCTTGCCATGACGAACCCGACAGACCCGACGCGCCAGGTGCAATTACAAAACTACCACCATTTTCTTTCCAGACGGTTATTGCTCAATTAATATTACTATTACTACTTATCTTTATAAATTGTGAAGTTTATGAATTCATCCTGTTCTCTCTAGTCTTTCGGCTCATCCGAGAGTCATTAGCCCATGGAAAAAACGAGGTGAAATTAAAAATTTGAATCAATTGCTAAAATTTTATTTTTTATTATTTTTGTATCAAGTTTAGTACATGGGTTTGGTCATTTGGGACTATAAAGAGGATGAGATTCAGAACCGCGGGATTCCATTCAAATGTTTTTTAATATTATTGGATGGATATTCAATTACTATGTACCTTGAAATTCATATTTGAATTTTCCCCTTTCCAGTGGCTGGCAAGATCATCATGCCATCGCTTTACATCTAGACAGAATGCTTTCTGTCGTGTGGTTAACACGTGGGGAGAATAAAATTTAAAAATTTTAATTTATTTATAATTCAATCTCTCAACTATAACTTATTATAACTTAATCTCTTAATTATAATTTATTACAACTCAATCTCATGACTTTTGATTTATTTACAATTTAGTCTTTATTTTTTAAAAGAAATGGTCATATATAGCTTTAAAATATCTTCCTTTCACTCTTTAATATGGAATCTAAACTACCATAATAAAAAATAAAAAAAGAACTAACAAAAGTTAAGGATTAAATTATAGATAAATTAAAAGTTGAAAAACTGAGTTATAAACGAGTCAAAAGTTAAAGAATTAAATCACAATAATCATATTTAAGAGATTAATTTATAAATAAATTAAAAATTAAAAGATTAAAAAATTATTTTTTTCTAAAACTCATCGTACATCATATTAATATATTTGTAATTTTTAAAAATATAATTTGTATAATAATAACTTTTAAATTTATTTTCATGAATAAATATATTTCTGCATAATATGAAAACTAATATCAAACAAAATATATTAAAAAAAGAAACCAACACATCTTTTAAATTAAAAGAAATATTAAATGTGCATGTTGAACTCAATAAAATTAAAAATAATTTCCATTAAGGGAAACACCTTTGGAAAGCATTTAACCAGGGGTATGTTTGTTTAAAATCTCGTATTGATCCGTACATAATTATTATCTTATTTCAATTCCCATCATCGCCATAACCCTTTACATATGTTAGGCAAAAGATATAATTTTCCACGATGGAAAGAAAATTAACTCAAGAGATATATCCTTCTTTGACCTGGATTCAAGTTTACCACAATTTTTGGTGTAAATTATCAAATGAGAGGTTTTAATACGAAAAAGTGTCACAGGAACCTGACGACTAACATATTGGCACAGAAGAATTCCTAAACAAAATGAAACATGAAGATTAAAAAAACAAGAAAAAAAAATACATTAGAAGGGAGGTGAGAGGGAGAAACAGTTTGTCCCTATCCTCCACAGAAATAAAATAAACAGGAGGCTTTAGAACTTCCATTTGCCTTTGTGTGTGGATGATGTATCTTGTACATAGGGATAATCCGGTTGAGCAGACCACAGGCCCCACAGTATGGTTAAGTGAAGGCAGAGAAGCAGCCCTGACGAAAGGCGATGGGAAGATAGCCAGGCAGATCCCCACTCCCATGAACAAAATTAAACTGCTTCAAAAGAGAAATTGATCTTGTTATGAACACCATGTAGCATGTAAAATCATGAAAAATT